>NC_057742.1:11663869-11696621 GCF_004010195.1 Chiloscyllium plagiosum
CTTTCGAAAGTTCTTGCCTAATACCGTCAAAATTGGCCTTTCTCCAATTTAGAACTTCAACTTTTAGATCTGGTCTATCCTTTTCCATCACTATTTTAAAACGAATAGAATTATGGTCACTGGCCCCAAAGTACTCCCCCACTGACACCTCAGTCACCTGCCCTGCCTTATTTCCCAAGAGCAGATCAAGTTTTGCACCTTCTCTAGTAGGTACATCCACATACTGAATCAGAAAATTCACTTAAGAAATTCCTCTCCATCTAAACCTTTAACACTATGGTAGTCCTAGTCTATGTTTGGAAAGTTAAAATCCCTTACCATAACTACCCTATTATTCTTACAATCTCTGATATCTCCTTACAAGTTTGTTTCTCAATTTCCCTCTGACTATTGGGGGGCTCTATAACACAATCCCAATAAGGTGATCATCCCTTTCTTATTTCTCAGTTCCACCCAAATAACTTCCCTGGATGTATTTCCGGAAATATCCTCCCTCAGCACAGCTGTAATGCTATCCCTTATTAAAAATGCCACTCCCCCTCCTCTCTTGACTCTGACACCCAGTCCCAAATTATTTATTCCTTTGTACTAGATTTCCCAAACCAATGGAAATTGTTTCTCCTCATCTGTCTTTTTGGTTCCCCTTAATATCCCCGAGATCTTCTGTCTTAATCTTTTAAATTCCAAGGAATAGCTATTTGAGGTTATGTAAAATGTACGGACACACACAATATTTCTGTGGTATTTTATCACATGGTGTTTCATCAGCATCTGGCAACTCACTGAAGGCAATGATCAATTCAAAGGTTACAAGAAATCGTCATTAAATGCATACCAATCTGAGAATTTGTTGGTTCTGTTGATTTCTTAACTACCTGTGGAGAGAGTACAACATGGCTGAATGAATTGCTAAGGACAGAACCAAGAAGTGAACAGCAGATATTGTGTAGAAGGGATGGGATATACCCAGGGTTACTACAGGAAGTGAGCAAAGAGATTGCAGTGACTTTGGCGATGATCCTTGCATCCTCCCTGTCCACTGGAGTAGTGCCAGATGATTGGAGGGTGGCAAATGTTATTCCCTTGTTCAAGAAAGGGAATAGGCATACTCCTAGGAATTACAGACCAGTCAGGCTCACATCTGGGGTAGGTAAAGTATTGGGTAGCATTCTGAGAGACCGGATTTGTGATTACTTGGAAAACCATAGATTGATTAGAGCTCGTCAGCATGGCTTTGTGAGGGGCAGTCATTCCTCACAAACCTTATTGAATTATTTGAGGATATGACAAAACACCTTGATGAAGGTAGAGCAGTGGTTGTGGTGTACATGAATTTTAGTAAAGTGTTTGATAAGGTTCCCCATGGTAGGCTCATTCAGAAAGTAAGGAGGCATGGGATACAGGGAGATCTGGCTGTCTGGATACA
The DNA here is from genome assembly GCF_004010195.1 of Chiloscyllium plagiosum. NCBI lineage: Eukaryota > Metazoa > Chordata > Chondrichthyes > Orectolobiformes > Hemiscylliidae > Chiloscyllium > Chiloscyllium plagiosum. The sequence continues at coordinate 11,665,296 of NC_057742.1, forward strand.
GAGTTGGCTGGCCCACAGAAAACAGAGGGTGGTGGTTAATGGAAAATATTCAGCCTGGAGTTTGGTGACCAGTAGTGTTCAGCAGGGATCTGTTCTGGGACTTCTGCTGTTTGTGATTTTTATATACCACTTGGATGAGGAAGGGTGGGTTAGTAAGTTTGCCGGTGACATGAAAGTTGGTGGAGTGATGAAAAGCGTGGATGGCTGTTGTAGGTTGCAACAGGACATTGACAGGATGCAGAGCTGGGTTGATAAGTGGCAGATGGAGTTTAACCTGGAAAAGTGTGAAGCGATTCACTTTGGAAAGTCGAATTTGAATGCAGAATACAGGGTCAAAGGCAGAATTCTTGGCAATGTGGAAGAACAGAGGGATCTTTAGGTCCATGTCCATAGATCTCTCAAAGTTGCCACCCAAGTTGACAGGGTTGTCAAGAAGACATATGGTGTGTTGGCATTCATTAGCAGGGGGATTGAGTTTAAGGGCCGCAAGGTTATACTGCAGCTCTATAGAGCTCTGGTTAGACCACACTTGGAATATTGTGTTCAATTTTGGTTGTTGCATCATCGGGAGGACGTGGAAGCTTTAGAGAGAGTGCAGAGGTGATTTACCAGGATGCTTCCTGGACTGGAGTACATGTCTTATGAAGAAAGGTTGAGGGAGCTAGGGGTTTTCTAATTGGAATGAAGAAGGATGAGAGATGACTTGATAGAGGTGTCTCAAGATGATGAGAGGCATGGATAGAGTGGATAGCCAGAGACATTTTCCTCATGGCGGAAATGTCTATCATGAGAGGGCATAATTTTAAGGTGATTGGAGGAAGGTTTAGGGAAGATGTCAGAAGTAGGTTCTTTACACAGAATGGTGGGTGTGTGGAATGCACTGCCAGCAGTGGTAGTAGAATCAGATACATCAGGGACATTTAAGCAACTCTTGGATAGGCACATGGATAATAGCACAATGAAGGGTATGTAGGTTAGTCTAATCTTAGAGTAGGATAAAAGGCCGGCACAACATCGTGGGCCGAAGGGCCTGTATTGTGCTGTAATGTTCAATGTTCGATGTTCAATAATCTTGAGTCCTATAAAGTTTCATTTCCATGGAGAACCTCATTTTATCCACCTTATGCCCACAGCCAGAAGACATCGGCCAATCTCCAATGACTTCTACACCAGAAGGAGACAAAGTGGATCTCGAAGCCTTCAGTCAATTCACCAGGATCATCACCCCAGCCATTACCAGAGTTGTGGATTTTGCCAAAAAGCTACCAATGTTCTCGGAGGTATTTTTGTCATTGAAAATGTTCTTGACTTTGTTGGTTGTCAGGAGGGAATACAACTTCTGTTTAGTATTCTAATTCCCAGTCATCCATAAAACACTGTGATTGCCACAATGGAATTTGGTGATATTTCAAAGACAGAATTGCTAGCACTCATGGTTGACTTGCAACTGACAGGGTTTACAGTTTCAGTTTATGCCATTTCTGACAAGCCTGAATTTCCCTCATCAATTTCTTGCACAACGAAGAGAATGGCCACAAATCTTGGAACCTGACAGTGAGTCATTACCTCTGGAAATAATCAGTGACTGAACTGAAAACAATCATTGCAATTCAAGTCCAAAACTCCATTGCAAAGTGCCCCGGAAATTGAAAAAGGTTGGTTGTTGGGGCTTTTTGGCAGCTTACTGCCTCCAACACTCTTCACCCACCCCCAACTGGGAATTTCCTCCTCCCAAACCTCACCGCTGTAGTCAGTTACTATCATCTTGAGTCAATGATTTCCCTCCTTACTCCAGTTGCTGTTGCCTGCAGGTCCCATCCCATGGAAGATGACTGCAGATTCCAGGATGTGGCAACAGAAGCCCAGGTATTCCTCAGTGGAAAGGTCCAGGCATTGGAAAGCTCTCCCCTCCCTTCAGCCAGTCCCAGAGCCTGCTTCAGTCATGGGAGATCCTTCCTTCTCACCAATGGGCAATCTATCCTGACCTGTAAAAGTTCCCTCTGACAACCTTTCTGAATCAGTGCCTTATCGAGAGAGGCCATTCCTTCAGAACTGCCCTGAAGTCTTCAGGAATGAGAGATTACATTTTGAGAGAACAGAGGCAGGCAAGCCAGGAGGAAGATCACAGAAGCATTCAGAACTGTGGGCTTTTTGAACATTTCCTTTGAATGCTTTTGGTTTCCAAGTCGATGAGAATACGCAGTCTGCTCTAGCAGCCAAGAATCAGAAAGCCTGCCATCTTTCCAATTGGCTGTGAGAAGGCAGCGGGACGTGTTGAGTGACCAATGGCAGGAGTTTGGGGCGGGGGTAATTGGAGGCAGAAAGTCATGTGGCAGAGCTTCCTGGTCTACGTCCAACCAGAGTTGGCACCTGAGCAGTCGCATCCATGCCAAATACATAATTACCACCAGAAGGTGATGAATTGGGTGAAATGGAGGAGGATCAGAGGGATTAGCCATAGTAAATGAGGGTCTACGGGGTCAGAGCGGGGGCCTGGATAGGATGCTCTTCAGAGGGTCAGTACAGATTCAATAGGCTGAATGGCCTCTTTCTGCAATGTAGGCATTCTATGATTCTAACTGCTGCAGCAAAAACTCAACCCACACTTCAAAGGCAGCAAGTAGTGAACCTGCTCAAACCTTGTGCTAATGGACCTCTTGATCAAGACACAAAGAGATAAGAAATGGCAACATCACATTATTCATGATTTGATAGTGTTTTCATGCGCTACAATGACAGCACTGCTAATTTCATGCCCTCACAGGATATGGACGTCACTGAATAAGCCAGCATCTATTGCCTACCCCTAATTTCCCAGAGGCCATTTTAGAGTCAACTACATTGCTGTGGGTCTAGGAGTCACATGGAGGCCAGACCACAAAAGAATACCAATTGCCTTTCTTAAAGGACGATAGTGAGTCAAAATAGATTGGTTTTCCTGACAATTGACAATGCTTTCTTGGTCATCATTAAATTCTTAATTGCAGATCTTCCTTGGATTCAAATTCCATGATCTGCCATGGCAGGATTGGAACATAGGTCTCCAGAACATCACCTGGGTCTCTGGATTAATAGTCCAGCAATAATAGCACTTCACCATCCACCTCGAAATATTTACATAATTTGTTTAGGAATGTAAGAGGAGAGGAGCTGGAATAAGCTGTTCAGTCCTTCAATCCTATTCCATCATTCAATAGGGTCATGGCTGATCTTTAAGCTTCCCGCATTATTCCCATATCCATACGTCTATCCTTAAATTTAAAAATCTACTGATGTGGTTTGAATATACTCAATGAATGAACATCCACAGCTCTCTGAGGTAGAAAGCTACACACATTAGTAACCTTATGAGTGAGGTAAGGTCTCCTCATCTCAGTCCTAAATTACTAATCCCTTATTCTGAATCTGACTCGGTAACTTAAGGGGATCATGGTCCCAATTGAGCCAAATCTTTGGCAAATATTATATATTTTAATAAAAATGTCAAAGAAAACTCTTTGGAGAAAATCAATAGTCGCACGTCTGACCGTATTTCTCCCTGTTCCTTTGCATGTGCTCTCTCATCTCAAATGATTTCCTTGCCCTGTTTGGTAGCCTCTCCTCTAGGAGAGAAATGGAGATATAGGACAGAAATAGTGCGCACTCTGACAGGTTTATCTGCCGTAGGGCATCGCCAGATACTCTGCCAGATTGCTTTATAGAGGCCCAGCCAACCATGTGAAAAGTAATGCAACTGGCAATTCACAGATCAATATTCTTCAGTCACTTCAATGAAATGAGATACAGGAACAATAATAGTGCTATGGGTACACACTGCCTTTGTTGCTCACTGTAGCGACCAGGGAGTAGGCATCAGCAATCACCAAATGCATCCTGGCCAAATTTCAAGCCGAACTCATAGAAAGTGAGCAGCTGTGGCTAGTGGATGAGGGCAGCATCAGTTAGGGTGTGGTCTGTCAGCCTGTAGATAGTTACCATCTAGTCTTATCATGTGATGGCGTGTCATTGGGCCCAACGGGCAGCTGGTGTCCCAGTTTAACTCAGCAGAAGAATCTGGAGTGCAGACAAGTCGACATTTCCACAGAAGTGCACACCTGTGAAAAAATGGGGGAGTAAGATGCCCGATCAGGAAAGGCTCCATGTGCAAAGCCACCACTGATTTTTATAGATGACGTTACACTAATAACAGAAGGTAGCCTTCACCCTAGGGCCAAGACAGAAAGACAGCCCTGTTACTGAATGACTACTGTTGAAGCAACTTTTTTATTTTCTTTGTTGTGTTCTGCCTTGTTCAGCTGCCTTGCGAAGACCAGATCATCCTTTTGAAAGGCTGCTGCATGGAGATAATGTCTCTAAGGGCTGCTGTCCGTTATGATGCAGAGAGTGAGACGCTGACACTAAATGGAGAAATGGCCGTCAAGAGAGAGCAACTGAAGAATGGAGGACTAGGGGTCGTCTCAGACGCCATATTTGAGCTGGGCAAATCCTTAGCCGCCTTCAGTCTGGATGACACAGAGGTGGCACTCCTCCAGGCAGTTTTATTGATGTCCTCAGGTAAAACTGCTCACTGTTAAGCATTACTGTAGGATAAGGTGTTTTCTTTTAACTCAGAGTGTTTTATACTGCATTGTCATAACATCAAAATCAACAATAGTTAGACCGCGAGAGTCTAAAGGTAACAAGGCAACAGCTGCTCCAGCACAAGATATGCATTATCTTGCAAGTCCGAGCAGATACTCCAAAAGTATATAAGAACTACAAGCAGGAGTGGACTATATAGCTCCCCAGCTCCCCCCACCATTCAGTAAGACCATAGCAGATTTCTGACTCAACTCCATTTTCCCTTCCTATCTTCACACACCTCAATTCTTTTCCTGTCCAATAAACGAACAATCTCAATCTCAGATTTCCCTTCAGAGGGAGGATGACTTGTTTTTGAAGAGATACAAACACAGAGAGCACTGGAGAAACTCAGCAGGTCTGGCAGCATCTGCAAAGAGAGAAACAGAGTTAACATTTTGCATCTTGAATCTTCAGCTCTGAAGAAGAGTTATATTGGACTCAAAACATTAACTCTGTTTCTCTCTCCACAGGTGCCTCAAAAACTGTGGAGTTTCATCAGCAACTTTTGTTTTCGTTTCAGATTTGCGGCCTCCATGTAGTTTGCTTTTATTTGAGTGCACCATCTTCAGTCTCTACCATTTACGAGGCACATGGTGCATGGGGGCGTTGAGTCGATGGGTTGGTTGACGGTTCTCTGATGTCTCAGCTTTTCCTCTCCCTATTCCTGAGCAAACTCCTCAACATGTTTGGAGCTTTCCCAAACGAACATTCCCAGTTTTGCTGTGCCACACGCAAGGGCCTCCCATGAGCTGATGGAGATGGGTGAGCTCTTCACGGAGACTTTGAGGACATCCTTAAAGCTTTTCCACTGTCCTCCTGGTTCTACACAACAACTGAGAATCCACAGTTCCCTGCGTGAAGAATTCCAAAGATTCACAGAACCCCAAGTGAAAGTAAATCTCCTTCCCTAAGCTGTGAATGGCTGATCCCTTCTTCTGAGTCTTTGACCCCTATTTGGAAGCTGTCCTGTCAGCTTCATGCTTCTCAGAGTGCGGCATCAGTGTCGAAATTACTTTTAAGGCCCATACAAGTGGCTAAGCAGAGAAAGTGAGATACACCTTTGTAGTGAGCCTTCTGACTATAATGTATTGAAGGATGTGAACACTCATAGAATCTGGATGCAGGTTTGCTCGCTGAGCTGGAATGTTCATTTTCAGACGTTTCGTCACCATAATAGGTAACATCTTCAGTGAGCCTCTGGATGAAGCACTGGTGGTGTATCCCGCTTTCTATTTATATGTTTGAGTTTCCTTGGGTGCACTGATTTCCCATTTTCGGGCCAGTTTTATCATATTGTGGCATATTTGCATCCAAGGAAATTCAAACATACAAATAGAAAGTGGGCTACACCACCAGTGCTTCATCCAGAGGCTCACTGAAGATGTTACCTAGTATGGTGACAAAATGTCTGAAAACGAACCTTCCAGTTCAGCGAGCAAACCTACATCCAGAACGTCAACCTGAGCTACAAATCTTCTCAAAACTCGCTTATCATAGAATCCCTACAGTGTGGAAATAGTCCTTCGGCCCAACATGTCCACACTGACTCTCCAAAGAGTATCCCACCCAAACCCATTCCCCTAACCTAATAATCTACATTTAACCCTGACTAATGCACCTAACCTACACATCCCGGAGCACCATGGGCAATTTAGCATGGCCAGTTCACCTAACCTACACGCCTTTCAATTGTTACTGAGCCACCATGTCACCCGATAAACAAGCCTCATAAATAACCATAAATGCTTTCATACACACAGCCTCGTGAAGAGAGAATTCACTTCAATAAACCGAGTTGAGACAGGGACAAAAGCAAAGAGCTAGATTTCAATATAGGAGGCAGTGCGGAGGAGTAAAATTGGAGAGGGGTGCCCTACTTTGAGGGTGGGGAACTCAGGTAAAACAACAAACAGACTGCAATCATATAGCACCTTTAAAAAGGAAAGGGTGTTGCAAGGCTTCACAGAAGCATGATCAGGCCAGAGGAAGTCCACTCAAACTTCTTTCTTTCTAACCTCAATGTTGAGGACAGTGGAGCAACAGTAAACCTCCACAGAATAGCAGATAAAACTGAGTGGGAAGAAAACAGGAGCTTGGCATTCATGAAAGATAAGACCAAGGAGACTTGACAAGGTGGGTGCTGAGAGGATGTTTCCCCCCTTATCGGTGGGAATAGAATTAGGAAACATAGTTTAAATATTAAGATGTAAATGAGGAAAACTTTCTCTCTCAGAGAGATGTAAATCTAAATTTTAATTTATTCAGGGGATTGGGGATCCACTGGCTGGGCCAGCATTTATTGCCCATCCCTAATTGCTCCTAAGAGGGTGGTGGTAAGCCATGTCCTTGAACTCCTGCAGTCAGTTTGGTGAAGATGCCCCCAACAAGCTGTGCAGGAGGGAGTTCCAGGATTTTGACCCTGCGACTCTGCATGAACAGTAATATGCATTTGTTTTTACCCAGAGGGTAGCGAAAGAGTCATTGAGTGTTTTTAAGGCAGAAATAGATAAGTTCTTGACTAACGGTTGTTCATTAACAATTGATCAATTAACAATTGTTAATCTTTATGTTAATTGACACTCTTAAGGGAGACAAAGATTATCTGGGCCAAGTGGAGTTGAGGCCAGCTATGATCTTACTGAATGGGGGAGCAGGCTTGATGGGCTGAATGGTCAACTCCCTGTCCATTTCTTACATTTGTACAACATCAAAGGTTGACATTGTTCCTGCCCCAGTTTCAAACAGACAAAAGTAATGAACAGTTTGGAAAACCCCTGATTGACAAGTGACTCTTGTTCTTGCTTCCAGATCGCACAGGACTGACTTGCATTGACAAAATAGAGAAATGCCAAGAGGCCTACCTCCTAGCGTTTGAACACTACATAAACTATCGCAAACACAACATTCCACACTTCTGGCCAAAGCTGCTGATGAAAGTCACAGACCTACGGATGATCGGGGCATGTCATGCCAGCCGCTTCCTTCACATGAAGGTTGAATGTCCCACAGAACTCTTCCCTCCATTATTCCTGGAGGTGTTCGAGGACCAGGAAGTGTAGGCCTGAGCGAAAACTGGCTGAAAAAACAGAACACACACACACACACACACACACACACATAATCACCGGCTAACTGCCTGGCGTCATGTCCATTGTGGATAATTTTGTCTATCTAAACTTGGCCGAATCTCAAAAGAACCATTCCATTAATGCGGGTACCAGGTGCAAATATTTTGCAAGTCATAGTAAAGTGTTCCTTGGTCCTTGTGCTCTTGTCTTGCAAAGGAAGGTCGTGCTGCCTAGCTGTGCGTTGCTGCTTTAACAGCTGATTATATAAAACAGCTAACTCCAAAACAAAATGGCCAACCATCCCATCTTCATTTTTTTTTACACGCTCAACTTGGTGCAACCTTTTTCCAGTGGTTTATCATTCTGCAGTCAATGTTGTCCTGTCTTTGATCACTGCAGCTCTTGGAAAGCAGTGTTACTTTATGACTGGCAACATTTGTTTATTTACGATCAACAGTTCGAGAGAAAAAGAGAGAGAGATGGAAAGTCAAGGCATGAACTGCCCTACCTCAGCATCGCATGGGAGGATCAGCAGTGTGGGAATTCAAGAATGAAAGGGGATAGAAAATGGCGGAGAGGAATTTCAACGGGAGGCATCTGCTATGCCTAGCAACCGCAGTCAAGTCTGTTTGCCCGCACACCCATCTGCAATCCACTGCCATTCTCATGGGAGGAGAAGGTGAAGTCTCCTTCCTTCTGAAGCATCTGAGATCCTCCTGATTCCTTCAGCACTGAGGCCTCCTTTGGCCAGGTGACCCCCCCCCCCTCTTTGTGGCACAGACCTCAGTTACCCGCGGAGAGCGAAACCTGCCCGTCGTATGTTTTATTTTTCACAAGGAGCGCGGTCAGAAAGGGCCGCGCAGAAAAGGAGGGGGAGAAAAAGACCAAGAAGTGGCACCTGAGACTACCCAGGCTCACTGGCGACAGGGGATTCAGCTGCACAAAAAAAAACATGGGAGGAAAATTCAGAGAATTTTTATGCATGTGTTAGTACTAACACTTAAAAATGTGTTCATTGTGTTGGGGGTTGGGGCGATGAGGAGGGGGTGGTAGGGAGAGGGTTTTAACCCCTGCATTCTGAGCCTGAGTGGTTTCCTTGGTAGCCCCTTCAGTTAACCCTTTAGTGGCTATTCCACCCCCCCCACCCGTGATTTTTTTTAACCACATTTGCACTTAGCTCTTTCCCATTTCTCCCCTTCCTCAATAACTCAACCAGATAGCCTCAAAACATCTCCATATCTACCTTCTCTGACACTCTACAAAGGTTGTCTTTTGTTGACCGTGTGACGTTAAAGGGCAGTGAAACATCCTGTATTCCTCAGACAGGGGGAATCCACTGCCCCAGAAGCAAGAAAACCACAAACCAGCGATAAGCGACCTTTGACTCTGAAACACGTTTGCATTTACCAAACAACCTCATGTTTAGATGTTCGACCGTAATTTTCAAATCCCACAGAACTGAAGCTGAAAATCTATGTTCACGTTGTTGTATATGTTTTATGAATATCACTTTCGCAATATTCATAAAACATATTCCCTGCTTCTAAATTTCTCCAAAACAATACAGATTATCCCAAGGACACAGGCGGCCAGTTAATCAAATTCCAGATAATCAAATGCCAGGTAACACAGTTTAGCCGAGCATCAGGAACTTGCCATCTTGCCGAATAATCCAATATTTGGATAATCGAATGCCAGATAATCGAGGTTCCTCTGTATACGGCATGTTATACCCAACAGTTAAGGAGGGAAGTTTCTGGTTCTTTATTCACATGGTAAACTTTGTCAGGGTTTGGTGGAGACTCAGCATCTAGATGCCCTAATACAGTATTAACTGATACAACACAGTGGTGTTCCCACGCTACAGGCCACCAGTGCTTTGGGCAACTTTTCTTCTGTATGTTTGTGTCCATAGGATCTGTGCTTTACTGGCCTTTAGCCAGTTTTTAATCCCTCATCCTTCCAACTGAATGACTCGTTCTACCATTTCAGAAAGCAACTAAAGAATCAACTACACATTGCTGTGGTTCTGAGTCACATCTAGTTCAGATCAGGGACACAAGTCAGATGTCCTTCCCGAAACAACCTTCGTAAAACAAATCTGTTTTGAACAACAATCAACGAGAGTTTTGTAGCTGCATCATGGCAGCACGGTGGCACAGTGGTTAGCACTGTTGCCTCACAGCGCCAGAGACCCAGGTTCAATTCCCGCCTCAGGCGACTGACTGTGTGGAGTTTGCACGTTCTCCCTGTGTCTGCGTGGGTTTCCTCCGGGGCTCCGGTTTCCTCCCACAGTCCAAAGATGTGCAGGGCCAGGTGAATTGGCCATACTAAATTGCCTGTAGTGTTAGGTAAGGTGTAAATGTAGGGGTATGGGTGGGCTTCGCTTCGGCGGGTCGGTGTGGACTTGTTGGGCCGAAGGGCCTGTTTCCACACTGTAATGTAATCTAATCTAATCATTGGGACTAGCTTTTAACTCCAGATTGATTTTATTTAAAAGTTGAGTTGTTTGAATTGAATTTAAATTCCACCCAGCTACCAATCCCTAGAACATCATGGAGTACTAATCCAGTGCCACTCGCATAATCCCACCATCTCTCCCCCTCACATTAATGCTGCTTTTATCATGTTTGAATGTTGTGAGGGGTTTTGAAATGAGTTATTCGAGCACTGGCTCCACACCGCTGAGTTGAAACGCCAAACGTCTGTTCCCAATCAATCAGAACCTGGAAACCTTTGATGCATAAATCATTGATACACACCATGATGACAGTGAGCTGAGTCGGTTTGGGAACAGAAGCTGTTTCAGTTCTGTGTGGTCTGAGAATCAGAGCAACAAGTGATAGGCTTACCTCCTATTGATTGAAGTTTTCTGGTCAAGACAACTCAGGTACACATAGATCCCTCCTAGACTGGACCACCTCAACAGCAATCTTCTATAATAGTAGAAGTCAGGTTTTCTCAAATATCCACATACTACTTGAACACACAACATGAAATATTTAAACCAGGGACTTACTTTCATGATACACTTCATCACTACATGTAAAACCACACATTGCCAAAGAGCTCACATGCTCTGTCGGTATCCTTCAGGAATGCTGCTGCTAACTGATAACCGAATAAGGCCACTCAAGGGTTAACGGTGATATTTGGAAGTAAAGTGAAGGATCTACTCAGGTATATTCAAACTGAATACAATTGTTATAAGTATATATTATTGATAAATATTTCATTTGGAGCTGTAACGAGGTTTTGAACACAGAAACCATGTTTGTTTTTCCCATTATAATGTGAATATGCCCCTCGTATAAATGAGAAAGATTTGCATTTGTATAGCACCTTATCATATTGCTGAGCACTTCGCACAGTTCCTTGATGTAACTGCCTGCTGTTGTCTAAGCAAACCTAGATGCTGTGTTGCCCGTAGTAAGACCCCCGCAGAAAGCAGCAAGGTGAGACTGCTTCCTGTGGTATGAGGGAATATTGTTGGCCAGGGGCCATGAGCTGCAGAACGCCGTCTTATCAGATAGTACTGTGGGTTCTCAAGTGTCGATTCGAACAGGCAGACTGGGCTACGGTTCAGCATTTTAGTCAAACGCACCACTTTTGTCAATTAAGTGCCCTCAATACATGAGCTGAATGTTAGATTAAACTCCTGGCAGGAAATTCTGAACAGCAGTGTGGGTGTCCTGACACCGTGTGGACTGCAGCAGTTCAACAAGACTGGTCTTGACCACCTTCTCAAGGACATTTCAGGATAGGCACTTAATATTGGCCCAGCCAGTGATGCCCACATCCTGTGCAAACAAATTTGAACAAACTCATTCCCACAACCTAGAGACGGAACAATGCTCCATGATAATCACAATGGCATTTTGGAAGTGTTTGGTTTCAGTGAAAGTAATTTGACAACAAGTCCGATACAGCTAGCATTTTGCGTGAACTATTTGTACAGATTCATTTTAACCTTTGGGAGCTGATTTTTTTTTAATCTGTTAAAATATGCAGAAATGTTGCTGCACATAGAAAATCTATAAAGGAAATGACTTTAACTCCTGTAGTCATGATGATTCTAAACAGGCAATGGGAGGCTCCACAATATTTGTAGCATCTGTAAAATTAACTTTATATTTTAGTCCATTCAGTTAGACTTCATAAACTAGTATTCTCAGTACAAGGTTTTATTTGTTGGGAATTTGCGCTATTGCAGTGTAAGTGTGTTGCAAATAGTTAAAAATCACACAACACCAGGTTATAGTCCAACAGATTTATTTAGAAGCTCTAGCGTTTGGAGCAATGCTCCTTCATCAGGTGGTTGTTGGAGCAGCGCTCCGAAAGCTAGTGCTTTCAAATAAATCTGTTGGACTATAACCTGGTGTTGTGTGATTTTTAACTTTGTCCACCCCTGTCCAACATCCAAGTCGTGTTGTAAATAGTACATCGATAGCCTGTCTTGCAGATCATTTATAACCTGAAAGAAGAAAATCAGTTTTAAAATTTCAAACAGAGATCCCTTCACCTTAATCTCGGATCCAATGTAGAGACAAGCTGGCGGTTTTAATTTTTTATCAGTCTGACACTGACACATCTAGTTGGCATTTCCAGGAGTTTTTCCGGCTTTGATTTCCAAGATGATTTCATGATTTTTTTTCCGTGTTTGATTCTGGGTGGATTCAGTGCTTTTGGAATTTGCCTAAAAGTGACTTCCTGAATGACTCTTTCACTGCTCTTTCATAGGGGTGGCGTTGGCTTTTCTACGGGCTATCCTTTATAAAATTAAGTTGTTGTTGTTGCCCAGCTCCACTCCTTAAGCCCCTCATCCTTTAGGATCAGTTTCTCTTGGTGTTATCTACTTCCCCTCAAGGGCCTCATCTTGTTTTTGCTCGACTGATCCAATTTGCCAGGCCCCTTAAACAACAGCCACTAGAATTTTATGAGGGGGCCTAAAAACAGAGAAACACAGCCAAGGCACCTCAACTGAGGCATAATTTGGAATTAAACAGAAGCAACCCCCTGAGTTACCTGTTGAGACTTTCAAATCCTTACCCAACTCCTTTTTAAGTTGCATTGCAGTCTCAGCCCCAATACCCAGCTGTGGTGGTGACCCAGTAATACGATGTGAGATATGATTTCTTCTAACTTTTCCCTTATCTCGTGAGTGCCCTGAATCCACACCTAAGACACCAAAAAACAGTCCTTTAATGCCTACCTTTTGAAATATAGAAAATAGGACCAGGAGTATACCCCACTCAGCCTTTCAAGTCTGGTCTGCCATTCAATATTATCGTCATTGATTATCCAACTAGGTGCCCTGTTCCTGCTTTCATCCTAACCTTTTGATCCGTTTAGCCCTAAGATCTAGTTCTCATTCCATAACATTCAACACGTTGGCCTCAACTGCTTTCTATGGTAGAAATCCCACAGGTTCTCCACACTCTGGGTAAAGAAATGTCTCCTCATCTCAGTCCTATATGGCCTACCATGTATGCTTAAAGTGTGAGCCCAGTTCTAAGATTCCCCAGTCATCGGAAACATCCTTCTGTGTTGCCCTGCCTAGTCCTGTTAGAATTGCATAGGTTTCCATGAGATCACTCCTCATTCTTCTAAACTCCAGTCCTAATCTTTTCTGTATCCGGCCTGCGTGCCCAGGAATCACTCTGGTAAACCTTTGCTGCACTCCCTCCACAGCTAGAACATCCTTTCTCAGATAAGGAGAGCAAAACTACATGCAGTATTTTAGGTGTGGTTTATTCAGGGCTCTGTACAATTGCAGAAAAAGATCCCTGCTCGTGTATTTGAATCCTCTCCCTATGAAGGTCAACATACCATTTACCCTTTTCACTGCCTGCTTCCCCTGCATGCCTAATTTCATCAACATGGGTACAATATTCATCCAGGCCTCAATGAACCTCTCCCTTTCCCAATTTATTGCCATTCAGACTATAATCTGCCTTCCCGCTTTTGCTACCTGACATTTATTCACATTATATTTCATCTGCCATGTACTCCCCTGCCTTAGTCAGCTTGCCCAGATCAGATGGAAACATCTCCACAGCCTTCTCCCAGCTCACCCTCCCACTCAGTTTTGTATTTGCAATCTTGGAAACGTTATATTTCATTCCCTCATCAATACACTGATGCATATTGTGAACGGCTGGGCTCCAAACATTGATCTCTGTGGTACCTCACTGGTCACTGTCTGCCTCAGATAATGACCCATTTCCTCCTATTCTTTGTTTCCTGTCAGCCATCCAGTTCTCTATCCACGTCAGTACTCAACTCCCCAAAATTTCACACATTAGTTTCACATGCTAATCTCTTATGAGGGACCTTATCAAACTCCTTGTCGTAGTCCAAGAAACCCCATCTACTGGTACCTCCTTACCAATGTTACTGACCACATCTCCAAAAAATTTCCAATAGTTTGTTAAGCATGATGTTCCTTTCGTAACTCCATGCTGATTCTGTCCAATTCTGTCACTGCTTTACAAGCGCCCTGCAATTAAATCTTTTATAGTGGGTGCCAGCATCCTCCCCACCACCAGTGTCAGGATAACCAATCTATAATTCCCTGTTTACTTGCTACTTCCTTTTTTAAATAAGATCGTTCCAGAGCCCATAGAGTCTTGAAAGATGACCAGCAATGAATCCACTATTTCTGGACCCACTTTCTTAGTCCTCTGGAATGTGGATTATCAGGCCTGGGGATTTGTCAGACTTTAACCCCATCAGTTTCACCAACACCGTTTCCCTACTAATACTTCCATTTCTCTTTGTCCCGAGACCATGTGATCTCCAACATCTTTTGTGAACCAAACTATGTGTTTAGTTGGTCTCTAATCTCTTTGTTCACCATTCTCACTTTCCCTGTTTCTGATTGTAAAGGACCTACATTTACCTTCACTAATCTTTTACTCCCCACATACCTATAGAAGCTTTTATAGTATGGATGTTCTAAGCAAGCTTGTTCTCATATTCTGCTTTCTCCCCTCTCAATCAATCCCTTTGTCCTCCTTTGCAGAAATCTTCAGGTCTGCTGGTCTTTTTGGTCAATTTGTATGCCCTTTCCTTGGATCTAACACTATCCCTAATTTCCTGTGTTAGCTATGGCCACCCTTCCCATTTTATTTGTGTTCCAATTGTTGTAGTTCCTTCATGAACCGTTGCAATGTTGGCCATTGCCTATTCATTGTCATCCCTTAAGTAGCACTTCCCAATTTAACAAAGACAGCCTTATACTTAACAGTTTCCTCTATTTAGATTCTGGCCTCACTCTCCATTTTAATGAAGAATTCTATCATATTATGGTCACTCTTCCTCAAGGGACTTTGCACTATAAGACTGACAATTATTCCTTTCTCATTATACAATACCCAGTCGAGGATTGCCTACCCTCTAGTTGGTTCTTCAAGGTATTTCATCTAAAGTCTTCAATAGTTCACCAGTTCAGCCTAATCAACCCTTAAATGCGGTCCTGTTCACACAGGGCATATTATTTGTATTAAACAAGGTAAAATGAAAGAAATGATATTCAAACACAACCCAACTATTTTGCAGGAGCAAAGCATGATGTATCGCATCACAGTCCATTTATTTGTCAAAGCATGCACCTTTTCTTTCAAGAGCGGCACCAGAAAGTTGATAAGACACACCTTGATTTCAGAAACATGAGTCAGTTTCTTAAAAACTGAGCACACATCGACAATAAGGTTTATTGCTGATATAAATTTGGTCAATACCTACTGAAAAGTCCAAATGTTTCTTTTAAAATTAAATATTTCTGACTCGTCCCCATAATTTATGTTGGCTTATATATCATAGATAGAAGTTCACATTTTGTGGTAATTTTAATTTGCACTTTTGAAGAATTATCTGCCAATAACACTAACTACAATCAGATAACTACCACAGTTTGAAATGTCACCCTTTGTTAAAAGCAATCACAACATTGAATGTAGGAGCAGAGGTACACCTGGTGGTATCTGCTGCAGAGGAAGCATGTTTCTGATTGTGCTGTAAAGCTATTTTATTAAAATAATATTTTTACTTAAAAGGACATCATATTGAGGTTGTACAGGATGTTGGTGAGGCCTCTTCTGGAATATCGTGTGCAATTCTGGTCACCCTGCTATAGGAAGGATATTACTAAATTGGAGCGGCACGGTGGCTCAGTGGTTAGCACTGCTGCCTCACAGCGCCAGGGACCCGGATTCAATTGCTGCCTTGGGCAACTGTCTGTGTGGAGTTTGCACATTCTCCCCGTGTCTGCGTGGGTTTCCACTGGGTGCTCCGGTTTCTTCCCACAGTCCAAAGATGCGCAGGTTAAGTGAATTGGCCGTGCTAAAGTGTCCATAGTGTTAGGTGTAAGGGAATGGGTCTGGGTGGGTTGCTCTTCAGAGGGTTGATGTGGACTTGTTGGGTCGAAGGGCCTGTTTCCACACTGTAGGGAATCTAATCAGCATATTGCCGGGAATGGTGGGTTTGAAATATAAAAATAGACTGGCAAGACTGGGACTTTTTTCACTGGAACATAGGAGTTTGAGGTTTGACCTTATTGAGGTTCATAAAACAATGAGGAGCATAGATAAGATGAATGACATGGGTCCTTTCCATAAGGTGGCGGAGTTCATAACCAGGGGGCATATTTTTAAGGTGAGAGGAGAAAGTTTTAACAAGGGCATGAGGGGTAACTTCTTTACCCAGAGGGTGGTTCATTTGTGGAATGAAATGCCAGAGGAAGTGGTGGATTCAGGTAGAATTGATTGGAATGGAAATTTATTGTCATGTGTACTTTTACATGAAAAATAGTGTTTTATAAGTCACCCCACCACAGCATTTATATCAATGACAGAAGTCATACATAATGATTTTAAAAAAGTACAATTAAGGCAAAGTTCATTACAGTTCAGTTAACTTCTGCTGGGCTCAGGGAAAGCTGATCAAGAAATAGCCTGAAGACATGACCGGGACGAGACTGTCATGGCCGGGCCACTGGATATTACGCCAGAAATCTCCGCTGAAGAAGACCGCCGTACCGGGCCAAGATCACCCACTGGAACACCTGGACGCCAAAGTCTAAGAAGACCTCCACACAGGGACGAGACCTCCATGTCAGGAGAAGCCTGCCGCACAGGGAGACTGACCTTCTCCTCCTTCAGGCGCTCAGGCCTAGCTGTGGATCTGGACCCTCAGCCTAGCCTGCGGGTCCAGGCCAGGAGAGTCAGTCCGGGACCGGTTCCTCACTTACCAGGAGGCCCTGGGCTGGATGGAGCCATGTCCGGCTTGTCCCGGTACTGTCACTGGACCCTGTAAGGAAAAGAAAATGAAGAATCAAAGAAAAAGAGTAACAACAAAAAGGAGAGAAAGAAAGCCACCAGAATCAGATAAGCCCCGGGCTCAGTATCCCCCAGCAACCCCCCTCTCCCATCCCCACTCTACCACCACCTTGAGAAAATGTTAGATGTTAAAAGAAATTGTTAGGAAGCTCATAGAAAATGTGGTACGTTTGGGACTTTCTTCCACAAACAGTAATAATATTGGATCTGTTGTTAATTTTAAATCTGAGAGAGATACATTTTTGGTTCAGCAAAGGCATTAAAGGACATGGTCCAAAGGCAGGTATAGGGACTTAGGCCACAGATCACTGAATGGTACAGTTACAACATTTAAAAGACATTTCGATGCATCATGAATAGGGAAGGTTTGGTGGGATATGGGCCGAGTGCAGGCAGGTTGGACTAGTTTAGTTTGGGAACATGGTTGGCGTGGACTGGTTAGATCGAAAGGTCTGTTTCCATATTGTGTCACTCAATGACTCCATTAATCCAGCAAACCATCTCATACACACTCCAGGGATCCCTCCTCCATGGTATGAATCCTGAGATCATAACTTTTGAGGTCCCACTTTTTAAGGTGCTTTCCAACTTCCTGAGGGGCAGTTCCTCCAACTGGTATCCAAAGTGGTATACCTGTTTTGTAGGAAATCCTTGCATTGGCTCCCTAATCTCCTTAATCTTCCTGGTGGTCATCATTCCCTCTCTGCCGATATCTGCCTCTCTGTATGTGCTATCCACGATGTTCTCAGCCTTACGGATGTTTCATAGTGTCACCAGCAGTTGCTGCAGCTCCGTAAATTCGGGTTCAAGGAGCTGCAGCTAGAGACACTTCCTGCACACATCCTGGTGCTGAGAACTGGGACTATATCCATCTTCCCACATAGGGCAGGAAGAGCACAACGTGGCTTCGGGCTCTCCTTCCATGACCTACCCACTTAAATAGAATTATTAGATTGTCCTTGAAGTTAAATAATATTAACTACTCCAGGACTGTCTTTCTCTGGAGCTCTGCAGTATTGCCTTCACAAACTGTAAACCCAAAATAAAGATCTTACAAGCTGTAAGTGAACATACTCATCTAATATGCCTCTTTGCGATACTCATTGCAGGTCACTCTTCCCAATCAGTGTTATAGTGATGACTATTTCCTGTAATTTTGGCAATACCTATTGGCTCATTCCTTAGCTTTCCCCCTTCATAATGAAAGCCTCCTAATTTGTCTGAGCTTTCTCATCACTGGAACTTCTAATTCCTGGTACCATTTTAGCCATGCTTTTTTTTTCTGTACTCTTTCCATAACTCCACGCTCTATATGGGGAGTCGATGACTTCACACAAAACCTTCTGTAACCTCACCAATCTCTTGTATATATCAGTATCAATTGTGTTGTTTCAACGAATGGTGCATTTCTGCCATTAAAGATCTACACACCTGCAGCTTTTAAATGCTCTTCTGGCACTCTGTTACAAATATTGCGTATTTAGTTGGATCCTTTCTAAGAATTTCTAACATATAGAAAGCAGTCAAATTTATAGAGTTCGAGTGCTGTGTAAAAGCTAAGTCACACTGTAAAAGGATACATTCGCTAACAACATTAGGCCCAGTACATTTCCCCATTTATTGCTGCAAGCTTACACTATAGGCCCAGAAAACTCTTCTGGAACAAAACACAGAAATAGATTTGATTACCTACAGTGTGCAAACAGGCCCTTCAGCCCTACCAGTCCACAGTGACCCTCCGAAACGTAACCCACCCAAATCCATCTCCTTCTGACTAATGCACCTAACACTATGGGCAATTTTATATGGACAATTCACCTAACCTGCACATCTTTGGATCACGGGAGGAAACCGGAGCACACCCACGCAAACACAGGGAGAATGTGCAAACTCCACACAGACAGTCACCCAAGTCTGGGATTGAACCTGGGACCCTGTTGCTATGAGGCAGCAGTGCTAACCACCGTGCCACCCCCAAATAGGCAGACAATTGTGGACATGTCGAAAGCATTGGGGGTTTGGGGATGGAAAGAGTAGTTATAAGTTTCAAGAGACCTTTGGCAGCTGGTGGAATAAGCAGATACAGGGCAGATAGAATCCACCACAAAATGTGAACTGATGCCTTTATTTAGGAAGATTGAGAAGAGCCAGGATCTCCCAAATGATCCCATTTTAAAGGAGGTGCAAGAAGAGAATGGCCAGAGGGTCTTGATGCACCAATTCTCAAAAATGACAAAACAGGTTAACAAGACAGTTAGTAAAGCATGGGGAATTCTGGACATTATAAAGTGGAGGTGCATAGCGTGCACAAACCAGGAATTTATGGTAGATCTGTGTAAACCACTATTTCAGTCCCCTTGCTAGAGTGGCCATTCCACACCCAGATGAACATGAAGGTTTTGGAGATTTATTAGGTTGGCTCCAAGGTTGTGGGAATACAGTTATGTGGATAAGGCAGCAACATTAATGGTTTTTGAAAGAACTGACAAGGGCTCAAGGACCCAACTGCTCCACACTGTCGTATGATGCTGTAATTCACCCCCTCCTCCATCAAATATGCAAGCTCCTAATATCAATACAAAAGATAGACATTTGTGTTACTTGTAATATATGGCAAGGTAATATCTTTGTGGGAATCTGTTTTCTTTCCTCCAACTGTGCTAACCACATCTTTACAGATTCCAAATTCCTCACAAGCTGAAGAAACCAGCTTTCAGCAGTGCTGAAGATGGGGAGGAAATCAGAAAATACATTGAACAAGGGCAAGTTATTCATTGAGGCCAAGATTAATTTTATTTTACTTTCACTCCTTACTGCCCGAAACGTTGATTTTCCTCCTCCTCGGATGCTGCCTGACCTGCTGTGCTTTTCCTGCTCCACTCTAACCTTGTCACTGCAGTGCTGTCTGCAGGTCACTCTTCCCAGTCTGCCTCAGCTTGTCTCGTCAGTGAATGAAAATTCATCCACCTCATACTGTCACCACTGGCATCTCTCAGTCCTCAATCTGCATGGGAGTGTCAGACTCTATCAGACACAGGCCATTCAGCCCATCAGATCTGCTCCACCATTCAGTGAGATCGTGGCTGATCTGTTAATCCTCAACTCCACTTCCCCACCTTTTTCCCTTGATCCCCTTACTGATTAAAAAAGAATCTGTCTATCTCAGCCTTGAATTGACGTTGCCATCTCGCCTCAGCAACCTTCTGCAGTAAAGAATTCCACACATTCACTACTCTCTAAGAGAAGACATTTCTCCTCAGCTCTGACTGAAACCCTTATTCTGATTTCCACAGAGCTAGGAAGCAGAATAATTGCAACAACATCTAGAACATTCTGCCATCTTTGAGCAGCAGTTGGAGCGAGAGATGCAATTTAGAATGCACTCCTTGTTAAACTCAACGTGGCCGGGGGGGGGGGTAGTGGGAATTGGAGCAAAAGGAACATCCCGACTCCATCACAAGGCATTTGCCTGAGTTAAAGTAAATTGCCAAATCTATTGGCAGTGCTCATGGTTCTTTTGTAAAATTTGTGCCATCTAAACATGAAGGAGAGCCAAGCTGTTAATTGGACAGGTGCTACATTGGTTACAAAATTATGGTTGATGACTCAAAGCTTCATTGCAGCTCCTGAGTTAATGATCAGTCCTCATCCTCTACAATCTCAACTTAGTCTGTTTCTCTGTGTTTTCCAATTGTTTGTTACCAGCTGTCGAGATGCGAATTGTTAGGTGATGTTAACTATTGTAAATCTTTGCTTTAGCTCTGTCCGGATCAAACGTGTATCCTAAATGACCGTAATGTCCCTTTTTTGCAGCTTAGGTCTGAGACGGGGTAGACTTCCACGTTTCATTTCTTAGACAGTGTTTTGAATACCCTGGCGCTTAACATTGTTTGAGAATAAAGCTTCAGAAGCCTGAGCATTCTCACTAATTAGCTTTAAGCTGTTTCACGAGCAAGGAGGTACTGAAAATAGCTGATATAGGAGAATGCAAACCAGCCTGTGGGATGAATTTTTCACCATCATTTACATCGGTGAGCAAGCTGACCCAAGCATAAAGTGGGAGCTGATTGTGTCTACCTACTGCTTAATGAAAGCTAGCGAAAATTAGCCAATTCCTTCCATCCCTCAACTGAGTTCCTTTTTCCATCCACCATACGATCAGTTATTTCAATAGATCTGCTACCTTTACCTGTGGTTGGGAGTAGGACTCAGATTCTGAAAGGTAGGTCCTTCATTTGTGAGAATTCATTGGAAACGTTTTACCAGAACGTCCTCACACTATGACAGACGCAAGGAAGACCTGCATTTATTGATCACTTTTCACATCCAGCAGATGTCCCAAAATGCTTTACAACTATTGAAAAGCACTTTGAAAGTGTAGACACTGTTATAATGCAGGAAGCAAGCAGCCATTATGGACATAGCCAGCTCCCACAAACAACAATGTGACAACGACTTGGTAATCGTTACTTTTTGTAATGATATGAGATCCTTTGCATCCACCTGAACAGGCAGATGGTGGCTGAGTTTAAAATCTCCATCTAGGAGCTGCACTTCTGACAGTGCCACACCTTGCTGGAGAACTAGGCTTGATCTTTTGGACTCGAACCATAGAGTAGGAATTGAACCGAAAACTCATGCTCTCTTTAACACGAGAGTGCTACTAACTGTGCCGTGGCTCCCAGGGAGGGGAAAGTTACCTCAATTTTCCAGATTGGCTCCGCAGTTTATATTTCCACAGAGAGCCTGCAAAATGAAATTTAATGTTGGATTCAGAATTGGGTAGGTAGCAGTCCTAAATGTTTGTTCATCGTGCTATTTCCTGTCTGACCAAACTCTGGAGGATGCCTGAATGGATTCCAGTCTCGGTGGGAGCTTTGTAACTCTCAGTGAAGATATCTCAGAGTTTGGTTGGAAAGTTGGTTCTGACACAGGCTGGTATGAAGCTGCTATATCTGCTGCAGTTACAAGTTGAAAGGCTGAAGAAAAGAAGATTCTCCTCCAGCCACTTTGTAATTTCTCTTGCACTAACCGCGTTCCATGTTTATGTGTTGACCAATGGATCGAAGCACTTAGTTTGGTCAGACTCAGTGCAGTGATCTCCCCTGTATCCAGAATGCAGGGACTGGAGGGGAGGGTTTGCTGAATCTATCAGTTGCATTTTAAGTACTTGAGACGGCTGGAAGAGGTCAACTAGTCCCTGCCACAAGATGAATGTGCGATGTAAAAACGCACAGCCATTAATACCAATGTACCTGGCTGCAACGGGTGATTCTCTCCTTATTGATAAGGTCAACCTTGAACTAGTTTTCAAAAAGCATCTGACCCTTTCTTCCCTTCCAATGACAGTAAAGTCCCCATGATCCAGACATTAAGCACCTGGACTTCCCCTTTGGAATCCCGGATTTGCACGAGAATTCCAGACACTTGGGATTTAGCTCCTGGGGTCTTGACTTAACCCAATTCTTGTCAGGAGGTCAGAAGATCCATCACATTGCCCACAGTTTTCTCTTCTGTGTATGCCTGATACCAAGCTGATCGCAGGCTGTGAGAAACAAATACATTCAGATCACTGCTACCTGGCTGACGTGTTCCCCAATCTTCCCAAAGAAGAAAGATTCAAGGTCTCTCGTGCTGTTGTGGAAGAGGGTGAGCTACATATGTCTGGAAATCAAAAGCATTCATCAATAAAAATGACTGTGAAACCGGTAGATTGTTGTCAAATCCAACTCGCTGACCAACGAGATGGCAACCTGGTATCCTTAGCTACTCCGACCTCTATTTAATTCCCATGCCAACCTGGTCGCCTTTTAGCTGCCTTGAAGAGAGTGGCTAAGCCAACGATATAATTGTGTGGAACCACTACAGAGAATCTGGCAACAGTTCAACAGGAGGGCCAGCATTACCTTCTAAAGGCAGACAGCATGACCCACGTTCCAGAGGAAGCTTTTCTATTGAGAAAGTTGGTATGAACCAGTCAATTCTGGTGTGTCAGAGCCTCAGTCAATAGCCTTCAGAATCTCTTATTGGTTTGTTATAGGCCAGTCCTCCACTCAGAAATTCACACCTTTCATCCGAATGTAGAGGTTTAAATACTTTCTTGTGGTGTAGGCACTAAAATTAATTTATTTATATTTTTGTAAAATGAGCTCTTACAAGTTCTCCCCTTTTCCATGCTAACAGTGGATGGTAGATAAGCTATAAATATTGACAGTTTCGTACAATGTGACCTACTAGTAAAGGTCAGTTTCAGTCTCATCTCAGGCAGTGGGTTATGACCAGCAAAGTGACTAGTGTGTCTGGGGTCTGTATTGACCACCAGCTGAGTCAACTAGTGTATCCCATTAACTGAGATCAGTGCAGCTACAGTTAAAAGGTCCAATGGTTTGCTCACCAATGCCTCTCCTGATTATGTCTCCATCAACGCTGGAAAGGCAAATCAATCCCTTAACCAGTAAAATATGATAGAGGCTGGGGGTATCCCAGCTGTGCCCTCACCAGCCTCACTTTTCCTGATTAGCAAACACAAGAGTGGGAAAGCCCCCAAGCAAAAAATGGAATCTCAGCCTTTTCTGACGTTTTCAACTCTGGTGGCAGAGTTGTGCCACTCTTTTGGAGTTGACACTAAGGGGCTTCTTCACTAAGGGAGCTGTAAGGGGGGGTGGGTAAGGGGTTGAAGGTGGGTGGGTGGGGGCAGTGGTCATAAAGGAACACTGGCAGATTTGTGTCTGTTATTCACTACTGGAGGCTAGGGCAATGTCAACAACACAGATATGGGAAGCACAATGGCAGAAAAAGATGGTTGGAGAAGGGTGGGTGGGGGTTAGGGTGTTGGGGGGGAAGGGGAAGAGAATCGCTTGCACTTTGTAGATTTGAAGGAAAGAATGTGACAAAGTTTTTGCCTTAAGTTGGGGGGGGGGCAAAATCAATGACCCCCCAAGACGTACACAGGAAGTGACCACATCAGTAGATGAGATGACATCACTTTCGAAGCTGGGTTTGCTTGAATGGTGAATAAATCATGACCAAAGAGAGAGAAATTAGATATATTTTTCTGAAAATAGTGTTTTGAGCTGAATGTTTTTTACTAGTGAGCACTAGGTTAGAACAGGAAGTGATGTCATGAAAATGGCCACTGTAGAAAGCACCTTGACTCCTCCACAAGCCAGTGGTGAATGAATGTACCAGAGTTTGATTAAACATGAAGAGCATTTAATTTGAAAAGAAAACTGTATTTTGATCTGATTATGTTATGAATCAAAATGATTACCTTGTCTCTCAACCCCTGTGGACTTTAAACTACATAACTAAAGGAGGGGATATGATAGTATATTTCTCAGTGAATCAGATCAGTAACATTTCATAATCTTGTTATCTTGTATTTTTGAAAAGGATTAACTGTGGGAGTGTTCGTTCTGAGAACGCTAACTGTGACAAGTCTGAGATGTCAAATGATTGGTCAGTGACGGAATAAATGGTGCACTTGGTTTACCCCCAACAGGAACTCCGTGACTTTTTATGGTAAATTGTTCCCATCAGAGATTTCATCTTTCTATCTGCCAAAATGGTTTTTCCACTCCTTCTGAGATCTTAGAACGGAGAATGCAATGAGGGGGACAGATATTTAGAAGGTTTTTTTCCCCTCCCTTTATGACTGCCATGAAAACTTTGAGTCATCTATGTGTCTCGGAGGATGTAGTTCATGTGCAAGGAAACATTGATCCTTTATTTTCCATACAGAGGTGGGAGGGCAATGTTTACTCCTCCTGTGGAGAGAGAGAGCAAGAGAGAGAGGCCTTTTAAGAATTCCTCCTCCAAGGACACTGTGGTGTGGATGTCTAGCTATGCATTTGTCCCCATTGTGAAAATAAGAGTGAACTTTGCTCCACTGAGGCCTCTCCCAGAGTTGATGCCATTACCTTGAAGGTATTCCACTTTGTCAGCTCTTTGGGGTTGAGTAGAAAGTGCCTCTCCTCTGCTTTGGACTTGATTTGCTGATCCCAGGGCCAAAAGGATGTTGTTGGATTAGAGTGCATCAGGTATTCCCTCCAGGAGGTCATGTGCAGCCAACACTGGGCCAACAGGATTCACTTCCTCAATGACTTAGAGGGAAAGGAAGCAAGGGTGGGATGTACATGACCTCCTAGTGTTACAATCTGCTCTGTTTCATGATACGCAACACTCCCGAGAGCACAGCGAAGATTAATGCAGTGCCAGAGAAAACTGACCCAAACCAGTTGTGAGCGTACTTTTGATTCTCCTTTTTTATTCGGTTGGGAGAGGTGAGAAAATTAAAGGAGCACTGGTCCCCAGTCTCCACGTGGAGTTAGTAAACAACTGATGCTATAGTTTAGGTAAAGCTTAATGTCGTCTCACTTTAATCTCGACAAGGATTCACAGAAAAAAAAGCACCTTGCGGCGGGGGGCAGGGGTCCGGAAGCCTCTGCTCTGTGTAAGCTGGCCCTCCCCATACCCAGGCCACTACAGTCGGGCTATCAGCCCAGCACAGCTCCACTCAAAGAGAACACACCACCTTGTTTCCATCATTTCGGAAGCTGGCTTGTGTGTCTGCCACCTAAGAGCCTAGGCCACGTGTTGCTTCTCCTGGCAAGCATTTTATTTTAGGAGCAGGGTCACCAAAGGCCTCAGGCTTCAACAGACCTCATCTATCACAGGAACTATTTCTTCTGGAGATGCTGTTGGATTTATACATGTGCTAATTGCTTATTGCAGGCCCTGTCCAATGAGTCGTTCTTCTATAACTATTGCTCATTAAAATGAGTTTGTGTCCTTTTCCCTTCACTGTGATGTAAATAAGGTAATGAAACTGCTGGGAGGGGAAGGCTGCTATGAGCAGGTTCCCACGATAAAGATTGTGTTGTATGTCAGATAGCTTTGGCTGGGAAACATCACTGAAGCTATTGACAATCACTGAGTGTGTGTAACATGCGATTAAATCTTTGTTTATGGCTAGGATTTTAAAGGAAGATATTTTTATGGTTAATTGTTGCTGATCTATTTTACGATATATATTTATGTAATAAACATGTGACAGAAACACTTCTTTTTACGTCTGTGGTCTCAATTCCTCACAT
The DNA here is from genome assembly GCF_004010195.1 of Chiloscyllium plagiosum. Lineage (NCBI taxonomy): Eukaryota > Metazoa > Chordata > Chondrichthyes > Orectolobiformes > Hemiscylliidae > Chiloscyllium > Chiloscyllium plagiosum. Next base: position 11,691,420 of record NC_057742.1, read on the forward strand.
GCATATAAAAATACAAATGAGTGGGAGTAGGCAAAAGTGAGGACTGCAGATGCTGGAAACCAGAGTTTAGATCAGTGTGCTGCTGGAAAAGCACAGCAGGTCAAGCAGCATCTGAGGAGCAGGAAAATCGACATTTCAGGCAAAAGCCCTTCATCAGGAATAGAGGCAGGAAGCCTCCAGGGTGGAGAGATAAATGAGAGGAGGGTAGGGCTGGGAAGAAGGTAGCAAAGAGTACAATAGGTGAATGGGGGTGGGGATGGAGATGATAGGTCAGAGGGGAGGGTGGAGCTGAGAGGTGGGAAGGGAGATTGACAGGTAGGACAGGTCATGAGGACAGTGCTGAGCTGGTTGGTGAAGGTTGGAACTGGGGTAAGGTGGGGAGTAGGCCATAGGGCCTTCTCTGTCTTTCAACAGGATCGGATTGTGGCCTCAGCTCCACTTTCCCAGCTGCCTGCAAGAACCTTTGGTCTTCTGGTCAGTGAAGAATTTGCCAACCTCCATCTTAAAAATAGTCAATGACCCCAGCTCCAGTGCTCTCTGGAGAACAGAATTCCAAAGACTCTCACTCTTCTGAGAGAAAGAAAGCAAATCCTCCTCATCTCTCTCTCAAATGGAAAACCTTTCTTTTTGATTTGGTTTGATTTTGATTTATTTATTTGTTGTCATGTGCATTCTGCATCAAAATCCCATGAAAAGTGTTGTATAGTGCCGCCACTCTCCAGCGCCATCTTACAACACGGAAAAATAAACCAAAACACAGAATATAAAGCCAGAAGAATAAATTTTACAGTCCTTCTTGTTAAGTGCTCCCAAGCACGAGTCCCCTTCACCACCACTAGAATGTAAGTCTCCACTCTTTGGCGCCATCTTTCCTTCACTGAAGCCCTTGCCATGATGAGTCCACGCCAATACAGACACCACCGATGCCGCCGGGTTCCGCACCATCTCAAACTCGACTCCGCCAACACCAGGAGTCTACTTCGGTCCCACCTTGCTGATGAAGCTGCTGCCAATGCCCCAGGTCATATACTGGGTCCAAACTTACCGCCGTGAATCTGTGCTTTTCGCGGCAGAGAGCGGCGCGAGCTGGGCGGAAGTTCAGGCGGAGTGCAAAGCCGGTCGGGAAGGTAAGTGATTGCTATTAGAGTGGGTGTGTTCTAAACCCCAGGTCCTACAAAGTAGGGTCTCCCTCCCTCCCTCCTCCTCTAACCTAAATTAAGAGTCCACAGACTTGCCATAAAAAGAGGGTCTAAGGAAGTTTGGATCGAAGAGTGAGGCTCTGCTCAGGAGTCTTTGACAAGGAGGTTGAGTGAAGTGATTACGCCACAGTTGAAGAGGGTGAAGACATGACTGCCCAGCTGGTTCAGTGCGCTACGTGCTTGATGTGGGAGGTCAACGATTCTGGTGTGTCTGGCTCGTATATGTGTGGAAAGTGTGTACACATTCAGCTATTGACCAAGCATATTGCAGCTGATGAAAGAACTCGAGGACCTAAGGCTCATCCGAGAGAACGAGATCTTTCTGGACAAGACCTTCAGCGAGGTTATTACACCAATCATGCCAGAAGAGAGCAGAAGAGAGCAGACAATGAGGAAGGCAGAGAGGAGACAGGTGCAAGAGACCCCGGGAGAAGTACCTGTCAGGAACAAGTTGAAGCTTTTGGAAACAGTAGAGACTGATGACACTGCCAGTTCGCAAGGCGGCCAGGTCTGTCAATTAAAAGTTGGCGCAGAGGCAGAGCAGAAGAGTCGGATATCGCATAGAGGTAATAGGGGACTCCAAAGTTTGTGCGAAGATTTGTAGCTCGGGTGCTTGTTGTTGTGGTTCTGTTCGCCGAGCTGGAAGTTTTTGTTGCAAACGTTTCGTCCCCTGGCTAGGCGACATCATCAGTGCTTGGGAGCCTCCTGCGAAGCGCTTCTTTGATGTTTCCTCCGGTGTTTATAGTGGTCTGTCCCTGCCGCTTCCGGTTGTCAGTTTCAGCTGTCCGCTGTAGTGGTTGGTATATTGGGTCCAGGTCGATGTGTTTGTTGATGGAGTTTGTGGATGAATGCCATGCCTCTAGGAATTCCCTAGCTGTTCTCTGTCTGGCTTGCCCTACGATAGTAGTGTTGTCCCAGTCGAATTAAATGCCTAAAACTAGGGGGCATGCATTCAAGGTGAGAGGGGGAAAGCTCAAAGGAGATAGAATCATAAAATCCTTAACAGTGTGCAAACAGGCCATTTGGCCCAACAAGTCCAATCTGACCCTCCAAAGAGTAACCCACCCAGACCCTATTATTCTACATTTACCTCAGACTAATGCACCTAACTTACACATCCCTGAACACAATGGGCAATTTAGTACGGCTAATTGCCCTAACCTGCACATCTTTGGATTGTAGGAGGAAACCAGAGCACCCAGAGGAAAGTCACGCAGACACGGGGAGAATGTGCAAACTCCAGTCAGACAGTCACCCGAGGCTGGAATCAAACCCAGATCCTTGGTGCTGTGAGGCAGCAGTGCTAACCACTGAGCCAGAGAGTGGTAGGAGTCTGGAATGCACTGTTAGAGGTGGTGGTGGAGGCAGATAGGGCATTTAAGAAACTTTTACATCGGCACATGAATATGCAAGGAATGGAGGGATATGGACCAAGGGCAGGCAGAGGGAATTAGTTTAATTTGGCATTGTGTTCGGTGCAACATCATTGGCTGTACTGTTCTAGGTTCTATATTATATGGACGAGTTAGACCGAAGGGTCTGTTTCTATGCTGTATAACTCTATGACTCTAATATCCTTGAGCTCAGATTCAGCTTTCAGCCTTGAACTTATTAGTTTTTCTTTTATGTTTCTCCTCCATGCTCTCCCTGCATTGATATTAACTCTTCCTCCTTGCAGTCTCCGACACATTAATATCGTGTATGACACAATTTACTTGACCTCTTCAAATTCTAGCCTCCATATTACTTCCCCTCATATTGAGCTCTGCAGCCATTTCCCTCTCACTCAGACAGGTCCAGGGCTCCCTTGGTATGATGTAACTCAGTTGCCAGCATTTCCACATCCGGAGTCAGACGATTGTGGCTTTGAGTCCCCCTCCAATGAGCACATACGACATAATCCAGGCACGTATTAAAGTGGTGCATTGCAGGTGTTGTGCATGTCAGCGCTGTTATCTTTAGGATGAGATGCCCATCCCTCTCCTGGACCAACATCAACCACTACCTAAAGCAGGTGTTACTATCTCATTGTTGTTTTTGGGATCCTCCTGTGCATAGACTGACTGCCTTTCCCTCACTTGTGACTACACTTCTTGAATTGGTTGTTAAAGTGCCTTGGGATATCTTGAGGTCAAGAAGAGTGCACTACCAATGCAAGTCTTTTGTTTAAAATGTCAACAGGCCTGTAAATAAAACGTGATTCAAGCAGCAATACTTTGTCTTTGTAAGTCGCAACTTAGTCCCATGAGCTGACAGACAAAATTTATCACGGAGCATTGATTCCAGTAAATCTCCTTTGGAGATCTCATTTCACACAGGCTAAAGAGTGGAGCTTTTCTCAATCTAGTTAACAACTCCTGCAGTCAGCAGTGAACAGCTCTGCCTCTTGTCTCTGAGGTTATATAATCAGACCATGGAGTTATCAAAACCCATAGCCTCGGGCCAGCCTGATGAAGGAATTTGGCCGGAAACATTGACTTTACTGCTCCTGGATGTTATCTGACCTGCTGTGCTCTTCCAGCTTCACATCTATTAACTGAGATTTCATAAGGGATGACTTGACATGATTGAGGAGTGGTGCTGGTGAGTGGGTTTAGTTAAGGTGGTTTTTTTCCAGGGGTTGGTCAGCGTGAGAGGGGGCTGCTGTCCATATACTGTGAGCAGGGCAGTATTACAGGAGGACAGTGTAATACAACTGTAGATGTGTACTGCACATATAATCTTCAAAGTACTCTCCTGTTGTGATGGGCTTTGAATCTACAGAACCTAGGCCATTGCAGAAACAAACAGCCTGGGGCACTGGGAAATGCCCTTATTATGAGATGATCCCATTAAAACCAGGACGGTCTGATCTGTCTTTCCCTGCAGTCAACTGAGCCTCTTCTGTTGCAGTGGTACAGCTAAATTACTTCCAGCCAAATGCTACTGGCATCTTCATGTATGAGCTAACAGGATTCTTGACCACCGGACGGTGCTTTGGTTGCCACATCTTCCTTTTGGGTAGGGACCTATAGGGACTGTTTGGTCAACTGGTAGAGAGAAACCACCTGGTGGTCTAAAAACATTATAGCTTTTCTGTTTATTGCATTATAGTAACCAGGTACCAGTGAGTTAGTGGGATAGATATTGTTACAGAGGCTGGGGAGGGGGAGCGGGGGGGGTACCTAGATGGTAGGTCTTAAAACCTTCAAGATAAAGAGCTCTTCTGCCTTTCCCCATCTAAGTCCTTAGGACATCGGCATTTATACATGCCAGCATTAACCCTTTCAGAAGCATTACCAACATTCCCCTGCATGCATTGTTCCCTATCATTAACACTTGTACATTCATACGTGTACAGTAGTTACATTTCCTCCGACTCCATCTCCCCTCAGTGGCTAACTTCACAAATTCAGGCAGTCTGGAAGTCTCTCAATTCTTCCAAAGCACGTTCTCCTCACACTTGGAAGGCTGGTAGGTCTTTGGTCTGGGGGCTGCTGACTTTGGTTCTGCTCTTGACTGTGTGGGGTCGTTAAGTCCTTTTGTCTCTTGACTTTTCATATCTTGCATCGTTAATCTCTTGGATGTCTTCCATGGAGGACCTTGTTTCTGCAGTAAAAGGCAATTAAAATAACATAAGGGAACTTTTCATTTGATGAATTTCTTTCGAAGAAGACAGATGTTCAGTTGAAATGGACATTTTCTTGCTGGCAGTTTCATTATTCCAAATCTGTGGAAATAGGTTGACCCACCTCTATGGTACCTTCCATGGAATCATATGCAGCCCATTATCTGGGCAAATAAATCTGCTGGTCAATCTGTGCTAATATATGCAGACTCTGTTTCAGCTTGTTAATTGGCTTGGATATTTACATTTTCACCTGTGTCTACTGGTAAACCTAATACGTTTACTTCCTCAGTTTACTGCTTGAGGATTGCTGTTTATTCAGCATGATCATCTCCCTGCTACTGGTTCAGTGGTGCTGGAAGAGCACAGCAATTCAGGCAGCATCCGAGGAGCTTC
>NC_057742.1:11699739-11750445 GCF_004010195.1 Chiloscyllium plagiosum
ACTTGGCTTGTATACCCTTGAGTTTAGAAGACTGTGAGGGGATCTGATTGAGACATATAAGATTATTAAAGGTTTGGACACTCTGGAGGCAGGAAACATGTTTCCGCTGATGGGTGAGTGCTGAACCAGAGGACACAGCTTAAAAATATGGGGTAGACCATTTAGGACAGAGATGAGGAGAAACTTCTTCACCCAGAGAGTGGTGGCTGTGTGGAATGCTCTGCCCCAGAGGGCAGTGGAGGCCCAGTCCCTAGATTCATTTAAGAAAGAGTTGGATAGAGCTCTCAAAGATAGTGGAATCAAGGGTTATGGAGATAAGGCAGGACGAGGATATTGATTAGGAATGATCAGCCATGATCGTATTGAATGGCGGTACAGACTCGATGGGCTGAATGGCCTACTCCTGCACCTGTTGTCTATTGTCTATTGCTTTTATAAACCTGTTAGAGTCCTCTAGTTGTAATCAACTGGGAGAAAGTAAGGACCGCAGATGCTGGAGATCATAGTCAAAGGGTGTGGTGCTGAGAAAACACAGCTTGTCAGGCAGCATGAGAGTCCACACACTGAACAAACACTATCACAATTTAAACCTGAACAGGACAACCAGTACCCACAACAAATCCAAAGCCTCCAGAAATGGTTCTCCTTCCAGATCCTCCACTCTACACTCAAAGCCACGTGCTTCCACCTCCTCTTGCTGCAGTCAGCCCTGCCCCAGCTCAGGCCACACTCTTACAGACCTGCAAAGGACCCCTGCTGTTCTCCATCCTCAGAAGAAACCACACATTGAACGAACATTCCAGATGAAGAGCTTATGCTTGAAACGTCGACTCTCCTGCTCCTGGGAGGCTGCCTGACTGGCTGTGCTTTTCCAGCATCATACTCTTTGACTCCTCTCTAGTTATAGCCTCTCCCACGAGGGGAAACATCCTTTCAGCATCCAACCTGTCCAATCCATAAGACCAGAAGACATAGGGGCAGAAATTAGGCCATTCAGCCCATCAAGTCTGCTCAGCCACTCAATCATGGCCAATAGGTTTCTCATCCCCATTCTCCCACTTTCTCCCGGTAACTCTTGATTCCTTTGACAATCAAGAATCTATCTCTCTCAGTCTTAAATATACTCAATGGCCTGACCTCCATAGACTTCTGTGGCAGTGAATTCCATAAATTGATCACTCTCTGGCTGAAGAGGTTTCTCCTTATCTCAGTTCTAAAAGGTCTTCCCCTTACTTTAGTGCTGCGTCCTCAGATCCTAGTCTCTCCTGCCAATGGAGACAGCTTCCCAACATTCACTCTGTCTAGGCCCTTCAGTATTCTGTAAGCTCCAGTTAGATCCCCCCTCATCCTTCTAAACTCCATTGATTATAGACCCAGAGTCTCAAACATTCCTCATATGTTAAGCTTTTCATTCCTGGGACCATTCTCGTAAACTTCCTCTGAACCCACCCCAGGGTCAATATATCCTTCCTGAGATATGGGGCCCAAAACTGCACACAATACTCCAAATGTAGTCTGACCAGATCCTTATAAAGCCTCAGAAGCATATCTCTGGTTTTATATTCAAGTCCTCTCAAAATAAATGCCAACAGCACAATCCCCTCAAGGTCTTGTGTTTCAATAAGATAGTACTACAGGAAAGAAATGACTTCCATTTATCTAGCAACTTTGGGACATCCCAAAGCACTTTACAATTAATACTTTTGAAATATAGTCACCAATGGAATCTGGTCATCAATTTATGCACAGCAAGTTCCCACAAGCAGCATTCTGACAGTGACCAGGTGATCAGTTATGGTGATTGAATGTTGGCAAGGATGTGCAGGGGAGGTGGATTAGCCATGGGAAAGGTAGGATTATGGGGATAGAGTGGGGGTGCTGGGTAAGGGCAGATTGCTCGTTGGAGGATGTGCAGACTCAATAGGCCGAATGGCCTCTTTCTGCAATATAAGGGCCCTATGATTCTAAGGACCCTGGGAATAGAGCCACTGTCTCCTTAACAATTGTGTGTTCTTTCACGTGCAAGCTCAGTATAACTTCACCTCTGAGAGCTGGCAGTTCTCAGAGTGCCAGTCCAAATAATCTGCTCGAGTCTCCAAAGTGAGCCTTGAAACCAAAACGTGCTGAGGCAAGAGCGGCAGCTCATGTATCGAAGGTTCCTCAGCAGATTGAGGGCAGAGTCAGGGCCAGGTGATGTACATTTGGAACCTGCTGCTATGCACCTTCTGGTTTTAAATTATGAAGAAGGTGAACTTGGTTACCATGAAAGTCAATGCTTCAAGCATAAGCTCTTCATCACGTCAACTGTCCTGGTCTCGGATGCTGCCTGACCTGCTGTGCTTTTCCAGCATCACACTTCTTGATTCTGATCTCCAGCATCTGCAGTCCTCACTTTCTCCCAATTTGGTTAACATACCAGGATAATAGTGCCTTTGTACACACAGCTCAACTTCAGGCTGAGAAAGAAAACCAGCAACAAATCTGAACAAGATCAATTGCTGGAAAGCCGACAGTGCACAGATTGTCACTCTCTCCCCGTTTAGGTAAAAGTGAATATTTTGTCTTGGCCACTTCATCGAGGAAAATAATATAGGTTCACACAATAACAGCCTGAAAAGGCGATCAAACTGGTCCACCTCCTCGAATCGAATTCTGTCCCTGTCAATATGGGGCAACCTAACGACAGATAGAATGTAGAACAGAATCCACATCCACTGTAGCGGTTCATAGAAGACAGCTCACCACCACCTTCTCAAGGACAACCAGGGAACGGGTGACAAATTCAGCTTTCTCTTCCAGCAAAGCCCACGTGCCATTATCTGGACCCCAGGCAGTCCACAGGGAGTGATGGAAGGCCATCATGCCACCAAGGATGGCAGTTTCCTTCCCTAAAGGACATTAGTGAACCAGATGGGTTTTTCCTGACAGCGTCATCTCTTATTTTCAGGTTTTTATTGAATTCAAAGTCCACCATCTGCCATGACAGGATTCGAACTCTGGGTCTCCAGAGCTTTAGCTGGATTAACAGTCCAGTGATAATACCACTCAGCCACCCATTGACCTCATTCAAAGGCCCTCAATGCCTGCTTAAAGGACCCAGGATTAGTAAGGGGTGCAATTCACCACCCCCACCTCCACTGCCCTTACTGCTAACCTCATTTCCATCCCCTGTGACCCTCACCTCGCAGACTCTTGACCCATCGTCACTCAACTGGGACTCTCAGCCATCTTGTGCCTTGGGTACATGGATAACCAGCAGCAGTCCCTTTCACCCCCAGGGTGTGGCCCATTGCTGCCCAGTTGAGTGCCTGATGGATATTTTATTAAGTGGTTCTTCCTGAACAGAACAGGAGATGGATCTCGCCTGCTGTCCAGTCAGCAGCTGAGACCCCATCTGTCACCCGGTTCAATCCCACTTGACTCTTGGAGCTAAGATTCTGAACCCATTGCCATGTACTTGGAGTTGCTGTAAACTAATTAATGGAGATTGACTTGCCACAAATAGCCAACCTCTCAATTGCTTTTGCATCACAACCCAGGTCCCTGGTGCTGTGAGGCAGCAGTGCTAACCACTGAGCCACCGTGCCAACTCCATGGACCTTCAGTTTTTTATTTCACTGACCAATCCCCTGTGTTACTTCCAATTAAATATATCCCACTCCTCTCATTTTGCATGAGAAAACATAAATTGTTTTTCCCTTTGAATTTTGGCATTCTTGCATCAGTCCTGATGAGTGCAGGACCAAAACCTTCTACTGCATGCCTCCATCCCTCAATAATACTCAAGTTCTCTCTGACCAAGCAACTCTTCTTTATGTGGCTCAGTGAAATGTTTTATCACAGACCTGTGACGCGTGCAGGGACATTGTGCTAGGTTAAAGGTACGACATAAATGCAAGTTGTTGGGGGCTTGAACCTACAACTTTCCAACTCCTAATTGGAAATATGAGCCGTTACAGTACTACCTGCTGTGTAGACATATTTCAACCTGGAGGCTGATTTGAAACTGAAGTATAACATCAATATCTGGTTTCCTGTTGGTTACTGGGGAGAAACAAAGTTAGTGGTCCTGGTTCGGAAAAAGTCACAGTGGTCTTGAAACATTAACTCTGTTTCTCTTTCCTCAGTTCCCGTCAGACCTGCTAAGTTTCTCCAGCACTTTCTGTTTTTGTTTCAGATATCCAACATTCACACTATTTTATTTTAGTTTAGGCCTTACAGCTATCCTGCGATTTGGGTTAAGCTGATCAGAAATAGCACTCCTTACAAATTGATGATTAAAGTGTAGGCTTCATCTTGACTTGGAATGGTTCCAGACCATGTGCCACTGAGCAATTAAATAGCATCCCGTCAGAGCACTTCAGTGTCACTGTACAAGACACTAGGAGAGGAAAGCATAGCAGAGGAGATTGTTTGGTCATATTTCTTCTATAGACTAAATACATTCAACCTCCTTACCTGTTCCAGATCACCTGAGGAGCTATTTTGTCTCCTCCCTAAAATCTGTCTCACAAAGCTTCAGAATATCTGTATGCTTTTTTTTTGTTTTTTTAATCCATGCTTTATTTTTTTGAAATAAAGGCATTACATTTTCTTTTTCACAGCTTTGCAACACTGCCTGCCAGTGAACTCTGTTTATACTCTCGATCCTTCACTTTTTTTGTGTGTTTTCCCTTTTCAGTGGCCCCTTGGCTCAGGACCCAGAGCTAATGACTGCCCTGATTGCAGTCCACACTGTTGGAAGTTAAGTACACTTATCCTGAAACATGAACAAACATTGATCAAAGCTAATCCAAGCAGAAATAACAAGCAAAGAATGTTTACTTAAAAATCAAATGCACAAGGCAATATCCAAACCAGGCTTATGATTGGGCAGCACTGAACAATGCAATTACCAATTAAATACACGCAAAGTCCACTCATGTTTGCTTCTCCCCCGGTTTTTGAATTGTTTGCTGATGATGAGCAGTCAGTTTTACCGCAGACATCCTGAGTACATTGTTGCAGTCTGCTTTCCCTTGATCCCTCACTTTGATGGTCAAGATTAGCAAGCAAGCTCCTCAGTAGTCTGGAATCTTTCTGATGCCCTGTTTCCATTCTCTCTGAGAATTCCCAGTTAGGTTTTAGGCAGTACAGTAGACCCTCCCCCCTCGGACCCACAAGGGATACATTCCAAGTCCTAACGTGGTAGCCTGAAACCGTGGATAGGAGCGAACCCATTCATTTCAGTGGGAAACGTGCCTTCCCGGCAGCTTCCTGGTCCCTGGTTCCAGAAGGTTCCTTAAAATATGCTGGGGCCGCGGTAAACTGTGAGTAACTGAAACCGTGAAAAACGATTCCATGGATACGGGGGTCGCCCTACACTGGACAAGGTCAACATAATCAAGAAGCTGGTAATGAGCCAAAAGGGTTAATATATAGGACCCTCAAAGATTCAGGTTTGCACTCCCTCAAATACAGGCTGGAGTTTTGATACTTTTGTGAGAGCAGTTGGCAGCAGCTGTCTTCGGGTTAAAACAAAAATGACCCAGCAACAGTTCTCGGTTTGATTTTTAAGTCGCAGGTTTGTCACACGGTTGAGAGTGTAGTGGGATCTCAAACCTCCAAAAGCCCGCCGACAAGTCACGTCTCTCTCCATCTCCCTGTGAGAATGAAGAAGAAATAACACTGAAGAATCTAAAAAGATAAAAAAAACATAGATCCAGCTGATTGGCCGACGATTTGAGGATTGCCACAATTGATGCAACAGTACAATAAAAGCCAAAGATTGAAATAATTATTTGAATGTAACTTCACTCCATCCACTATCATGTCATCTGCTCATCAACAAACTTTGTTCCTGCTTGTCTATATTTTACACTGGGGAGAGTTGGATTACTTGTTTAAGATTGTCATGACCCTGAGGGGAGGAGTGAGCTGGAATTCAAGCCCCACTATTACAGGATAAATATGACCAATATCTTCACCAGGAAGGCAAGTTTGCCTGACTGTGACCACTACCTAAGGTAAAATAAATCACACCAGGTTTCATTGATAAATAAGAAGGCGAAACACTTCTTTACTTTAACAAATTTTCCTTTTAATAGGTGGCAAGGATGGCTTGTTAATTATTAAATGCAAACAATCTGCACCACCTTTGAGATAACCTAATCACTGCCCACTACACCACCAATTTTGGTATTATCTGCAAACTTACTAACTTTACCTCCTCTGTTTATATCCAAATCTTTTATGTAAATAACCAAAAAGTGGACCCAGCACCGATCCTTATGACACACCATTGGTAACAGGCCCCCACTCCGAAAAGCAATCCTCCACCACCACCCTCTGTCTTCCTACCTTCAAGCCAATTTTGTGTCTAATTGGCTAGTTCTCCCTGGATTCCATGTGATCTAACCTTGTTAACTACCATGTGGAACCTTGTTGAATGCCTTGTTAAAGCCCATATAGAGAACATCTGCTGCTCTGCCTTCATCAATCTTCTTTATCACCTCTTTAAAATATTCAGTCAAGTTAGTGAGACTTCAGTTCTGGGCCATGACATATTGTTGTGTCAGTCACAGCAATTCTCAGTTTAGTAGCCAGTTAGTTGGACCTGGATCTTGGCTTGTGTCAGAGGTTGTTCTCTTTGTAGAGTCTTTGAATGTTATTTCTTCTTCACTTGCAGAGGGAGAAATGACTTGCCAGTTTGAGGTCCACAGCACTCTTACCTCAGTATCCACAGAATCCCTACATTATGGAAAGAGGCCCTTCAGCCCAACAAGTCCAAACCAACTCTCCAAAGAGCATCCCATCCAGATTCACCAGCCCCCATAACATCCCTGCATTTCCCATGGCCAATCCACCTACATACCCTTGGACATTATGGGCAGTTTAGCATTGCCAATTCACCTAACCTGCAGGTCTTTGGGAGGAAACTCACACTGACATGTGGAGAATGTGCAAACTCCACACAGACAGTCGCCTGAGGCAGGAATTGAACCTGGATCCCTGATGCTATGAGGCAGTAGTGCTAACCACTGAGCCACCATGCCATTCTGCAAGCATCTATGCGCATCAGCCATGATTGAATGGCGGAATGGACTCGATGGGCCGAATGGCCTTACTTCCACTCCTATGTCTTATGATCTGCGCACCCACTATAAGCGTTAGTTCCTTTGTCTAGCAAGAATCTACTGACCTCTGCCTTTAAATTTATTTAAAGATTTAGCCTCCATCATCATTTGTGGAGTTGAACATGAAAGTAACGATATTATGCTTCAGTTATACAGACAACTGGTGATACCACATCCCGGAATACTGCCTGCAGTTCGATAAGATCAATCCAGAAGCTCTTGCTGGGCAGTGTTTTTTGTCTCAACCCAAAGGCAACTGGTTCCAGCTAGTTTCACAAAAGTAGGAAAATCCAATGCCAGCAGAGTTACATGTGCTTGTATAATAAGTGAACAAAATACCGTTTCACATTTTGTAAACAAAAGTATTAATTCAAACCTCCATTTTCCAGTTTCTATTTCCAGATCAAATATCGAAAGTTTTTACAAGATGATGAAAGGAGTCGATAGTATAAGTCAAGGAAAGCTATTTCCACCATGGTGGAGCCCAGAGCTAAGTGGAATCGTGTTAAAATTAGAGTAATTGAGGTTAAAATTTGACAAATTGATCTTAAATCAGAGTAAGACACTTCAACAGTGATGTTAAGAAGCAATTCTTTATTCAAATTGCAGTGAAAATCTAGAACTGTCTCCCTCAAAATGCTTTTGAGGCTGAGAGTTAATCAGAAATTCCCAACTAGAGATTGATGGAACTGAGCAAAAGTGAGGACTGCAGATGCTGGAGATTAGAGCCAAGAGTGTACTGCTGGAAAAGCACACTAGGTCAGGCAGCATCTGAGCAGCAGGAGAATCGACGTTTCAGGCAAGAGCCCTTCATCGGGAACTGAGTTGAGTAAATAGGAGTTTAGATAAAGATCAACTGTAATCCAATTAAATGAGAGAACAGCTCAGCGAGCTGACTAACCGACTCCATTTCCTGAGGCTGCAATTCACAATGAGCAATTTCCTTCCGGAAGTCAGGATGACCCTGGGGATCATGGTGGTGGTGAATAGGTGGAAATTGCCACAGGTGACCTCATGGTGGAACAGTCTGTTTGGTTGTGTGAGGTAGAACTTCCAGACATAAGGAAAAGAACTTGCAATGACTCCAGAGTCATTTGTAAGTGCCATTGGCCATTTTGGGAAGGTGCGGGATAGGTGCACAGTGAGGCTGCACTCTGATTCCAGTGCAGGATGGTGTGGATGGAGGGGATAAGCCATCGCCTAGACCCCTACAATGTGTGGGCTATTGTGGTCTTATCTCTTATGGCTCCTCAGAGAGACTCATGAACCATTGGGCTTCCAAGGAGAACAAAGAAAGCAAAGAAAATTTACAGCCCAGGAACAGGCCCTTCAGCCCTCCAAGCCTGTGCTAATCCAAATCCACTGTCTAAACCTATTGCTCAGTTCCTAAGGATCTGTATCCCTCTGCTCCCCACGTACTCATGCATCTGTCCAGACGCACCTTAAATGAATCTACCGTGCCTGTCTCTACTACCTCTGCTGGCAACGCGTTCCAAACACCTACCACCCTCTGTGTGAAGTACTTGCCGTGTATATCCCGCTTAAACTTTTCACCTCTCACCTTGAACACATGACCTCTCGTTATTGAATCCTTCACCCTGGGAAAAAGCTTGTCTCTTTCCACCCTGTCCATACCCTTCATGATTTTGTAGAACTCAATCAGATCCCCCCTTAATTTCCTTTCTCCTAATGAAAACATTCCTAACCTGCTCAATCTCTCTTCATAGCTAGCACATTCCATACCAGGCAACATCCTCGTAAACCTTCTCTGCACCCTCTCCAAAACGTCCACATCCTTTCGGTAACATGGCGACCAGAACTGTACATAGTATTTTAAATGCAGCCGAATCAAAGTCTTGTACAATTTTAACATGACCTGTCAGCTCTTATACTCAATACCCCGTCTGATGAAGGCAAGCATACCATATGCCTTCTTGACCACTCTATCCACCTGAGCAGCCACCTTCAGGGTACAATGGACCTGAATTCCCAGATCTCACTGCATCAACGTTTCCCAAGGCTCTTCTGTTACAGTATAGTTTGCTCTAGAATTAGACCTTCCAAAATGCATCACCTCACATTTGTCTGGATTGAACTCCATCTGCCACTTCTCAGCCCAACTCTCCAGTCTATCTATATTATCCTGTATTCTTTGACAGTCCCCTTACTTTCTGCTACTCCATCAATCTTTGTGTCATTTGCAAACTTGCTGATCATATTAACAGTGTCCTCTTCCAGATCATTTATGTATATCACAAACAACAGTGGCCCCCGCACTGACCCCTGTGGAACACCACTGGTCACCTTTCTCCATTTCGAGAAACTCCCTTCAACTACTACTCTCTGTCTCCTGTTGCTCACCTAGCTAGACCACCCTACACACCATGTGACTTCACTTTCTCCATTAGTTTACCATGGGGCACCTTATCAAACACTTTACTAAAGTCCATATGTATGATATCTACAGCCCTTCCTTCATCTATCAACTTGATCACTTCCTCAAAGAAATCTATTCAGTTGGTAAGACACAAACTCCCCCACACAAAACCATGTTGCCTATCACTGATAAGCCCATTTCCTTCCAAATATATATAGATCCTATCCCTCAGTACCTTCTCCAGCAACTTTCCCACCACTGACATCAGGTTCACTGGTCTGTAGTTACCTGGAATATCCCACCACACTTTTTGAACAGGGACAACGTAAGCAACTCTCTGGTCCTCCGGCACTTCACATTGTTTAAGGATGCTACAAAGTTATCTGGCAGGGCCCCAGCTATTTCCTTTCTCGCTTCCCTCAGCAACCTGGGATAGATCCCATCCGGTCCTGAGGATTTGTCCACCTTCAACCCACCAGTTCCTTTGCATTCATTTGCTGTCTGCCTACTCTTACCCTTGGTAATGCTAACTTCATGATCTTGTTCCTTACAATCTCTAGTTTCCATCTCACTGTCTACTAGCCTTCTCTTCTGGTTCCCAGCCCCCTGCCACATTAGTTTAAACCCTCCCCAACAGCAGTAGCAAAAACTTCCCCAAGGACATTAGTTCCAGTCTGGTTCAGTTATAGACCACCCAATTTGCAATAGTTCCACCTTCCCCAGAACTGGTCCCAATGTCCCACAGATTTGAACCACTCCCTCCTACATCATCCCTCAAGCCACGTGTTTATCCTGCTTATTCTTTCATTTCTACCCTGGCTAGCAAATGACACTGGTAGCAATCCTGAGATCACTACCTTTCAGGTCCTCCTCCTCCTTATCTTCTCTCCTAGCTCCCTGAATTCTGCTTTCAGGACCTCATCTCATTTTTTACTTATATCATTGGTGTCTATATGCACCAAGACAACTGGCTGTTCACCCTCTCCTTTTAGAATGCTCTGCAGCCAATTGGTGACATCCCTGACCCGAGCACCTGGGAGGCTACATACCATCCAGTAGTCTCATTTTCGGTCACAGAACCACCTATCTCCTCCCTTTACAATAGAATCCCCTATGACTATGGCCCTATGAGTCTTTTTCCCGCCTTTCTGAACAGCAGTGCCCATCACGGTGCCATGATCCTGGCAACTACTGCCCTCCCCCGGTGAGCCATCTCCTCCAATAGTATCCAAAACGGTATACCTGTTTTGGAGGGAGATGACCACAGGGGACACCTGCACTGCCTTCCTACTCTTTCTCTGCCTTTTGGTCACCCCTTCACTATCTCCCTCAGCAACTCTAACCTGCGGTGTGACCAGTTCACTAAACGTGCTATCCACGACCTCCTCAGCATCGCGGATGCTCCACAGTGAGTCCATCTGCACCTCCAGAGCCGTCATGTGGTCGAACAAGAGCTTCAGCTGGACACACTTCTTGCAAGTGTAAGAGTCAGGAACGTCAGTCATGTCCCTGAGCTCCCACATCAAGCAAGAGGCACATGCCATGGGTCTGAGGTCCCCTGCTATTGTAAGCCTTAGCTTTAACTCAACTAACTAAAACCAAACAATGCACTTCAATATATAAAAGAAAAAAAACCTCACCTTACAGTATCCTGTAAGGAGGCAGGAGGGAAATACTACATGTGTAGTATCTTGGGTTTAGCCGCTGCCCAAATATATACTAAGTATATATACTATACCTTCCCGGCAAGCTCCTGGTCTCCTGGTCTCCAACGAACACCTCCGCTCTGTCTCCCGTTGCTCCCGGTTCTTGAATGCAGAATATGTGCTAATGTGGCCTCTTTGTTCTGTATCCCCATGGCTCCTGTTCCTCAGGCTCAAGGGCCTGAATGGTCCAATTCAGCTCCAACTCCATTTGTTTCATATACACTCCATCCAACTCAATGCCACGCATGCCCACTCAAAGCCTGTCCATAGTGCCTCACACTAAGCCAGAGACTAACAATGGTAAGTCTCAAAGGAGAGCCCCTCCCCACCACCCCATTCAGAAATGTTTTTTGAATAAAGAGACAAAGTCAGCTATTCCCTTCACTGGCCAAAGCATATACCCACTGAAGATTGAAACCTGTATTTATGTGGGCTCTCTGCCAAGTGGGCAGAACCCCCCCTTTACCCTCCAGAGCCTTCTGCTGACATCCACAGTTGAGGAGAGAGGTCGACCCGATCTGGAAGAGAAAGTGTTGCCCTGAGAGTCATTGGCATATGTGCCATTGGCTACCAAGTTAAGCCCACAGACATCCGGATATACCCAGTGTCCACTAGAACTGTCTGTATGTCGGGCAATTTGGTGATTTGGTGGGGGGGGGTGGGAGTGAATATCCTGGCTCCCTCTCCCAGAACCTTGCACTTTGCAAGGTTCTGGGAGAGGCACCTCGGGTGACCAGAGTGACGATGAACTCTCACTTTGTTTGTGTTTCAGTTTGAAAGTGGCAAGTCATCATTAACTCAAAGTATCTTTGTGGAACAATAATTGATCATTCTAACACTCCGGTTCCACACACAGAAACACTGAGATTTTCTCACTTGCTGAAGGCCTCTCACCTCCTGTTCTGGTTCCTCTTCCATTCCTGTTCCGCTTTTTGTTATAAGTAACTGGATCTCGGTGCCACCTTTCAGCCTGGTGTTCAACTCCCACTGTTTTGTTGTACATTTCTCACACGCTGCACGATCGGTTTCTGCACAAACCCCATCGGTTTCGGTGATCACGGTGAAGCGACTCAGTCATCTCCCTTCACGGAAATGGAAGGAAAGGAGGACAGCCCATGAGGATGAAGGGGCCCAGTGTGGTTTATCCTGGGGAGTGCAGTGGCATGAGGGCGGATTATGCCTTGGACAGTGAGATTCACCCACACTGCTCCTCGGCACAGCTCCCGTGCCCACATGGTCTCACCAACCCCCAGGGGAGATGGATGATCGGGACTCAGTGAGGGTCGGGACACGGATATTGAAGTCTGAGCTCAGACTTACAGAGGCAAAAGTGAGGACTACAGATGCTGGAGATCAGAGTCAAGGTTAATGTGGTGCTGGAAAAGCACAGCAGATCAGGTCGCATCCGAGGAGCAGGAAAATCGATGTTTCAGGCAGGAGCTCTTCATCAGGAATGTGACTTGCTGTGTTTTTTCAGCACCACTCTAATCTTGACTAAGACTAACAGAGCCTACATACAACAAACAAGGAGCGTGGTTAGGTTCGTCGTCATTAAAGGTAGCATTGGTTGCAAGGGGGCTTTCGGCAGTGGAGGAGTTGAAGCTGATGTGGGCATGGATAAATTTACACAGATGCAGTCTTCAGAGAATACAGCGTCAGCACCTTGGGGTCAAATAGAATGGGATTGACAAAACTGTGAACAACCCAGTTCAGGCTCAGATGCTTAGTAAGGAGGCAGATGGAGTCATTAGCAAAGGAAGGGAGTTTGTGACAGGGATGAATGTCAATGGTCTTCAATATTTGATTGAAATTAGTTTCTGCTTATTCAATGCTGGTTAAATAGCAGTCTCGGTTTAAAAGTCCAAAATTGCCCATTTCAGACAAAGACAAAGAGAAATGCTTTCTCTGAGAGAATTGAGAGTCTTTGCAAATCTCTTCCTCAAAAGGCACCAGAAACAGAGCATGTGAATGGTTCAAAGGCAGAGGGTAACTAGATTCTTGATAAATGATAGGCTGATAGGTTATCAGGGTGAAAGGTTATTCGGGGGTGAGAGGTTATCAACAGTAGACAGGAATTTGGAGTGACCTACTGAGCCATGATCATATTGAATGGTGGGGGCCTAGTAACCTACTCCTAATACAGATGTTAGTGTGGTTATTCCATAAGCAGATCAGGGGATATCACAGTGTGAGCAACAAAGGTCAGACACTGCTCCCCAGTACACACAGAGGATTATGTGAGGAGACTTGGACAAGGTGGAAAATACCTGAAAAACCAGAATCATAGAGACCCTTGGGTCCAACCAGTCCATGCTGACCATAACCCCAAATTAAACTCTTCCCACCTGCCTGCGCTTGGCCCACATCTCTCCAAACCTTTCCTTTTCATGAACTTATCCAAATGTCTTTTAAACGTTGTAACTGTGCCCACATTCACCACCTTCTCTGGAGGTACAGTTCAGTCCACACACGAACTACCCTCTGGGTAAAAAAGTTGCCCCTAATGTCTTTTTTGAATCTTTCTCCTCTCAGTTTAAAGATGTGCCCCCTAGTTTTGAAATCCCCAATCTTAGGGAAAAGACCCCTGCCATTCACCTTATCTATGATTTTATAAACCTCTATAAGGTCACCCCTCAGCCTCCTATGCTCCTTCCAGCCTCTCCAGTCTCTCCTTATAAAACAAACTCTCTATTCCCAGCAACATCTTGGAAAAGCTTCTCTAAAGGAGGAGAAAGTGAGGACTGCTGGAGACCAGAGTTGAAACATGTGGTGCTGGAAAAGCGCAGCAGGCCAGGCAGCATCCAAGGAGCAGGAGAATCGACGTTTTGGGGGCGGAGAGGTCTGGAAGAAGATTGCAGGTCAAGAAGGTGGTGCTGAATTCGGGGGTTGGGACTGAGATAAGGTGGGGGGAGGGGAAATGAGGAAGCTGGAGAAATCTTCCCTAAACCCTCTCCAGCTTAATAATATCCTTCCTATTAGCGGTGTTGTTAAATTCCCTCCTAGGGAGGTCTTGTGCTGCAGTGGTAGTGTCCCTGACTCTGGGCAAGGAGCCCCAGGTTCATGTCCCACTCCAGGACATGATGGCCAAGGAAGGTGTGCTTATAAGGTGGCCACATGGGTTGAGTATGAACCAGAGAATCCTTTCGACACATAAGGTGGTACCAGCAGGAGAGATTGCAGTTTAGACACGTGACGGGTAAAAAGCTGGAGACTCCGCCATCACTGTCCATAACCCAGCTGACAGCGTGCAGGTAAAGGTGGACTTTGCTTCAGCAACTCACACCCCTGGAGGGGGCTGGAAACTGCTGGGGTACAATTTACCACCAACAATACAGGGATCAACCCCTGATTTGGTCAGGATGAATTTGGACCTTCCTCCTTCATCTTCTCTGGGGGTGGATGGAACATCACTGTGGGTCAGACCTGCCTTTATCAAAGACCTCAAGCAAAAGAAATACGCCCCCATCTGGTCACATTCACCAACTGGAAAAACATGATTTGGAGATGCCGGTGTTGGACTGGGGTGTACAAAGTTAAAATCACACAACACCAGGTTATGGTCCAACAGGTTTAATTGGAAGCACACTAGCTTTCGGAGCGACGCTCCTTCATCAGGTGATTGTGGAGGGCTCGATCGTAACACAGAATTTATAGCAAAAATTTTGAAAGGCTTAAAAGACAATCAATTCTTCAATGTATAATTTCAGTTACACTCCAAATTTTTGCTATAAATTCTGTGTTACTATTGAGCCCTCCACAATCACCTGATGAAGGAGCGTCGCTCCGAAAGCTAGTGTTCCAAATTTAACTTTGGAAAAACATGAAAATTCTCATTGAAATACACATACCACAAGAGGGCTCTCTAAGCCCAGATAACAGAATCAGACCAGGTCCTGGACAATTGGAGTTTAAACTCCAGACAAAAAATAGAAATTGTTGGAAAAGCTCAGCAGGTCTGATAGCATCAGTGGAGAGAAGAGAAATCAAAGTTAACATTTTGGGTCCAGCATCCTCAGATTTACGGCATCTGCAGTTCTTGCGGTTTTTATTTAGAGTTTAAACTTGGATCTGATCACAATTTATGATTTGATCTTTTTTTTTCCAAATTTCCTTTTGCATTTCCTCTGAAATTATTATTCTTAAATTATTATTTGCAGCACTTTGGGATATCCCGAGATTATGAACTGTATCATGTAAATAAAAGTTCTTTATAATTAACCCTTTGCAATTAATAATGCTTTATTTTTCTCCGTGCCTCTGGAATCTCACACCAACACTGAACTTTCTGGGCTTGGATTCCTCAGACACAGGTCACCATCTGCAACCTCGCCCCAGGATCCCCTTATATATTCAAAGTCTTAACTGAAAGAGCCAGGAGCCTCATACAAACACATTCACTCACATGATGGAAGGGTTGGGGAATTTTGATCAGCTACAATAGACTGACCATGTTGTCCCCATAACCAACACCAGATTCCCCGAGCAGGTGCTCTACGCCCAGGGGTGGCACGGTGACTCACAGCGTCAGGGACCCGGGTTTGATTCCAGCCTTGGACAACTGTCTGTGTGGAGTTTGCACATTCTCCCTATGTCTGTGTGGGTTTCCTCTGGGTGCTCCGGTTTCCTCCAACAGTCCAAAGATGTGCAGGTTAAGTGAATTGGCCATGCTAAATTGCCCACAGTGTTCAAGGGTGTATGAGTTAGGTGCATTATTCAAGGGTAAATGTAGAGTGGAAGGGGAATGGGTCAGAGGGTGGGTATGGACTTGTATGGGCCAAAAGACCTGATGCCAGGATTCTGTTCTATTCCAGCTCCAAAATGGCAGGAAAGCCCCAGATAGACAGAGGAAGTGCTTCAGGAATACCCTCAAGAACTCAGTAGGGAGGCGTGGCATTCCCACTGGGAATCACTGGCCCAAGACCGTCCAAAGAGGTTGAGAAGCAACCAGGAAGACATTGAGCACCTCGAAGAAAAGGTGGAATCCGTGTGCCGCCACACTAATGCCCCACCTACCCCCAGTGTAACAGAGCCTGCCATAGCTCCATCAGTCTGTACAGCCACCTACAGACTCACCCTGAGAGTGGGAGAGAGTCAGCTTTATCTGTGAGGGACCACTCAGGAAAATGATGCTGATTTTTTTTAGATTCCCTACTGTGTTGAAACAGGCCCTTCGGCCCAACCAGTCCACACCGACCCTCCGAAGAGTAACCCATCCAGACCTATTTCCCTCTGACTAATGCACCTAACACTATGGGCAATTTAGCATGTCCAATTCACCTGACCTGCACATCTTTGGACTGTGGGAGGAAACCGGAGCACCCAGAGAGAACATGCAAATTCCAAACAGAGAGTCACCTGAGGCTGGAATTGAACCTGGGACTCTGGTGCTGTGAAGCAGCAGTGCTAACCACTGAGCCACCGTGCCACCCCTGGGGACAGTATTCAGCAACAGGACGCTGGAAATGTTTTCCCTTCCGATTGCGACATATCTGATTCCCAGTTTGGACGAGAACAGCATAGAGCAAGAACCTGGCGGAGTTTTGGTCCAATCTCAGTTACTCCCTGACAAATAGCCCGACTCATCAAAGAGCATCTGTAGCCAATTATAACAATGAAACAGAGTGGCTCTTAGATTGCCAGTGGGGTAAGGCTGAAATCCTTTCCCCTCACACAGTCAGGGGTCTTTGGAACTCTCTTCCTCAAAGTTCAGTGCAAGGTGGGTCTCTGATGATTTTTAAGACAAGTAGATTCCTGCTGAGGGACAAACGGGAGTTTGAAGTTCCAAACAGATAAGACATGATCTTATTGAATGGCACAGCAGACACAAGGGGTTGAATGGCCTACTCTTCTTCAATATTAGGGACACTCAACTCTGCCTGCAGCCAGTGAAACTTGGTAACTCAACAACTCCCATCTAGAGGAAACATATTAACTTTACTATGGGATGCAGGTATATTACTGTCTGGGCCAGCATTTATTGCCCATCCCTTGTTGCTCAGAGGGCAGTTACGAGTCAACCACATTGCTGTGAGTCTGAAGTCACATGTAGGCCAGACCAGGATGGCAGATTTCATCTGTAAAAGGGGCATTAGTGAACTAGACCAGTACTTCCCTTCAACAATGATCCTCAATAAATCAAAAGCGCACCATCTGCCATGGCAATTTTGAACTCCAGGTCCCCAGGGCATGACCTGGATTACTAAGGTCCAGTGATTGTACCACTAGACCATCACCTCCCCTATAGCTTGCTGCTTGCCATTGTGAATTAGTCACTTCTTTTTGGAACAGCCTGCAGCAGATTTCAATTCAAGGGGGCATATTTTTAAGGAAGAGGAGAAAGATTTTAAAAAGACATGGAGGGGGCAACTTTTTCACAGAGAAAGTGGTTTGTGTGTGGAATCAACTTCCAGAGGAAGTGGTGAATGCAGGTACAGTTACAAAGTTTGAAAGACATTTGAATAAGTACATGAATAAGAAATGTTTGGAGGGATATGGGCCAAGTGCAGGCAGGTGGGACTAGTTTAGTTTGGGATAGGGTCGGCATGGACATGCTGTATGACTCCGTGACTCTATGACCACTTGAAGGACCCTCTGAAACCACCAATCACCCACAAACCACACTGGACTAGAAGCCCTCAGGTTTAATTTTTCTGAGGTCCCCAAAACCAACTGGAATCTTGCTTCAAGTCTTGGCTGGAGGACTAAATATCTTTCTCGGGACCCATATCCAGCGATTCCTGTTACAATACAGACAATGACTGAGAGCTGCAAACAAACTTGGTTTGGGCTCAGATGCAAGGAACACAAGTCATTTTGGAGGAATTGGATAGCGCATTAAGCCAAGCCCAGCATGCCCTCTAAGGTGGATCCCACACCACTATTTCTGAAACGATCACATGAATGCTCCCCAATATCACATAACTGTCTGGTCTTTGCAACGTTAAGCTTGCTGCTGCAGATTGATTGTTACATTTCCTACATTACACCAGTGACTGTACCTTCAGAAGAGTGGACCCAGCACCAATCCTTTTGGCACTCCACTAGTCACAGGCTCCTAGTCTGAAAAACAACCCTCCATCACCATCCTCTGTCTTCTACCTTTGAGCCAGTTCTGTATCCAGTGAGAGGAGAAAGATTTTAAAAAGACATGGAGGGGGCTTTTTCAATTTATTCTTCAATGGGACATGGGCCATCATTTATTACCCTTCATTAGTTGACCTTGAGAAGGTGGTGGTGAGCTGTCTTCTTGAACCGCTGCAGTCCATGTGCTGTAGGTAAACCCACAATGTCCTTAGGGAGGGGATTCCACAATTTTGACCCAGCAACAGTGAAGAAATAGTGATATATTTCCAAGTTGGGATGGTGAGTGGCTTGGAGGGGGACTTAAACGTGTTGCTGTTCTCATGTATCTGCTGCCCTTGTCCTTCTCGATGAAAGTGGGCGTGGGTTTGGAACATGCTGTCTGAGGATCTTTGTGAACTTGGTCTGTGCACTTTGTAGATGGTACTCATTGCTGCTACTGTGCGTCAGTGTTGGAGGGAGCGGATGTTTCTGAATGTGGTAACAATGAGGTGGACTGCCTTGACCTGGATGGTGTCGAGCTTCTTGAGTGTTGTTGGAGCTGCCCCCATCCAGGCAAGTGGGGAGTATTCCATCACACTCCTGACTTGTGTCTTGTGAACAGGCTTTGGGGAGTCAGGAGATGAGTTACTTGCTGCAGGATTCCTAACTTCCAGCCTGCTCGTGTAGCCATAATATTGAAATAGCGAGTCCAGTTCAGTTTCTGGTCAACTGTAACTCCCAGGATGTCGATAGTGGGGGTTTCAGTGTTGTTACCACTGTTGAAAGTCAAGGTCATATCCAGAGGCCATAGAAAGTGCTGTATAGGTCTGATATGAGTCTTTCTTTATTCCTGAAATGATCACTCATATGAACACAAGATAATTTCTGGAATAAAGGAACATTCCCAATGATTGTGACTGCTCCCTCCAACAGATGATATACAATGTACTCCATTTGTGGACTCCCCTTAACATGGTCCTCCTTCCAGCATCCCCGAGAGATTTGGAGCAGGATTGTCATTCCCAGATGTGTATAAAAAGGACAAGAGATGGAAATTCAAGCTGCTAGACATTGTGGAGTTTTCTCAGCGGAATCCCACGCCTGGGCTATTTGCCCAATCCCATTTCCATCTCTTGATGGATGTTGACTGGACCACCCACCCGACGATCAATGAGCCCCCCCAGTGGAGGAAACAAAGTGCCAGGTAAGACTCTCAGAGGCTGACTGGAATTTTCCAGGTTGGACCCAGACCCCCACCTCCCTTAGAGTGCTGGGATTAGGCCTGAGGCAGTCTCCCAGAATCAGCACTCCCAGTAGCCTTATGTTCTTTCTAAGCCTGTCTGGCCTCAGCTATAGACTGAGGGGAGGGTCTGCTTTTATTTGGGGAGTGGGGGAGGGGTGCTGGGGAGGCTGCAGATTCCATTCTTTTGGAATGTAACGTTTTTGGGAATTGTGGAAAAAGCGCCTGAAGTTGAGAAAATTCGTCAGGGTTCCCATTCCTGATTTCCATCCAAGTGACTGCTTCCAGAAGTGTGCACAGGCACGTTTCCATGACAACTCATCCTGATTCTCCCATGACGCTATCTCAGCTTCATTAGGGCCATTTTGATGTTGCACATTCCAGAAAGGAGGCAGCACCTTTGAGAGAGAAGAAAGTCAGCAACTCAGAATAGGGAGGCATTGGCCTAGTTGCTAGTCTGTTAATCCAGAGAGCAAGGTAACGTTCTCAGAAACCTGCTTTGAATCCTGTCGTAGTAGCAGGTGGTATTTGAATTCAGTAAAAATTGAAGTCTAATGAGGATCCACGCAATTACTGTTGTGACTCTCTACTGCCCTTTATAAAGGGAAGTTAATGGCCTACATGCAATATGGCTGATTCTTAATTGACCTCTGGGTAGTTAGGGGTGGGCAAGGAATGCAGGCCTAGCCAGTGACACTCACATCCTGTTAATGAATCAAAAACAAACAATAACTTGGCACAGTCACTGGGAAAACAGACTGAAAACTGTAATGTTCCTTAGAATGTAGCCATATGTTTGAATAACTCCTTCACTCTTACAGCTGTGCACTTGTCGATTGCCCTATTGACTAATCCAACCCATGTATTTATTGATCATTGCTCATTGACACTGAATTCCTGGAAGGTAGTTTGTACAGAAAGGAGGGCTCACAATTAGATCATGACGTTCAAAACTCCTAGGACATCAAAGGGTGCTTTATATCCCGTGAATTCCTTTATAGGGTGAAGTGACGGGGTAGCCAGTGCAAAGGAAAGTGTGCACATAGGTGAGCACCCAAGTCTTTCTTTTCCAAATAAATACCTTACTCATAGAGAATTTGAGGCACAGTGGTAGTGTCCCCAGCTCTGAGCTAAAAGGACTGTAGAGGGGAACCATAAAACACCCAAGGAAATTGAGCTATAATACGTATGCCTTATATAGTAAGTGGATCTGAGGTAATGTCCCTGCCTCTAGGATAGAAGACACAGATTCTGGGCGTGGTAGGACTTGAACTTGTGTCTCTCCTCATCCAGAGGTGTCATAACATCCCTGAACAGGTTGTTTTAAAGCATCCATTCTTTATTTATAAAAATTGTAAGCAATACATTGCAAACCATTTTGACTTTAATATTACAGAACTTGCAATAAAGTTCAACTTGCCAGCATATAGCATATTTCACTCAATATAACTACAGATGTCAATATTTGCAATTTTTATTCTGAGTCAGTATACAGTCTGAGGACAAAATAGGAGAAAGTGAGGACTGCAGATGCTGGAGATCAGAGTCGAGAGTGTGGTGCTGGAAAAGCACAGCAGGTCAGGCAGCATCCGAGGAGCAGGAGAATCGACGTTTCAGGCATAAGCCCTTCATCAGCAATGAGACTGTGAGCCTGAGGGACTGAGAAATAAAAGGGATGGGGGTGGGGCAGGGATCAATGTGGATTTCACCAGTTTCCTCATTTCCCCTCCCCCCACCTTATCCCGGATCTAACCTTCCAACTCGGCACCACCCTCTTGACCTATCCTACCTAAGCATTTTCCTTCCCACCAATCCGCTCCACCCTCCTTTTCAACCTATCACCATCAGCCCCACTTTCATCCACCTATCACATTCCCAGCTACCTTACCCCCAGCCCCATCCCCTCCCATTTATCTCTCAGCCCCCTGGCCCACAAGCCTCATTCCTGATGAAGGGTTTATGCCCGAAACGTTGATTTTCTTGATCTTCGGATGCTGCCTGACCGGCTGTGCTTTTCCAGCACCATACCCTTGACTCTGAGGACAAATTATTCCAATGAGAAATTACTGGAAGTGCAAAAGCAATGATCTTGTCTCCATGCACCATGTTCAACTCTGAGGTTCCCCAATACATTGTCAATGATCATCACAATTATAGAGTCATAGCAATGTACAGTATGGAAACGACCCTTCGGTCCAACCCGTCCATGCTGACCAGATACCCCAACCCAATCTAGTCCCACCTGCCAGCACCCAGCTCATATCCTTCCAAACCCTTCCTATTCATATACCCATCCAGATGCCTTTTAAATGTTGCAATTGTACCAGCCTCCACCACTTCCTCTGGCAGCTCATTCCATACACATTACCACCCTCTGCGTGAAAAAGTTGCTCCTTAGGTATCTTTCCCCTCTCACCCTAAACCTATGCCCTCTAGTTCTGGACTCCCCGACCCCAGGGAAGAGACTTTGTCTATTTATCCTATCCATGCCCCTCATAATTTTATAAACCTCTATGAGGTCACCCCTCAGCCTCCAACACTCCAGGGAAAACAGCCCCAGCCTGTTCAGCCTCTCCCTGTAGCTCAAATCCTCTAACCCAGGCAACATCCTTGTAAATCTTTTCTGAACCCTTTCAAGTTTCACAACATCTTTCCGATAGGAAGGAGACCAGAATTGTATGCAATATTCCAACAGTGGCCTAACCAATGTCCTGTACAGCCGCAACATGACCTCCCAGCTCCTGTACTCAATAGTCTGACCAATAAAAGGAAAGCATTAAAAAATGCCTTCTTAACTTCGCCTATCTACCTGCGACTCCACTTTCAAGGAGCTATGAACCTGCACTCCAAGGTCTCTTTGTTCAGCAACACTCCCCTTTGCGAGGCACACAGCTCGAGGATTTCCACAGTTTCCAAACCCTCATCAGATTGCAGCCAAAAACACTTCGGCAGCAACCTCTCCTCATTCCAGCGTTGCAGTGGCTGCTTCAAGCTCTGTCTCTCAGCACCCAGCTCTGCACCTGGGAAAATGCCAGTCTGCAATACTCCACATTGTAACTCTCAGAGGGTAGAGAAGAACCCAACTTCAGTCAACACAGAGTTTGAGGGAACTTATGCCAAAGTGAACGGTGAGGTCTCACCCTTATCCGGGCAGCAGTCAACGTCTTCCTGATTTGTGTCTTGGACTCTTCATTGGCTGATGCTCCTTATCTACAGAAGCGAGATCAACTAATTAGCTCTCTGATTTTGAATGAAGGCTGGATGACTCAATGGGCTGGATGACCTGTTTCTACACTGTATACAATTCCCAACAGCACTGGAGTGGGAGGTGGGGACTAACCTCCCAACAAAACAATACTTCCCAAAGCACAATGGGCGCCAACTGGGAGACAATTCTAGAGCAAATGGAAACTTTAATCCCAGCTGACACCAGCAGGGGAACCTCAGCCAAAGATGCTTTCCACAATCTGCTTTCTCTCACCGAATCTTCCCTTTCCTTTGTTATGTTGTGTTGCTACCTAAGGCAAGGTGTAGGACAAAAATATTTGGACTTTAGAAAAAATATTTAACATTATGTCTCCAGTTTTGGCCATCTGTCTGTAAAGATGAATGGGGGTATTCAAAATTGATCATTATCACCACAGTTTCCATTAAGAGGTAAACCATGCGGCAAGATGTTAAGACAGAAGTTCAAACAGGCAATTATTCCATTTTGGAAGGAGATGTCAATGGTTTACACACCAAAGAGTATTTTTGAAATTGGTAATGGAAGGCATAACCATGGTGTTATTCCCAATATAGTTAGATGTTGTGGGCTTTTCATGATAAGAAACTAAAATAGGGAAAATAGACCCTTTATACAGATGTTGGGGGAAGCACAGAGGGAAAGGGCAATGAGATTTTCCTCCTCGTTGTCACTCAGCGACGAGCTCAACAGTTCGGGTTCATGATCTTCACTAGTTTTGAAAAAAGGTTACCATTTTGATGAGGTGCAGTGCCAGACACAATTGCCCCACCGAAGGCAATTAAGTTTGAAAGGTGAATTCTGAGAAATGTGCAGAAATCAGATCAACCCAAGACTTCCTCACTCACTGGATAATAGCAATTAACTTGAGAAGCACTATTAACAACACGTGATTCATTGGAAAGGGTGCGAAAAAGCTTTCACAATTTGTAAATACAGAAATATTTATGCTCCTGAAGAGAATGATTCAACCCATGATGTTCTTACTGATCTAAAAAGAGCCATTCCAGCTCTCAGCACTTGCTTTGTGAACCTGTTAGATCACAGCCAGTACCAGGGAGAGGTATTACAGATGCTGGTGCTTCTCCTGTTTCTAGGCTCCTTTTACCTGCCCTCCTCTCCCAGAGCACCCTCCTTCGGGTGCCTAGAATTGAGAACCATAGTTACCATGGGGTGGAAATGCTTTAAATAGATTTAGCAAACACTCTCGGCTTTTGCACTCTTTGTGTCAATAGGAAGGTTTTAAAAGCCAAAGTTTCAATACGATACACTGTACAATCACAGCTTTGTCAGACAAATGCACACAACTTGGTCATTCATGTTACTAAACCAGCTCCATGTCATTGAACCTGGCCCGACTCAAGACCCACAAGGCAAATGTTTTGTTAACTCAAAAATAGCATTTTGCCCTGAGTGCCAAATATTACATTTAAATTTAAAATTTAAATTAATCATACTTACAAATATCTAACATGGAATATGTTTAGGAGAATAAAATACCACGGATGTTAGAAATTGGAAATGACAGAATCACTGGATCGCTAAGGTACAGAAGGAGGCCATTTGGCCCATCATGTTCTATCAATGCTGGGCTGATGAGAAACTTGCAATACAGAGAGTTTAGAATAGGGTAAAGGGAGAGGTAAAAATTAAAAGTGATGTTGATAGATTGTTTTTATGAAGAGAAAATGCTGGAAATACTCAGCAGGTCAAGCAGTGTCAGTGGTGAGAAAGACCACACTCACGGCCTTCACTAGGTTTGACAAGGAGTTGTTGGTTTTTACCCACACAGCTGCCTCCACGCACGCTGAGCATTTCCACTGTTTCTGGTTTCTCTTGGCACAAGTAGAAATTGTCCACCCTCCACAAAGAAGCCAAGCTTCTCCTGGGCTTCCCCTTTCTTTAGCAAGAGGCCAGCAGCAGCTGCCTGAGATTGGGTTTGGCATAGCATCCAATGCAACTTTAAAACTGAGCAAAATACTCAATAGATCAATAAAGTCATCATTTGAAACAATGAGTAATTAATAAAGATGACCATTTTAAAAAGTGCTTTATTTTGCCTTTTCTCTTAAGATCTGAAGCTAGAGTGGGTGTTACAGCACAAACACAGCCAGCCCAACAAACTAACTTTCTATCTCTGCATTCTCAACACGGTAAAATTAAAACCTGCAAAGACTCCCAACATTGACCCTAATGGTTCCCAACCTGACATTTGAATTATCCACATTTTGAGCATAACCTCTTCAGAGCTTATGCTGGAAACGTTGATTCTCCTGCTCCTCGGATGCTGCCAGACCTGCTGTGCTTTTCCAGCAACACACTCTTCAACTCGGATCCCCAGCATCTGCAGTCCTCACTTTTTCCCATTTGAATTATCAATCCCAGATTTTGCTGATAATCAATTCCAGACACCTGACTGCATTTTAACAAAAGACTTAGCAATTCATCAACAATACAGTAACTTCAGCAAAGTAAAATGAAACAGCAAAGTCATCTAACTGGTTTATGATTTAAAACCAAAAACATTTGTTTTCAGCCATTCACACAAAAGACACGCAGACAAACACAATTTAGGAATAAATAAAATAAACTAATAAAACTGGCTAAATCATAGAATAGAATTCCTACAGAGTGGAAACAGGCCTTTTGGTCCATCAAGCCCATACCGACCTTTCAAAGAGGATCTGACCCAGATCTATCCCCCCATAACTCTACATTTCCCATGGCTGACCCACCTAGCCTGCACACCCCTGAACACCATGGGCAATTTAGCATGGCCAATCCATCTAACCTGCACATCTTTAGACTGTGGGAGGAAACCGGAGCACCCGGAGGAAACCCACGCAGACACGGAGAGAATGTGCAAACTCCACACAGACAGCCACCGACGGGTGGAATCGAGCCTGGGTCCCTGGTGCTGTGAGGCAGCAGTATTGAGCCACTTGTTGTCCAAGATTATTTGTGTTTTCACAATGTGCTGTTCTACAGGTATAGATGATGGCTTCTGTGTTGATTTTCTGAAGATGTCGATCAGGTCATCTTTACGGTTCACTCAGATAAATTGCTTTCTATTCTCTGAGCTTCCAAGAGCTGCTTCTGGGAGGTTAGGCAGGGAACTTGCAATTCTTCATGCTGTAGCATCAACAGCCAGACTCCTTCTCACAGTCCAATACTCAATTCAAATTCTGCCCATTCTGTGAAGGACTCCTCCAAATCCCAGTTCTCACTGAAACATCTGCCACCTGCTTGGGCAAGAGGCCATTTCCAGACTTGCTGGAACCAATTTCCAGGGACTGACCTCATTAATAACCCAAAATACAAAGAACCGTGAATGCTGAAGATCTGAAACAAAAACAGAAATCACTGGAGAAACTCAGCAGGTCTCGCAGCATCCGTGGAGCGAAAACAAACTTAATATTTCTGACCCTTCATCCGAACTGGAGACTAGAAACTGGAGTTCTGAAGAAGGGTCACTGGACTCAAAACAATAACTCTGCTCTCTCCCACCAGATGCTGAGTTTATTTATTTGTATTATTAGCCACTTCTATTATTTATTTAAACATAACACTCTATCCCAATGGCAAAGCACCTGCAGAACCATTTGATCAGGAACCAACCTGCTGTTAACTTCCAGCCCTGATCTCCCGAATAAACAAAAGCTTGTTTGTCTGTTTTCCTATTAAGACAAGCTGTTACCCACAGTCCCAAAAGCTATCTTTAGCTCACGGTTCCTAATTCACACTTCCAACCAAAGTTGATAAAAGAATAAAATAAAAATATTGAACAAAATCAGAGAGGGTTCTAATGAGAGTGGTTAAGCTTGTTTGTGAATCTTGGTCACCAAGGAGGAGACAGGATACAGGGCACATTAAGGAAGTAGATATAACAAATGTCAACTTGATGTTCACCTCCAGTTGTGTCACTCTGGGGTGGTCTTATTCAAATAGAGGTTGGGAGCTTCTCAGCCTGTGTTTTCCTCCTCTCCCAGCCCAGTGCAGAGATAGGTTTCTGGCTGAGAGACTCGTACAGAGGAACACCCACTCTTATTCCTTCACACACTCACATTTTCACATGCAGCACACTCATATACATTCATTCTCATTGCCTCGCATGCTCTCACTCTCTCTCACACACATAATCAGACACATGTCCATACTCAACACACTCGTAACTCACACACACACTTACTCTCACTCTCACACGTGCACATTTTCAATCACACACATTCTAGCATAGATACTCTCTCGCACGTATACACTCTCACTCTCACACATATGTGCTCACTCGCACTCACACACACTCTTGCACAAACACTGTCTCACACACACACACACTTATGCACTCACTCAGTCTCTCTCACACACACTCACATACACATTCTCTCACACGCACGTGCTCACTCTCTTCCTCACAAACACTCGCTCTCGCTCCCACACAGTCATATACACACTCACTCTCACCCTTTCACACACTCACTCACATGAACACTCTCACTCTCACACACATTTTCATTCTCTCTCACACATTCTCACTCCTTCACATGTTTTCACTCTCAGACACTCATTATCTCATGCACACTCGCCATCTCTCACACACTCGATCTCACACTTTCACATCTACTCACTCTCACACATTCATTCTCATTCACTCACACACTGATTCCCTCATACATTGTCACTCTTTTATACAGACTATTTCCTGTACCACCTGCTCTATTTGCTGCTGCTGCTGCTATGTCATATCACTGGATTTCCAAAAGACATTTGACAATGTGCTGCACAAAAGGCTAATAGGTGGACTAATGGCTCATGGAGTCTGAGGTAATACATCTGTATGGATAACGGATTCATTAACAGGCAGGAGTAAAGAGTAGGTAAATGAGGCATTATGAAGTTGGCACACTGGTACACAAATGTATGAACAAGGAGCAGGAGAAAGCCATTTGACCCTGGACTCATTCTGCTGTTTAATAGGATCCTGGCTAATCTGATTGTAACCTCAACTCTACTTTCCACCAAGCCCTGATAACTTTCCAGCCCCTTACTTACACAATTCTACACCTGTCTGTCTTCAAAATATTCAGAGACTCTGCTTCCACCACTTTTTCAGGAAGACAGTTCCAAGATTCACAGCCCTCTGAGAGCAAGACCTTTCACCTCAAATCTGTTTTAAATGGGTGACGCCTTATTTATATACAGTAAGTAGGGATGTAATGGACTCATGGTACTATCGCTGGTCTGTTAATCAGAGAACTAGGTAATGTTCTTGGAGCCCAGGTTCGAATCCTGCATTGGCAGATGGTGATAAAAATCAGGAGAGCTCAATGATGACCATGAATTGAATTTTGTGGGGGAAAAAACCCATCTGATTCACTCATGTTCTTTAGGGAAAGAGGGTCTCATCCTGACCTAGTCTGGCCTGTAAGCAACTCCAGAGCTACAGAATGTGGTTTGTTCTTAACTGCCTCCCTGGGTGTGTAGAGACGGGCAATAAATGCTGGTCTGGCCGGTGATACACTCATCCCATGGATGATTACAAAATAGCCCCTAGTTCAAGATTCTCTCATTAGAGGAAACATCTGTTCCACTGCTATCCTGTCAAAACCCCTCAGGATCTTACAGGCAGGATGGTCGATGGTGTATAATGTGGGGAAGCATGAAGTTATTTGGCCACAAAAATAGAAAAACCAAATAGTTCTAAACGGTGTGAAAATTATATGTGATCAGAGACTTATGTGTGCTCCGACAAAGAACATAAAATGGTCACGTGCAGAACAGCGAGCAATTAGGAAGCCAAATTGCCTGTTACCTTTTATTAGGAGAAAGTGAGGACTGCAGGTGCTGGAGATCAGAGTCGAAGAGTGCAGTGCTGGAAAAGCACAGCAGGCCAGGCAGCATCCAAGGAACAGGAGAATCAACATTTCGGGCAAGAGCCCTCCATCAGGAATTTCGAAGAGATTATGCCCGAAACATCAATTCTCCTGCTCCTTGTATGCTGCTTGACCTGCTATGCTTTTCCAGTGCCACACTTTTCAACTGTTATCTTTTATTGAAAGGGGTTTGAAGTAGAGAAATTAAGAAGTCTTATTATAATTGTACAGGCCTTTAGTGAGAGCATACCCTTGGAGTACTATGAGCAGGTTTGGTCTCCATGTTTAAGGAAGGATATCATTGCATTGGAGATAGGAAGGGTCTTCTCGGCCTTTTCCTGGGTTGAGAGTGTTGTCCCAAACTGAGAGGCAGAGCAAATTGAGCCTTTGTACCCTGGGATTTTGATGAATGAGGATTGATCTCGTTGAAGCATATAGGATTGTGAAAGGGATTGACAGGGTCAATATTGATTGTTTTCCCCTGGGCTTGGGAACATAGAACACGGGCATAGCCTCAGAGTAAGGGGCCAATCACTTCAGAGTGAATTGAAGGGAAAGTACATCCCTCAAAGGTTGGTGAATCTTCAAAATTCTCTACCCTAGGAGATTGTAAATACTCCATCATGGAATACATTTAAGACTTGGATCGACAGACTTGTAGTTTCTTGGGGAATTAAAGGGTATGAAGAGTGGACAGTCAAAGGGAGTTGAAGCTGACGAACAGTGATGGTCATAATAAACAGCGTAGCAGGTAGATGGGCTGAATGGTCTAGTCCTACACCTATTTTGTGTTCTAGTGTTCTAAGCTCCTAATGCACCATGTTACAGTCTCTCCTATCACCCTGCCCTGTAATCTATGGTCCACACTACTGCTGTATAGCCCAATACCTATGTTTGTGCTACAGAATCTTTGAAGTGTAAGTTTTCTAGATGCCGTTGAGTGCCTCAGTGGGTAATACTCTGGCCTTGGAGGCAGAAGGTTAAGGGCTCGAACCCAGTCCACAGGTAATTGAGTTGATACTGATCAATGATAATGATAATTGCTGCTGTCCAGAGATGCCACTTGTCAAATTGTGAGGTGAAGTGAAAGTCCTACCCTGCCCTGTCAGGAGAGGTAAAGACTCCTGCATCACAACTCAAAGGAGAGCAAGAGTCCTGTCCTGGTCAATTCTTATCCCCTGACCAGCATCCCAACAAAAACCTGACCACGCTGTCTTTAAATTGACTGCTGTGAAACCGACATTGTTTTTAAAAGTGCAGTCACCGCTGTAAGTTACCGTATTGGCTTCTAACCGCTTTGGGAAACCCTGAGGCTGTGAAACGCACTTTATAAATGTGAGTTCTTTTTCTCATGCAGCTGGCTAATGCTAAATATAAAACAAGGACTCACTAAGGCTGGCTGCTGGGAAGATCTATTTTTAGAAATCTTTATGAGTCCTCACAGTTTTATTCATAATGACTGTGTAACAGGAACCCTGGGGCATTGGCGCAAGAAAGGAAACTATTTGTGGCTCAATCTGTGCCTTTTCTTTCTCTGAAGTCAGAATGGTGGATCTTCAGCTGCCTTTGGCTCCCTGTACAGAATCCTCACTGCTCTAGAACATCTACGTTTGTTTAAGGGGAGATGGTTTTCCCTCCAAATCTCTTCCATCTTAGCTGCTGTTTTGAACCCTGCCCTCTGACCTTTCACCTAGGGTTGCCCCAGTTGGAGCCAACGCACAGAGGTGAAGGGATCTCAAATCTGCCTCTGGAGGGCTACAGTTCTCCCAAGTGACTGAAACGCTCAGTGGTGTGATATCCCTTCACTGTTACCACCGTAAAATGACACAGAGATTCATTTTGTTATTTAACTCAGTGCATTCATTCTTTTATTCTGAGAAACTGTTAATGATTTCATCTGAATTCACAATACACATCAATTATTGAACTATATCGAGACAGATGCAATAAATTTATTTATCGAAAGCAGGTTCTGCTCTGCTGCAGCGGCCACACAAGTTTATGGATTTTTTTTCTGTTAAGAGTTCAAAATACTTCAGTTTTCACGCAGCTCCTCCCCCTGATGCTGCTGGGAGATGGTTCCATGGACACTATCCTTCAGTTGGAGACCCAAAAGGAACCTGGATAGGGAGTGTCAGTCAGTGTTCTGATCTATACCTTGCCGAACATGCTGAGATGCCGTCAAAATTTCTCATCTCGCCCTCATTATGACAGATGCAAGAATGCCAAACTTTAAAGGACTAAAGTCATGTCCAATTTCAGGCTTGGCCCAGTTGGTAGAACTTACATCTGAGCCAATGGTCCGGGTTCAAGACCCACTCCAGGGCGTGAGGGAAATAAAAAGGAAGGCTGGTATTCCAGCACAGTACTCAGGGAGCCCTGCAATGTTGGAGGTGCAATCGCTCACCTGCGACATTTAAGCAAAGCCTCACCTGTGTGTTCAGGTGGGTGTGAGAGATCTCAGGGCACTGTTTTGAGGAGAAGCAGCCAACAACTTGATCATCACGTTCAGATAACAAAGCTGGAGGATTTTACAGATATCAGTCTGTGGCAACAATTTTATCAATTCAACAGAAGTGTGAGGGATAATAGTCCTCTCATGGGAAGAAAATGAACAAAGAACTGCGGAAGCTGGAAATCAGAAACTGCTGGAAAAACTCAGCAGGTCTGGCAGCATCTGTGGACAGAAAGCAGAGTTAATGCTTAGGGCCCAGTGCACCCTTCCTCAGAACTACTCAGACCAGCTTCAGTTCTCGAGTGGATTCTTCTTGGCAACACCATGATCAATCAGAACCTATTTCCCAGCCAATCAGGACTCTTTTCTCACACAACACAAGTAGTTGTTCCCTTAGAAATTTGGCATTCTTGTGTCTATCCTGATGAGTGCATGATGGAAAATCTCAACAGCGTTCTCTTCTTTTCAGCAATGCTTGAGCTTTTCGACTTTTCAAAATATTTAAACTACCCCCAATACTCAACATGTATTTTCCAACAGCGATAGAAACTCTTGATCGCTTTCCTCCTTAAGCCACCCACCTCCTCCACCAGCTTCCCTCACCCAGTTGTAGGCACCTCGGCCAATTGATTCAGCAGACCACGGGTGGGTCTCCTCATCTCTTGAGCTCATGGGTGCGTGGCAGGGATAGGGCGAGTGGAGAATGACAGCTGATCTGTTGAATCTTCAGTAGAGGTCTCAAATACAAGTAAACCACAAAACATGCAGCAATCTCCTCTCAGCCAGCTCCCATCATTTCAACACAGGTTTCAAGGGACGCACGTCACGCCTTGAGTTTGATCAGCTTGCTTGCTTCTTATACAATGTC
Source organism: Chiloscyllium plagiosum (assembly GCF_004010195.1). Lineage (NCBI taxonomy): Eukaryota > Metazoa > Chordata > Chondrichthyes > Orectolobiformes > Hemiscylliidae > Chiloscyllium > Chiloscyllium plagiosum. The sequence continues at coordinate 11,731,677 of NC_057742.1, forward strand.
TGGAGCAGTTTGAGACCCCAGGCTGTTCCACGAAGTGAGGTGAAACATCACTTCTGTTCAACAAAGGAACAAAATGCAACAGATGAGATGGGTGTCAGCTGCTGCCCTCTGGTGCTGAAGCTGAAAATGGGGAACATCACGCTCAGGCCGTCAGTCAACTCCTCACCTTTCACCTTCCATCAGAGACCAGCCAAAACTTCAAGAAGAAACAATGTCACCTGCTCTGCTTCAGTTGCTAAATGGGATAAACACGTTTAACGAGAGTATGAGGCTGAGATTTGATATGGGTTCGGACATTGAAATGTAGACGTGTAGTTAGTCAAGGAGGACATTGAGAGAGGCAACAGATCAGAGGGCACTGCAGATCATTGCCTGCTCACTGTTCAGAGTGCACAATTCTTCAACTGCCTTTTAGACAGTACTCCAAAACAACAAGCAGATATCCTCATGGTGAGTTCCACCAACAAGATCATTTTGCAGACATATCCTCAGCCCCAGAGGACATTTAAATCTATTAATTTGTAGAACATTCCTTAGAAGAATATATTACACTTCCTTGACAGCTGAAATATACACATTTTTACAAAATGCAATATGTCACCCAAACGTTCATTGAAATATAAATTAAAAAAAATGCTCTAAAATGTCACAGAGACAAGTCTGGTGTGGCTGCGGTTTGGCCGGAGATTCAGGGATCTATCCGAAAGGCCAGCAATTTCTCCGAGTGCATGTTGTTCAAAGTGCGGAGGTCAGGCAGTTTCAGGAGGAGTTTGGTGAAACGCGATGCCTCATTGGGATAGTTCTTCATTACCAGAGCTCTCAGGACTCGGATGAGAGTCTCCTGAAGCTGCTCCACTGAGCCGATGTTTTCAATTCCTGAACGATCTGGAAGCAGGAGGACAACACGGGATGGTAAAGTCATCGAACAAACAGCTTAAAAACCCGGAAATGATAAATGAATGGCTGAGCTCCCAGTTATTTTTCTTCATAACGGTCTCGTTCCCCTCCACAGACTGGGAGAGGGGTGGGCAATCTAATCTTGCCCCCACCAGACAGCTGCTGGTCATTCAGTAAAACAACACCATCAGGCCTTACTGATGCTACTCCCAGGGCTGGGCACATTCACCATCATGATACTACAGCCCTCACCTGCTCAGTGGGTATGGGGCGGAAGGGTGGGGGGAGTATTCCATCAGACTCCCCCCCACTGTTTTTTAAAATTTCTTCATGGGATGTGTGTCACTGGCTAGGCCAGCATTTATTGCCCAGAGATCTGGAAGAATCAACCACATTGCTATGGATCTGGAGTCACGTGTAGGACAGACACCAGGTAAGGATGGCAGATTTCTTTCCCTGAAGGGCAATACTGAAGCAGATAGGTTTTTACAACAATGGTAACCTGGTGATCATTCCATTTGATTCCAGATTTTCATTGAGATCATACTTCACCATCTTCCACGGTGGAATTCCAACCCATATCTGCAGAGAATTAGCCTGGGAGTCTGCATTACTGGCTAAGTGATATTACCACTGTCTCCCCACTTGGGCTTTGAAGGAGTCAGGAGGGAGTCACACATTAGAGTATTCCTAGCTCCTGACTTGCTCTTGTAGCCACTGTGTTTATATGAGGTAAAAACAATGACTGCAGATGCTGGAAACCAGATTCTGGATCATATTCCTGATGAAGGGCTTTTGCCCGAAACGTCGATTTTGCTGCTCGTCAGATGCTGCCTGAATTGCTGTGCTCTTCCAGCACCACTGTGTTTATATGGCTAGTCCAGTCACTTTCAATGGTAACCCCCAGGATGTTGATAGCAGGAGATTCAGTGATGGTAATACCATTGAATGTCAATGAACAATTGTTAGATTGTTTTACATTGGAAATAGAATTTGTGTAGCACAAATGTTACTTGCCACTTGTCAGCACAAGCCTGGATATTGTCCAGATTTTGCTGCGTTTGAACATGGACTGCTTCAGTATCTGAGGTGTGCTGAACACTGTGCAATCACTGGCGAACATCCCCACTTCTGCTCTTATGACGGAGGGAAGGTCATTGATGAAGCAGCTAAAGATGGCTGGGCCTAGGACACGACCCTGAGGAACTCCTGCAGAGATGTCCTGGAGCTTAGATGACTGACCTCCAACAACCACAACCGCCTTCTAATGTGTCAGGGGTGTCTCCAACCAGTGGAGAGTTTTCCCCAGATTCCCACTGATTCCAGTTTTGTGAGGGTTCCTTGAGGCCACAAATGTGGCTTTGACGTCGCTATCACCTGATTCAGACCAGTTCAGGTAATTAAGGCGAAGGGGGTTGAGGAACTCTTTAATTTGTTGGGGAGGGTGGAGGACAGGGTGTGGGGGGATTTCCGTAGATTTACCCAGGCTGCAGGCACAGCAGATGAAGGGAGGCAGGTACAGAGCAGGATGCCAGTCACTGGCAACCTAAAGACCCACAGAAGGATGAATGATAAAGGGGAGAGTTGGGTGAGACACCACCACTGATAAGAACAGGTGCCCCTTGATGTGGCGCAGTTGGCAGGGAGAGTGGTTGGGTTAGTGATCATGTACAGGGGCATCAGCCTCCTGGCACTGCAGGGCCGGAAGGTCAGAGGACAAGGTGAACACGGCAGGCAGTCAGGTCTCGGAATTTCTCAGGGGTTCTGTACTCAATTATCTCTGAACTCTCCGCAATGTAAATACTGACACAGGGCCACCCACTCAGGGGGTCACAGGCCATGGGATGACGTGCTGCTGTTCAGGCCTCCGCAGCCGCTAACTGGCTAACAAACCCATCACAACGTCAATTACCTGGTTTCCGTGAAAATCCTTTTCACACAGTGAGTAGTTCGGGTCTGGAATACACTGCCTGGAAATGTGGTGGAGGCAGGTTCACTTGGGACATTCAAGAGGGAAATGAATGATTATCTGCATTGAAGTAGTGTGTAGGGATGTGGGAGAAAGCAGGAGAGAGGTAACAGATTCAGTGCAGAAACGACCAGCCAAATGGTTTTCTTATGCACCGTGACAGTTCTGTCATTCTGTGAAACTGGAGGTTAACTTCAATTTCTCCTCCAGGTCAGGCTCGGATGCATACAGCCCATTGTGAGTCGATAACTAGCTCATTCTCTGTGTGTTAAGACGTGATGACAGGAACATGGGGCTTCTGGATTTTTTTTCTTGGAAGGTTATGAAACTTCAAACCTGCTCACAACAGTCATGTTTTTCTATGCTTCCTGGGTACAGCTGTACACCAGACGTCAGGGAATTTCCCCATCCAGTTGTTGTTTCCAGACACACTGACAAACTTAGTGCTGGCACGGAACTCAGAGGCAAAACATTAGGGCAGGGCTTGCCCACAGGCCCAGGGGGTTTAGCACACCTATGGCGTGCTGCCGAGGTGAACATCTCACATTTGACACTCAGTCTACACTGCTCTCAGCTGAGACACCAAGGAGCCCCAAGCCAGTTTGGCTTCAGGGCCCATACAACAAACAGCACGATTTGTGTTTCAGTTCACTCACGGGATCTCAGGCTTGGTTATGAGTGAGTGGCTTTCTAGGCCATTTCAGAGGGTTTGGAGGGGAGGCGATGGCTTATCGTTTGGCTGTTAACCCAGAGACCCAGGTAATGTCCTGAGGACCCGGGTTTGAACCCTGCCATGGCAGATGCTGGAATCTGGATTCAATACAAATCTGAAATGAAGAGTCTAATGACGGCCACGAATACAATGTCAATTGTGTCCAATGTGCTTTAGGGAAGGAAGCAAACTACACGTGACTTCAGATGCACAACAAAGTGGTTGACTCTTAACTGCCCTCCAAGTTGGGCCTGATGCTCTCATCCCTAGAATGAATTTCTTAAAAAGCCAGAGTAAGTAAGGACAGCAGTTCCTTTTCCAAAAGGGCACTGATGATCAAAATTGGTCCTTGTGACAATCATTGAATGGGCATCATTAAATTCCAGATTTTCTTATTGAATCCATTCCCATTCCACCATTTGATGCAGTGGGAATTAGACCCAGGACTTTACTTGAGTCTCTGGATCAATAGTCAAGTGACAAAACCACTAAGCCATTGCCTCCCCTTAGCTCAGCCAACATTGGCCACTCTGCCCTGGGAACCAATGCACTGACCCGGCCCTGTCTGATCAGAAGTGAGTCCTTACCTGCAGAAACCAGTACAACGGCAGTGAAGAGACCCAGCTCTTCCTCACTGAGGTGCAAGGAGCTCAGCTTCTCGCTGAAGTCAAACATAGAGTTGAGCAGGTCTCCCATCCTCATGCCCCGCAGTTCTTCGATGGAGTAGGTGGTTCCACTGATAAAAGTGACAGTCTGTTCCTTCATGTTAAAGAGTGATGCAAATCTCACCATCAGAACCTGATACAAAGAGGGGCAAAGCAATCACAGGGAAAGCTTTTCAGACATGGCCTTCTGGTGCACAGCGCTGAGTAAAAACACAACAAACTGCCCTTCTGATGATTCCACACACTTGAGAATTGATCTGCTTACATGAGGAATTGCTTTGGACCCCTTTACATCAAAACATGTCCTTGTTTAGCCTTCATTTTACTCCTTGATCTTCTGTTTTGTCATTCATCTCCTTTCTGCCGCTCCCCTCCCCCCAAAAAAACCCCAACCCTCTGCTTTGGATTAGATTAAATTAGATCCCCTACACTGTGGAAACAGGTCCTTCGGCCCAACAAGTCCACACCGACCCTCTGAAGAGTAACCCACCCAGACCCATTTCCCTCTGAATGTTTAGATTAGACAGAAGGCATTACTCAGGTTTTCCCTCAGCTACTTCTGCACAGGAATGTCTCTTGCCTAGTTCCTGAGTATTGCTAGTCAGGATCCTATGCCCTACAGCATATGTGTTAACATAAGAAACAGGAACCTGTCAGAGCTGCTCTGCTATTCCACACCGCTTCAACTCCACTTTCCTGCCTCTTCCTCATTTCCCTTGATTCCCTGAGAAACTAAAAATTGGGATTATCTCAGCCCTAAATATATTCAACAATGGAGCATCCTCAACTCTGTCAGGTAGAGAATTTCAAAGATCCACAGCTTTGTGAGGGAAGTACTTTCTCCTCATCTCGGTTCTAAATGATCAGCCCCTTACCCTGACACGGTCTCCCCATGTTTTAGATTCCCCTGCTAGTGGAAACTATCCCAGTGTCTACCCTATCAAGCCCCTTCCGAATCTGAAATGAAAACAGAAATTGCTGGAAAAGCTCAGCTGGTATGGCAGCATCTGTGGACAGACAGGGTCGCTTGACCTGAAACATTAACTCTGATTTCTCTTCACAGATGCAGCTCGACCTGCTGAGCTTTTCCAGGAATTTCTGCTTTTGTTTCTGATTTCCAGCATCCGCAGTTCTTTCAGTTTCCCTTCAGAATCTTGGTACTCTCCAATGAGATCAATCTTCTCAAAGCCAATATGCTGGAGGTGGGGTGGGGGGAGGCATCAGTCCACATATGGACTAAGTTGTCATAGCAATGATACTGCAAACTGCTGCAAACCAGATCACAGGGATATCTGATTCAGCACCCAAGACACCTGACAGTGTATTTCTGACATCACTTCTGTACTGTGCATGGTTGATATTTATCATAGTAACACTGTTCAGCATGATTCCAAATTCACCACAGCTTGGAAAATCCCATTACCCAAATGAAATAAAACTCCAGATCAAGCAGACTGCACTGAATAGACTCAAAACTGACCTTGCTCAATTACTGCCATTGTCTTCACTGTTTCTTGAGTGCAGTAAACTAGATTGAGTAGTTGATTAACTTGCGCTTTCCCAATCTATCCTCAAATGTTGGAATCTACCTTACTTCTAGTATCCAACCTTCACAATCACAAGATAGCATTCACCTCAAACATAGATCTTCGAATCCCCAAAACCTACCTCGAAAGTGCCGGCTTTCAGCAGAATGACCTGGTCGTGCTGGGACAGGTCCTTGAAACCCGGAATAAGTTTTGCAAACTCGACCACTTCTTTGACAGCCGGTGTGAAACTCAAGGAAAAGTCCTCCCAGATCTGTTGCACTGACCGAGTGCCATCTACATGCGGCCGAATGTTCATCGGGCAGGCCTACGAGGTGAGAAACAAATGTGACACTTACTTTATCTTGACATTTCCAGCCCATCACTAGGGCTCACTTCTTTGAAGGCTCGCTCAAACAGCCTCAGTGCAAGAGGTTGACCAGCTAATCACAATGCCACTGTCTAGCCAAGACAGGCTTACAACAAAGTGAGCAGGACAGTGAGTATTCTGTTACTCAGAACAGGAATAGTTTCCTTCCACGCTGTATGTCTATTAGTTGGCTGGTTGACTTCGCAAAGCCACTGGGAATATCAGCCACCAATGGGAATTTGCTTTGCGTGTTCAGAAAAGTGAAGCAAGCCCTTGATCTAATGCCAAAACCCTCCAGAGCCAAGTTAAATTATTCATGAATGGCTGTAAAATGGAGGTTATTCTCTCTGAATCATGCTTGAAACTCCTGAAAGGACTGAACAACATGGAGAAATGGAACATTCCAGAAAACATAAGTAACAGAAGAATGTCATTCAGTCCTTACAATCAATGTTTAAGTGATTATGCGAAAATCACTGATCAAAGATTTGTCAAAACAACAAACCGATTAGAACGCATTTCATGAAATTCTCTTAAATCAAAATAATTGCAATTTTAAGCTCTTTTTCTCCTAAAACCACCTTTGTGCTTTAGAAGAATCAATATTCTACCTGACAAGTGTCCAGAGTGTAATTGGACAATTGCTAAAATATAGATTACAGAGGTTCATGAAGAGAACTCACTAACATCTACTCAAGGAAACTAGGGACAGGCAAGAAATACGGGCTCAGCTAGTGATGGACACATCCCATTGGTGAATAAAAAACAACTGATTCCAAGCCTAGGGAATGACTGCACTCAACTGTCATTTATGGCCATCGAGTAATTTCTACAGATTGAGCCAGTGAGAATAAAGAATTTGAGCGAATATGCTAAAAATTACATCTCATTGATCAGAGCTTCTGAAATTAATGGCTTAATATTGCTTTTACATTCATTAAAGGAAGCAACATTTCGACAGCATTGGAATTATGGATTTCCCATTTATTGTCTCTTCAGGAAACACATTAAAAACAAACGGAATTTAGATTAGATTAGATTACAGTGTGGAAACAGGCCCTTCGGCCCAACAAGTCCACACCGCCCCACCGAAGCGAAACCCACCCATACCCCTACATATTACCCCTTACCTAACACTACAGGTAATTTAGTATGGCCAATTCACCTGACCCTGCACATCTTTGGATTGTGGGAGGAAACCGGAGCACCCGGAGGAAACCCACGCAGACACGGGGAGAACGTGCAAACTCCACACAGTCAGTCGCCTGAGGCGGGAATTGAACCCGGGTCTCTGGCGCTGTGAGGCAGCAGTGCTAACCACTGTATCACCGTGCCGCCCAATTTGTTAAGAGTCAGAGGCTTTGAGCTATAGGGAGAGGCTGAACAGGCTGGGACTGTTTTCCCTGGAGCGTCCGAGGCTGAGGGGTGACCTTATAGAGGTTTACAAAATTATGAGGGGCATGGATAGGGTAAATAGACAAAGTCTTTTCCCTGGGATCGGGGAGTCCAGAGCTAGAGGGCATAGGATTAGGGTGAGAGGGGAAAGATATAAAAAAAAAGACCTAAGGGACAACTTTTTCACGCAGAGGATGGTACGTGTATGGAATGAGCTGCCAGAGGATGTTGTGGAGGCTCGTACAATTGCAACATTTAAGAGGCATTTGGATGGGTATATGAATAGGAAGGGTTTGGAGGGATATGGGCTGGGTGCTGGCAGGTGAGACTAGATTGGGTTGGGATATCTGGTCGGCATGGACACGTTGGACCGAAGGGTCTGTTTCCATGCTGTACATCTCTATGACTCTATCTCAGATCAAGAGAATCAAATAAGTAAATACAAATTTCAACTTGTGAAAACTTGCAAATAGTAAATTTTCAAAGGTATGAGAAGGCGGCAGGGGAAGGGAATGGGTCTGACTAGATTACTCTACAGAGAGCCTGCAAGCACCCAAAGGGCCAAAAGGCTTCTATTTGTGTCAGTATTATTCCATGACTTTGAATTTAATAATTATGGAACAAATTGAAATTATTTTGTCAGAAATAATTAGCTACTGGAAAAGAGAAATAGGATATAATAGTAAAACAAGGCATCTGAGCTGTTTCCAACATGGATGTGAAGTAACTCTTATGACAACATTAGGTTCACTTCTCAAATCCAATATTTCAGGTTAAACTGCCACCAGTAGTCTCTGTAGGACTAGAGCACCATCCAGTGAGACTGATTAGCTCAGTTGGCTGGATAGCCATGTGCTAATACTAACAATGTAGGTTCAATTCCTGCATTGGCTGAGGTTACCATAAGAACTCTCCTACTGAACCTCTCCCCTTGCTTGAGGCATGTTGATCCTCAGATAAATAGTTACCAATTGTATCTTACCCCCTGCCTCTAATTAGAGACTAGCTGAACTTAATTTTTTTTAAAGTATAAATTAAGCTTTTTTTTAAAGCAGAATAGAATTCAGTCTTCCTTTAAAAAGGTTTGTACTTTAGGAAGGTTAACTGAAAGAGACAATATTGAAAGGCTCATTGCAAAAATAGATGTTTTTGGTAAAATGATTAAAGAATTTAGCGCAAATATAAATGAGTAGGTGGATAAGGGTGATCTATTAAGAAAGGATGGGCTGATGGTATACCCTTGTTCCATTAATCTGATTTTAAGAGTTCCTGAGAGGTTTTTAAAATAGGTAATCCTGTTTATATTATCATTGTGGAACTACACATTTCCATTATTTATGAAGGCTGTTTCATCATAGCATACAAGATTGTGTCTCTGTGGAGATGTCAATTTTATGTTCGATATCACCGCTTGGTTTGTCAGTAGAGAGAACCATTTATTATCTATAAACATATGTAATGGGGTTTCTGCTCAAAGAATTATTTTAAATGCCTGCTACGTTTCACAACATCAGAGTATAAGTTGTGCAATGTCATACCAGGATAACACTGTTTGCTCCTTTCCATGGGCAGGTCCTCCCATTGCCAGTCTCTATCTCGTCATTGGCACTATACGAGTTTCTAGTGTGTAATTTGTTTCCATTGATCTGGTTTTGGTAATGTCCACTCATGTGTCCATTAGTGTGACCATTTGAGAAAGAAGATGGGTAGCATATCTTCTTCAGTCCACTGTTATTGGTTTTATGGAAAATGTTGTTCTCCTGATGATAGATGGTGTTCATCCCATTGACATGGTACCCATTCAGACAGCAATTGGCATTGTGGTTCATCAGTTCACTGTTGTGTCGGCAGACAGTGCTTGTCTGCTTTAACTTGTCATGGGCATAAGTGAAGGTCTCCTTATGTGCCCTGGAAATAGAATAGATGACTTCTTCCATTGAGGCTTCAGTGCTGGGACAGTATAACTGCTGTGGGTTGTGTTGTTGCTGGGGATGGAGACTGGGGGATGACCGCTCCTGCTGAGGTGGGTGGACAGGAGCTGCCAGTGGAGACTGGTGTTGCCAGTTCTGCTGCTGGGGTTGGATATCATTCTGTAGCTCCCCATTCAGCTGGTTGTTCACCATATTATTCATGGCACTCTGCATTTCCGCCAGCATCCGCTGCTTCTCCCTCTTGGGAATGCGCCCAAAACGCACAGCTAGGGGGGAAAACAAGGGAACACATTACCCTTTATCGAGCTTGTCTCTTCACGGTTTATGATATCACTTGGCACTTCTGTTAGCCATGCTGAATCCAGTCAACCCAACAACACATAGCACACAGACTCTCTTCTCGTTCTTAGGTGGTGAACTGTACTACCTTCTCGAAACCAAAGAAGTTAATAAGAATCATTCATTACAGCTTAACCTGAGACCACCAGAGTCCACATGTTGGAGCATGCACTTCTCAACTTGCACACAGTCAACACAAGTAAGTGATTTAAATGAAAAGCCAATTGTGGTATTAAAGTTAAGTTTACAAACTGAGGTGCTTGGCATATTCTTGTCAAGGTGTTAGTATCGCACCACTCAGGGCTACAGAGATATCTGGGGCAGGAGGTTCCAACTGTGATGGCAGAATACATTGAAAAGATGGAAAGTTAAGGGGGAAAAGGAGGAAATCAGGGAAATCAAAACTTATCGAATCTACGCATTCAGGACTACCATTCAGCATCAAACATGTAAACCCACAACAGGAGAATTACGCGGATACACTCGGAACAGTTTTGAAATACTGCATTCAGTTCTGGTCTCCTTGCTCTCGAAAAGATATTGTGAAACCTGAAAGGGTTCAGAAAAGATTTACAAGGATGTTGCCAGGGTTGTAGGGCTTGAGCTATAGGGAGAGGCTGTTTTCCCTGGAGCGTCGGAGGCTGAGGGGTAACCTCATAGAGGTTTATAAAATCATGAAAGGCATAGATACGGTAAATAGCCAAGGTCTTTTCCCAGGGTAGGGCAGTCCAAAACTAGAGGGCATAGGTTTAAAGTAAGAGGGGAAAGATTTAAAAGTGACCTAAGGGGCATCTTTTTCAGGCAGAGGGTGGTGCGTGTATGGAATGAGCTGCCAGAGGAAGTGGTGGAGGCTGGTACAATTGCAACATTTAAAAGATATTTAGATGGGTATATGAATAGGAAGGGTTTAGAGGGAAATGGGCCAAACGCTGGTAAATGGGTATAGATTAATTTAGGATATCTGGCCAGCATGGTCGAGTTGGACTGAAGGGTCTATTTCCATGCTGTACATCTCAATAACTTTATCATGAAGAAAACTGTGTCTATCCACACAGAAGGAGAGAGAACTTCTCCCTGGGACAAAACTTATACATATTCCATTAAGAAAGAAAATTAAGCCATGAATTGCAGTTGAATCCGATCACTACTGACCATTTCAACAATGAGGTTAAAAACAAGGACTGCAGATGCTGTAAACCAGAGTCTAGATGAGAGTGGGGCTGGAAAAGCACAGCAGGTCAGGCAGCATCCGAGGAGCAGAAAAATCGACGTTTCGGGCAAAAGCCCTTCATCAGGAGGGCCCTTCATCTTCCTGATGAAGAGCTTTTGCCCGAAACGTCGATTTTTCTGCTCCACAGATGCTGCCTGACCTGCTGTGCTTCTCCAGCACCACTCTAACCTAGACCTCCATTTCAACAATGAGTTTTTATTAGTTCTCAATCTAAACCATAGCAGACCTCATTGAAATGTTCTTGTATGGGAGAAACTAAAGAGAAAATAAAACTCATGAGGAAAGAAAGGTTTTATTAACTTTTACATGTCCCAAAGCACCTTACAGCCAATTAAATAAATAATTAAATAAACTCCAAAGAGAAATTCCTATTCTTTGTACATAAACATGTCACCATAGAGTCATAGAGATGTACAGTACAGAAACAGACCCTTTGGTCCAACTCTGCCACGTTTCGGGCAAAAGCCCTCCATCAGGAGGGCCCTTCATCTTCCTGATGAAGAGCTTTTGCCCGAAACGTCGATTTTTCTGCTCCACAGATGCTGCCTGACCTGCTGTGCTTCTCCAGCACCACTCTAACCTAGACCTCCATTTCAACAATGAGTTTTTATTAGTTCTAAATCTAAACCATAGCATACCTCATTGAAATGTTCTTGTATGGGAGAAACTAAAGAGAAAATAAAACTCATGGGGAAAGAAAAGTTGTATTAACTTTTACATGTCCCAAAGCACCTTACAGCCAATTAAATAAACAATTAAATAAACTCCAAAGAGAAATTCCTATTCTTTGTACATAAACATGTCACCATAGAGTCATTGAGATGTACAGCACAGAAACAGACCCTTTGGTCCAACTCTGCCATGCCAACCAGATATCCCACCTGCCAGCATCCGGCCCATATCCCTCCAAACCCCCCTATTTATAAACCCATCCAAATGCCTTTTAAATGTTGCAATTGTACCAGCCTCCACCACTTCCTCTGGCAGCTCATTCCACACATGCACCACCCTCTGCCTGAAATTTGTACACAGCAAATTTGCAGAATTAGCAATGACACAAATAATCCGATAATTTGTATTCGGTGGGTTTTGGTTGATGGATAAAAGTTGGCCAAACGACTGAGGGAGCTTTCCTACTCTTTTTCTTATAGTACCTTGGGATCATTCAGTCCAAGTTAAGGAACGGAAATGTTTAACACCCCACCTTCAACAGCACCTTCCAAACCTGTGACTTTTACCATCTAGAAGGACAAGGGCAGGAGATGTGTAGAAATACCACCAGCTACAAGTTCCCCTCTAATACCCACACCACACTGCTTGGAATTCTATCACCATTCCCCCACTGTCGCTGGGTCAAAATCTTGGAACTCCTGTTCTAATAGCACACACAGCTGGTGATATTTCCCATGGACTACAGCAGTTCAAGAAGGCCACTGTCTAGCACCTTCTGAAGAGAAATTAAAAATCAGCATTAAATGCTGGCCCAACCAGTGACACCCGATTTTTTTTATTTATTCACAGGATGAGAGCATCATTGCCCAGAGGGCACTTAAGAGTTAACCACATTGCTGTGGGTCTGGAGTCACATGTAGGCCGGATCAGTAAGTTTCCTTCCATAATGGTCATTAGTGAACTAAATGGGTTTTTCCAACAATTGACAATGGATTCATGGTCATCATTAGACTCTCAATTCCAGTTTTTTAAAATTAATTTCAAATTCCAGCATCCACCAAGGTGGGATTCGAATCCAGGTCCCCAGAACATTACCTAGGTCTCTGGATTACAGTCAAGTGATAATAGCACTAGCTGTTATCTCCCCTATATGCATGAACAAATATAAAAAGTCTCAAAGACAGCATCCCTAACAGCATTCCTCAATGTTGCCTTGAAGTCTCAAGCTAAGTTATGAACTCAAGTAGTTCATTGTGGTTCAAGCCCACAGCCTTCTGACTGAAAAACATATTGAAGCCTCGGTCTAGCTAATATGGAATATCAAGGTACATTGCCACTGCTTCATCCAACAATCTCAAGAAGTTAGTAAAGCAACAGTAAATTCCTTAAAATATATGCACTAAACGTAAAACAGGAGGGACAAAAAAGACTCACCATCCCTGGACATGCCAACAGCAAGACACTTCTTGAAGCGACACTGCTGACAACGGTTCCTGTTGATTCGCATGATAGTGCAGTTCTCATTCTTGAGGCACTTCTTGTACTGGATGTTCTGCTGAATACTCCTCCTGAAGAAGCCCTGAAAGGGAGAGATGTCCTGTGTAACACAACCTCCATAAACATTTCTGACTTGCCTGACTCGCCAATCGATACAGAGGCTACTTCTAGAAAGAAGCCACAGTGAAGTGTGAATGCCCAAACTGCAGTTCAGCAATATGGTGTACAACAGCAATGGGAGAGCCAAACCAAGTGGCACTGGTTAAATGGCAGCACAAATTGATTTTAAAGACCATCAAGTATCACAGCAAAAAGCAGCTGTCACTATCAGGGCTATTCATAGAAGATGACTGTAATTTCTGTGCTTGTTTGTAATCACGCAATCAGCCAAATAAAATAAATCTGGGCAATGCAAATCTTCCAAATGAGTAGAATCTTTACCTAAATTGGCAATGTAATTCACGTTCAACAGTCTGGACTATATCCCTATGATATTTTGTTCTTTTCATTCTCAATCTCTGTATGTAGCTGGGACAACATGAACCATGACTGCAGTCCATCTGTTGCAGGTACGCCTGCTGTGTTGTTAGGAAGGGAGCTCCAGAATGCTGCACTCTTTATGCTCAGCCATTTAGCCTGCCAAAACGCTGACCTGCTCAATCACTACAGTGAAACATTCTACTGCCTTGTACATGAGGTTATTTGAATACGTTATTAACCATCAGACATTTATATAGGCTTTAGTACATGCATATACATTTATGCATATCTACATGTTTGTACTTATGCTGTGTATGTGCCTTAACCCTAATACCTTTCTGAAAACAGTGACTAATGCTGGGGTACAGTTTCAAAACAGAAGCAGATCTCTGACATATTGGCACATTGCCATTCAGTTCCGAAGAAGTTATATTTGACTTAAATGTTAACTCGGTTTCTCTCACCACAGATGTTGCCAGATTTGCTGAGTTTCTCTGGCACGGTTTAATTTTATTTCAGTCCTCCAGCACTCGCATTAGTTTATTTTTGTTTTGCTGTTCTTCTTGTTTGCTGTATTATTTGTGCCCAATTAATCAACTATGGAGGCCATGGACTTGAGAATTTTCCCTATAGCTCTCTGATTCACAGTCCTCCACTAAGTCACTCCTACAAACATACCTCTTTGACCTGATTTTTTGCCAGCAAACCTAATATTTGGGCCATAATTTGTTTTATAATACTTATCCGAAGCTCTTCAAAAGGCATTACTGCATTAAAGGCGCTATATAAATCTAAGTTGTCATTTAGGGAATCACATGTGACTGACAGGTCCTGGCCTCACTTGACATTTCCACATGGGCACTTCTCACTAGGGTTCCGTGGGCTGTGAGTAGGAAGCAGAAATCTGGCAGATTTTACTTTCAGATTCATGGTCACTGGAACCAAGAAAAGGTAATATCCTCCTCAGCTGAGATGGGATGAAAGCTGGAAATCTCTTTGAATGGTACAGGAGTATCTCACACGATATCTTTGCTAACTAAGCCATTAGGAAGTATATTCTGTCTGGGGAGATAGTGAGAGACTTTTCCCTTTAGTAGAGGGCTCAATAAGCTGGGGGCACAGTTTGAGATTAGAGGTTGAGAGGAGACTTCAGCATTATTCACTTTCAACTAGATAATGGTGGATATCTGGAACTCAATGCCTAAAAGGATTGCAGAGGCAGGAATAGATGATTAGACAAACACCTGAAATGACAAAGCTGCAAGATGATGGACCAAGTGCTGGAAAATGTATTTATCTATTTATTTATTTATTCGAATAGATAAATATTTGATGACCAGCACAAGCACAATGGGCCAAAGGGCCTCTTGCATGTTGTAAAAACTCTATGACACTGTGTATCCACACATTGGTATCTGTGTACATGCATGTATTTGTCTGAGTTGCATATGTAGATGCATGCTGGTATGGCACAAGTTACCTTACAACCTTCACAGGCATGCACTCCATAATGGAAACCAGAGGCTACATCACCACACACTTTACACAGCAGAATCATTCCACTGATTTCTGGAAGAAATGAAAACGTGCAGAAGTAATGAGAGATTTATTCAAAACGTAAACTGTTCATTATGCAATCATTTATAGAGAACTCTCCATGTCTGATGTCTGATGGCTTTAAGCAGGGGTCAATGAGAGTACAGGCCCCACAATCAAGATGTGATCTCATTGCCCTGACACAGTATGGAACTTGGCCACTTGGGCTAAGAATGACGGCAAGGAATGAGTCCTTGATTTGTGCTGTTGGCTGACCTCAGGTGGAGTAGCTGTAGGGTCATTACAAAAGGGCACAGTGACTCCCAGGATAAGGAAGCCAGGATCCTGCTCCCAATTACTACCCAGGGAGCTTGACTGGAAGATGTGGTGAATGCATATCTGCTACCAGGCTGCAGTTCCCACTCCTGTATGGCTAACTGTCCTGCCAATTCCTGTAGTCTGATCTGCGTATTTATGACAGAATACTTGGGCAAGGTGCAGGCCAGCAGCATTGGAAAAGCACCCAGCAGAGATGGGGTCGAATTGATAATAAGGAAGAGAAGATTTTTGTGGTAAACAATCTACAAAGCAACCTTTGAAGTCTAAATGCAGCCATCAGATAATAAACAAGAATTAATATTTATTCAAGATACTGTCATAGCACTAAGTGCTTTGCCTTCTGTTATGCTTATTAATTCATCTCCTTGATAGTGGGAAAGGACCTCCAGTTAAAATCACTGGGCCCACAGGTGTTTGGAGGACAATTTTCTATATTGTCAAAAGTTGGAATCAACATCTTTATCAGGCCTCCCACTAGTAATGATCCCTTGGAATGATGTGTATGTGGATCATTCTGGATGGATCCCAGTATGTTAAACACTTAACAACATGCTCCGTTCCTGACTTGGATGCTCTTTTCCAGCAGGAAGACAGAAAATGGTGGATCTCCAAAAGGTTCTCCCTGACCCTGATCCTATTTGGACATTTTTCTCTCAGACAAGAGAGGTTAGTAAACTCTTACTTTCGAGAGAGTATTTTCAAATTCAATTTCAGAAGGCTTCATCGAGAGAGACCAAGTGTTTCTGATGAAGGGAATGAGTGCTCAAATCCTCTCTCTTACTTTACGCAACTTACATTTATAAACTAATTAATAGTGTACAACTGCACACCACATAAAAGATGTCTCTAAGCACTTACAAGACTGAGAAGAAATAACTAAAGGAGGGGACAGGATAGAGAGTGGGTGTGGGGCCAGGGAAACTGAAAGCACAGCTTAAGATGTCAGTTTCTTTTAGAGAAAAGGACAACGAGCTAGAAAAACCATCTGGTTTTCAGGGAGCTTCAAATAGCAGAACATAATGATTGAAATGACTATACTTCAACATCTAACTGTCTGAACAAATTAAAAGTCATTTTTAATTGAGAAAATGGAGAGGCCATTCCATTGAATTAGCTCAAACAGAAGGAACAAAAGACACTAGGATTACTTACTGGTAATGCTAGAGCTATTTTTTGTGGTGGAAATGGTGTTCCCATCATCAGTGGAAAGCTTCAGGTTGCTGAACGGCCCAATGGTTGGACAATCCTCTCCGGATCCTGAAGAGTTACTCTTGTAGTGTTTGCCATCCTGGGAGCCAGAACTGTTGGGTGATGGTGGTAATGGGGAACATGATTGAGACACAGACTGGAAACTGCTGTTGGAATTATCACTGTACAACAGTACTGGACTTGAAGAGGTACTGTTTGGTCCAATGTAAGTGATCACTCCACCTGCAATGGGATGATAGGAAGATAAGCATATACAGTAGAGTTATAGAGTAATACAGTCACACAACACGAAAACAGACCCTTCAGTCCAACCAGTCCATGCTGATCATAAAAACTAACCCCATCTGCCTCCAAATATTTCTTAGTCATGTTATACTACTAATATGTAATAACTGAAATAAATCTAGAAGTAAATCTAGAAAAATGCCTGCAATCCCACGAGCAGCTGCAAGATCCATGCTACTCTCAGTAAACCATTTTAGTTTATCAAGTCACACGTTTTTTTCAAAATAATACAATGCTTCTTCAATGCTTATTAATTCATCTCCTTGATAGTGGGAAAGGACCTCCAGTTAAAATCACTGGGCCCACAGGTGTTTGGAGGACAATTTTCTATATTGTCAAAAGTTGGAATCAACATCTTTATCAGGCCTCCCACTGGTAATGATCCCTTGGAATGATGTGTATGTGGATCATTCTGGATGGATCCCAGTATGTTAAACACTTAACAACATGCTCCGTTCCTGACTTGGATGCTCTTTTCCAGCAGGAAGACAGAAAATGGTGGATCTCCAAAAGGTTCTCCCTGACCCTGATCCTATTTGGACATTTTTCTCTCAGACAAGAGAGGTTTGTAAACTGGGTTAGGAAATCAGCCAGACTTCAACATCAAAGATGGGTTAACTCCAAGAAAGGTAGGAGAGGTAGGCGGGTAGTACAGGAGTCTTCTGTGGCTATCTTCATTTCAAACAAGTTTGCTGTTTTGGAAAATGTAGGGGGTGATGGACTTTCAGGGGACTGCAGCACAAACAGCCAGATTTCTGGTATCAAGACTGGCTCTAATGGAATGAGGGGTACATTTTGTTCCAAGCAATCAATTGTGATAGGGGACTCTCTAGTCAGGGGCACAGACAGACGTTTCTGCGGCCAGCAGCGAAAAATCAGAATGGTGTATTGCCTCCCTGGTGCCAGGATCAAGGATATCTCAGAGAGGGTGCAGAATGTTCTCAAAGGGGAGAGGGATCAGCAGGAGGTCATTGTACACATTGGTACCAATGACATAGGAAGAGAAAAGGATGAGATTCTGAAGGGAGAATACAGAAAGTTAGGCAGCAATTTAAAAAGGAGGTCCTCGAGGATAGTAATATCTGAATTACTCCCAGTGCTACAAGCTAGTGAGGGTAGGAATACATTGGAATCAACATCTTATCAGGTCTCCCACTGGTAATGATCCCTTGAAATGATGTGTACAGTGGATCGATCTGGATGGATCACAGTATGTAAAACACTTAGCAACATGCTCTGGTCCTGCATTTGGATGTTCTTTTCTAGCAGGAACACAGAAAATGATAGATCTCCAACAGGTTCTCCCTGACCCTGGTCCTATCTGGACATTTTACTCTCAGACAAGGGAGGATAGAGCAGACGAAGGCATGGCTGAAGAGCTGGTGTATGGGAAAGGGATTCACATTTTTGGATCATTGGAATCTCTTCTGGGGTAGAATTGACCTGTACAAGAAGGATGAATTGCACCTGAATTGGAAAGGGACTAATATACTGGCAGGTAGATTTGCTAGGGATGCTCAGGAGGATTTAAATTAGTAAGGAGTGTAGTTGGGTCCCAGGGAGATACTGAGGAAAGAGATCAATCTGAGACTGGTACAATTGAGAAAAGAAGTGAGTCAAACAGTCAGGGCAGGCAGGAACAAAGCAAAGAACAAGGTAGGACTGATATATTAAACTGCATCTATTTCAATACAAGAGGTAGATTAGATTAGATTA
>NC_057742.1:11750910-11756565 GCF_004010195.1 Chiloscyllium plagiosum
CCATAGTGTTAAGGGTTTAGATGGAGAGGAATTTGTTAAGAATGTACAAGAAAATTTTCTGATTCAGTATGTGGATGTACCTACTAGAGAAGGTGCAAACCTTGACCTACTCTTGGGAAATAAGGCAGGGCAGGTGACTGAGGTGTCAGTGGGGGAGCACTTTGGGGCCAGTGACCATAATTCTATTAGATTTAAAATAGTGATGGAAAAGGATAGACCAGATGAAGTCCTAAATTGGAGGAAGGCTAATTCTGATGATATTAGGCAAGAACTTTCAAAAGCTGATTGGGCGCAGATGACCGCAGGCAAAGGGATGGCTGGAGAATGGGAAGCCTTCAGAGATGAAATAACAAGAGTCCAGAGACAGTAAATTCTTGTCAGGGTGAAAGGAAAGGCTGGTAGGTATAGGGAATGCTGGAGGACTAGAGAAATTGAAGGTTTGGTTAAGAAAAAGAAGGAAGCATATGTCAGGTATAGACAGGAGAGTTTGAGTGGATCCTTGAAGGCAGTAGGAGTATACTTAAGAGGAAAATCAGGAGGGGAAAAAGGGGACATGAGATAGCTTTGGCAAATAGAGTTAAAGGACAAAAGGGTAACTAGGGAGCGTATAGGGCCCCTCAAGGATCAGCAAGGCGGCCTTTGTGTGGAGCCGCAGGAGATAGGGGAGATACTAAATGAGTACTTTGCATCAGTGTTCACTGTGGAGAAGGACATGGAAGATATAGAATGTAGGGAAATAGATGGGGACATCTTAAAAAGTATCCAAATTACAGAGGAGGAATTGCTGGATGTCTTGAAACACATAAAGGTGGATAAATCCCCAGGACCTGATCAGGTTTGACCCTAGAACTCTGTGGGAAGCTAGGGAAGTGATGGCTGGGCCGTATCATCAATAGTCACAGGTGAGGTGCCGGAAGACTGGAGGTTGGCTAACATGGTATCATTATTTAAGAAGGCTGGTAAGGACAAGACAGGGAACAACAGACCGGTGAGCCTGATGTTGGTGGTGGGCAAGTTGTTGGAGGGAATCCTGAGGGATAGGATTTACACGTATTTGGAAAGGCAAGGACTGATTAGGGATAGTCAACATGGCTTTGTGTGTGGGAAATCATGTCTCACAAACTTGATTGAGTTTTTTGAAAAAGTAACAAAGAGGATTGATGAGGGCACAGTGGTGGGCGTGATCTATATGGACTTCAGTAAGGCTTTCGGCAAGGTTCCCCATGGGAGACTACAGAGGAAGTAAACATTAAACCAAATGTTAAAGCACTATATCATGGCCAATGTGGGCAAGATATCAGTGAATTGCCCACTGTCAAGGGAAACTATAACCACATAAAACAGTCAACACCATCAATGGAGGAAGAACAAAATTGACAAAACAAAAATTGCAAATCACAAAAATTGACTTCCATTCTTTGAAGGAAGGGCAAGAACAATGAAACTTGCCCCAGGAAAAACAGCACAGAACAAGATTTGGCATGACTGCTTTCTTCTTTGAATGGGAGTGCACTGGCAAACAAATTGAATGTGATATAAATTTTAAAGCTTTTGGTTTGAAGTTAACCCAATCGACAAAGTAACCAAAACCCAACCGACAAATTACCCAAAACTAGTTATTGCTGTCTAAATAGTGTCCTGTTATTAGTCTGTCTAAACCAAAGAAAATGGAGAATCAGCATTGACACAGATGCACTGCAGATACTGGAAGTCTGAAAACAAAAACAGGAAAAACCACAATTATTTTACAGATCAAGTAGCATCAGTGGAGGAACAGAAATCAGTAAATCGACGTTTGAGACCCGACGTGTTTGCCTGCAGATGTTGCCTGATCTGATTTGTGTTTTCTGTGAACAGAGATGGAGTTTTGAGGGCCCCCACATATCACTCTCAGATTCTGATTATTTGGTCATCATTGCAAAATCCCAACCTGAATCCGAACATAAAAGCTCATGCACCCTATTTCGCCGTGCCAAGGCTTACATGTTTACTGTTTCACCATTGGGATTGCTGCCAACTGTTTGAGGCTCATTTGCTGCAAAACAAAAGTGCAGCAAAACACTTTATGGGGCACATCACAAAACTGGGTTTGGCTGCAAACTTGAGTATTTGAGGTTTGTGCAAAGCTCGCTGTTATGCTGCTGAAAACCTCATCCATGCCTTGATTACCTTGCAGCTCAATTACCCACAATGGTCCCCTAGCTGACCTCCGACCTTGCAGTTTCCCCTAAACCTGAGCTTACCTAAATTCTACTGCCTATATTCTCATCCCGTTTATCCATTACACTTGTGCTCTGTGACACACATTGGGCCTGGCCTGGAGAGACCTTGAATTTAAAATTCTCCTCAGTGTGTTCATATCCTTCAATGGTCTCACCCCTTCCTATGTCCGCAACCTCCTCCAGCCCTGCATTCTTTTAAGCAGCTCCAGCTATCAGCTG
This sequence comes from Chiloscyllium plagiosum, assembly GCF_004010195.1. Taxonomy (NCBI): domain Eukaryota; kingdom Metazoa; phylum Chordata; class Chondrichthyes; order Orectolobiformes; family Hemiscylliidae; genus Chiloscyllium; species Chiloscyllium plagiosum. Next base: position 11,753,352 of record NC_057742.1, read on the forward strand.
CTGAAGCCTTTAAGATCTTTAATTCACTTCTTGAAGCACCTCAACATCTCCTTTAAGAGTTTGTGCTAACATCACAATGATGAGATATTTGCGGAATTAGTTTCAATTCTCTCTCTCCCAGAACATCAATAGAGCCTGGGTCATTGAATTCATTCAAGGCTTAGTTTGACAGATTTTTGATAGACAAAGGACTCTAAAGTTTGGGAGGGGTGGTGCAGGCAGGAATGGAGTTGAAGCTACAGGTATGTTCATATTGAATGGTAGACCAGACTCAGGACTAGATGGCCTACTCTCAATTGAAATTCTATGCAGAATGACTTTGTAGGCAATGTACCAGAGGGCTATTTGCACACAGGGAATGGTAATTTAGCAGAGGCTTAACATCTACAATGTTACAAGAATCAGAAAAGCCACTCTCACTGCTCCATGTGACATTTATGTTTTGAGCATCACCTTTATCATTTCCCTCAACTGCTGTTGACATGTTAGTGCAATTTCATTGTTTGTGCTGCGGCTCTAACCTAGTCAGCATAGTATTATTCATGAGATAGATTCATACAGGTCCTTTAGTCCAACTAGTCCATAGCAGCTATATTCCCAAGCTGAATTAGTCCCATTTGCCTGCACTTGCCATATTCCTCTACACCTTTCCTACTCATGTACCTGTCCAAATGTCTTTTAAATGTTGTAACTGTACCTGCACCAACCACTTCCTCAGGCGGTTCATTCCACATACGAACCACCCACTGTGTGGAAAAAGTTGCCCCTTAGGTGTCTTTTAAATCTTTCTCCTCTCACCTTCAAATATTGTGTCAAAATCATTTCTCTAAGAACTATAGCCTTTGGTTTTAATTCAACTTATCTGGATTGAGTCTAGTCAAAGGTGAAATGATGAGGGTGCAGGATAGTTTAGATGGGGTTTTACTGAGGGTGCAGCCAATTCTCTGAGCCATTGACCCCCTTCTCCAGACACATTACTTATTTAACCCACTTTGAATTGCAGTGAGATTGCTATACCTGTACCAGTATATGGGAAGCTGTGGATACAAATCTGAATCTTCTACCAATGTGAATTATTCCAATCACCCCAAAGCATTGCAAAACACATTCTCTTGTACTAGTATTGTCCATGCTTGGGAGATGCTGGCACAATGGTACCATATCTAGAATAGCTATCCAGTGAGTCAGCCTAATATCCTGGAGACATAGGTTCAACAATTTGGAAATTGGAATTTGATTTTTAAAAATTCTGTTCTGGGAAGCTGCCCAAATGGTGACCGAGCACAAGTGTTAATTTCCATCCAGTTCACTGATGCCCTTTAAGAAGGGCAGTCTGTGACTCCTAACCCACAGCAATGTGACTCTAAACTGCCTTTTGGGTGGTTAGGGATGGACCACAAATGCTGGCCCAGACAGTGATCTGCACATCTTGGATCTAATAATAAGAAAAAGTGAATTATTTTGTTGCAGACTTTTGTGAATACTTCAATTTAAACATTACATCCTACGCTGGATATGTGCCTAACTTGAAATGTCGGTCAGCTATTTGACCTCAACAGGCATCACCAATTCCATTTAACCGAATCTCCACATAACATGCCTGCCAGTGAGACTCACTACATTTGAATTTCCTTTATTTCCTGCCAAGTCCATAAGGCCAGCAGAAGAAGCAGACCCATCGGCCCATCAAGACTCCTCTGGCAATCAATGCTCTTCAAACATGAATGCTCTTCAAAGGGATTCTCTGATATTGCCTTACCCCTTTGTGTAGTTTGTACCACACCCTACATAGCAATCTATATTGCAGCAACAGTGAAACAGTATTCTATGTTTATAATGGGTGTCTCTTCCCCTTAATTGTACAAAATCCATCAATGTTGGATCACAGGAAAATAGTACAAAATGCTTACGAATGGCTGGGAGGATTATTGTGAGTATTCTCTGCTGACCCCAGACACCCATTTACTGTCTTGTTAGTCAAGAGACCATCTAGCTCTGCCCTAAAAGCATTCAATGAAATTATAATTATAAGGAAGGATCATGGTCCCAAAATTAACTCTGCTTCTCTCTCTTTACATATGCTGCCAGATTTAGATTCCCCTACAGTGTGGAAACGGGCCCTTCGGCCCACACTGATCCTCCAAAGAGCACCCTACCCAGACCCATTTCCTTCTGACTAATCCACATAACACTATGGGCAATTTAGCAGGGCCAACTCACCAGTTATCTTTGTGACTGTGGGAGGAAACCAGAGCAAACCCACGCAGACAGGGGGAGAATGTGCAAACTCCACACATACATTGCCCGAGGCTGGAATCGAACCTGGGACCCTGGCTCTATGAGGCAGCAGTGCTAAGTGATCTGTTGAGTTTCTCCATCTGTTGAGTTTCTCTGGTTGGTTAAGTCGTCAATACTTTCTGAGTGTCAATGCCCAGAAATGTACTGGATCTGCAACTGAGTCATGAAATATTAATCAGGGAGCCAATCTGGAGGGAAATGAGCCAGTCACACGGGTCAGGGCTCAGGTACACGTTTGCCCGTGAACGCTGGTGTGACCCAAATGCCGCCCTATGTTTGTTTAATTTCCAGCTTTCGAGGACTCAGGCAGCACAGGGCGTTTATGTAATAAACAGCAATGCCGCACATTGCCTCGCTCTCCCGGTACCCAGTGAAGAAAGGTTATTCCTGAGTCGAGGATATTAATAGCATTTCTAGGGGTTGAGTCACGGGCTGATCCACGTGTTGGCCGCAAACTCGCGTGTCTCAGCAACGGGACCACCCCCGGCTTCAGAGAAAAATGCATGTTGTTCGGCAAGTGAAAGGAAGATGACTCACTGGAGCTGGGTCCCCTCCCCATTGAGGGAAACATCACCAGCACCATTCACCTGTACCGTTTTGTAAAAACTCTGTAATAGGAAGCTGCGCAAATGGTGACCGAGCACAAAGTGTTGATTTCCGTCCAGTTCACTGATGCCCTTTAGGAAGGGCAGTCTGTGACTCCTAACCCACAGCAATGTGACTCTAAACTGCCTTCTGGGTGGTTAGGGATGGACCACAAATGCTGGCCCAGACAGTGATCTGCACATCCTGGATCTAATAATAATACTGTTCCAGGAAATATACATGTATGGTATTCCAACTAGAAAGAGGGGTGTGGGGCTGAAAAGATGGGCTGTGGAAGGTGGGGGGAGGGGTGGGGAAGGAGTGGGGGGAG
>NC_057742.1:11761340-11810071 GCF_004010195.1 Chiloscyllium plagiosum
CCTATTTTATGGGCTTTGGAAAAACCAACACGGGTGGGGGGGGGGGGGGGGGGGGGGGGGGGGGATGCAAGAGACAGGACGAGGTACAGTAAGATCCCAGTAATACTAGAATCGAGCTGTCACCTCCTAAAACACAGAACACTTCAAAATAAGAACTAATCAGAACTATTCGTGGAGGGTAAGACTGACTGCACTAGAATTATATCTCAGTGACACCAACACAGAAATGTCAGTCAACAACACATTTTACTCTCTGAAACGAGAGATATAAAAATGTGAATCCCTATTAATAGCTGATCCCGCCAGCAAAATACAGCCGAGTTATCTCATAAACAGTGGCGGCGACACGTCCTGTAAGGTTTGTACAGATGTCGAGGAATTCTAATCAGAGAGATCTGACTTCAAACACCAGCGAATTGAAAACATTAACGACCAAACTCTAACACAACCGGCTTATGCTAGCGAGTTACACAGCAAGCCCCAATTTAACGGTGTGCTATCAAAACATATCACAGTGACTATGTCAAAATGGTGCTTTAACAAACATATTTTCAATAGGTAGCCTCACTTACTTCAGGAACATAAGTAGCAGGGGTTAAATGGCTCTGACACAGTTTAAAAGTAACACAATGTATCATTTTATTTTTTTATATAAAAAATGGGTGTTTTTCATACCTGTGTTGTTGGAATCCATAACTATCTTCCTTCGGGATTTTTGATCCTTCTACTGTCAACGAACTATTTCCAAGCGGCTTGCAAACTGCTGGACAATTTGCCTGCAGCGTCCTGTTTTGGCTGCTCGATCTTGCGTGTTGGGCAGGAGTTGTTGAGTTGCTGTTTTGAGCCAGGAGTTTCTGCTTGTCAGTGCAGTTTTTGTTTTTGCACAGTTCCTGACGAAGGTGCTAAAATCCTGCCGTAGGGGACAAAATTCCCGCAGCCCAGTTAGCAGCTAAGACAACCTTTACTGTTGACCGGCCCTGTCCAATCTTCCCCTGGTTGGGGTCGGGGGCGGGGGAGGGGTTTTGGGAAGCGAGGGGGGCGGCAAGATAGATTTAGACCACCTCGCCCAGGTCCGGTACTCTGCAGGAATGCAATGTACCGAAGAAAACAGGAGTCTGTCTTCCAGCACACCAAGAGGGTCTTCTTTGCAAATCCCCTCCAACAGGGCAGCCAAGTGCCGGCTGCTGACTGCAAGACATGTACACTGACACAACAGGAAGAGTTACTTACAGCAAAGAGACACACTGCGGTGGAACAGGCCGAACAGCAGATGAAACAAGCTCTCTGATTGGAGGCAGTTATTGTTTCCAATTTTTTGATTGAGACACGGAGATCAGGCAAAGTACAGAAGGCTGTGATTGGCTCACCGTCGAATACTGGCATTTGGTGCTGTTGGAGTAAAGGTAAATAATTCTCAGCTGAATGCCCAACCTGGGTGCTGCTTTCGGATATATTTTAGCGTTAATGTTGGTGAATCCGCACTAGGCATTTCTACACCCCCACCCCATGGTCAGAACAGCACATGTGCTATGCATAGAGAAAACTTCAGCTGTTCATAGATATTACAAAAATAGTGCAATCAAAACGATTCCATGAACATCTTTTGATCTGAGTCCTACTGCTGTGATTTGAACTCGGAGGGAAAATATCCCACTATTTTTGGTCGGCTCTTCCATCTTTATCAAGATAAATGTTACTCTTTCATGACCTCAGGGCATCACAGCTGCCGCTCTGATGCAAGATCATTGATGTTAAGAAATGGACCTGTAAAGCTGCTGTAAGACTCTGAGGAAAAGGAAGTTGGTACTTATGTGTCAGGAGGAATTCCTCGCTTCAATTCTAAATTAGAGTTCGGAACTAATTGAAGTGATGAGTTAAGAACAATATTCAGTGGGACTGACTACATTGTTCTACAAAGAGCTGGCACAGGCTGGATGGGCTGAATGGCCTTCCTTTGCGATTTTGCAGAGGATTTGTAGCTTAGGTTGTGAATCAGGTTGTAAGTTTGCTCGCTGAGCTGATAAATTTGTTCTCAGACATTTTGTTACCATGCTGGGTAACATTATCTGTGAGCCTTCAATGAACCACTGGTGTTTACCTGTCTTGGTCTGTTGTGGTGTAATAAAAGATTACATTGGACAGATGGGGCAGAAAACTAGCCATCAGGATACATGAGATACCAACTAGCCACCAAAGACATGACCAACTATCATCAGATTCCATGCACATAGACAAAGAGGGACACCAGTTCAACTGGGACAACACACCCATCCTGGGACAGGCTAAACAAAGACATGCGTAGGAATTTCTAGAGGCCTGGCATTCAAACTGGAACTCCATTAACAAAAATATCGATTTGGACCCCATTTACCAACCTCTCAGAAAAATAACCGGAAGTGATATCACCCACCACAAAAGACCAAGACAGATAAACAGCAAGTGGGACAAAACATCACTAAACATCGTTAAACAACAGATACAGCAGTCAGCCTACAGGTCATGAGCTTCATCGGTGGCTCACTGATGATGTTACCTAGCATGGTGATGAAATATCTGAGAACAAATCCACCAGCTCAGCAAGCAAACTTACAACCTGGCCTCCTTCCTTCCCATAATGTTTCTTATGACCACTATCTATGACCAACTCTCAAGACTGCATTTTAAACCCACACAGTTCTGACTCAGTGATAAGAGTGCTGTTGCTCTCACAACATCCAGCAGTGAAATGCTTGTCGTTGTTAGAGAAATACTGCACTTGTTATATTGTTAATGATATGATAGCTTTGCTACGTTGTAGTTACAGACACTTGTTATATTGCCCCTCTGAGGAAATAGCTGATATGCTTGGAAAACCATGTAATGTTGATATGAAAGGGAGCCATTTGTTATTTATACTAAAACTTTTATGAACAAAGCATAAAGCTGCTATTAATTTCAGCAGTGGTCCAATTAATTTATCTCCTTTCTGCTCTGACAAGAAGTCTGGATCTCTTGATCAGGCTTGGCCCAATCCATATTTAGGTCAATGATATCAGCCAGTGACAGACCCACCCAATGCATTATCCTTTGGAAGTTTTCCAAGTCAGTAAAACTGTAGTTAGTCTCCATTAGAATGCCTTACCTAAGAGCAAAACAAATAACTTCTCTCAGGGAGGAGACATGCATTATAATTTGCCATTATCCACTCTCTCCACAGCAATTATAGGTGAGCTGAGAGCTTCATATGAAACTACACTCAGTTACTGGAATAGTGTTCACCCTTAGGAAGTCTCAAAGTGAAACAATCCCGCATTCAATGAGTTTTAGGAAGCTGGGCTTGACTTCCTGCAAAAACCATGGAATAACTGCTGGCAAAGAGTATAACTTTACTAAAAAGAAGAAACTGAATATCTTAGAAAAGACCTGAGCTGTAAAAAACCTGAGAATCATGGTTCAACTTCTGTGAGCTAAACTGTACGCTGGTCGGTCTAGTGTTTTGATCTCTGTTGTGCTTCAGTGTCATTTCAAGTGTTAACGGAGTGTTCAAACACTGCTTCTCGTTAAACAATAGATACAGCAGTCAGCCTACAGGTCATGCACTACTCTGAAGGAGTAAAATCAGAGATTCTCCCATATACATCAATGCCACTATCAATTTATATACCTTCCAAATTGATTTAGCAAGACATTAAAAGGATAGAAACATGCATATGTGTATGAACAGCTTTACTGCCAGACATTTAAATCACTTTGATGGAATTTGATCTCTTACCAAAAAAACATTTCAAGCAATGATGTAGCCAAATATATTTATATGGGCATTGCTCTTACTGACTCCTCACAACTCTACTTGATTTAACACTTATGTTGGTTTAAATATAAAACGTTTGCTGAAGTAGTTTGAAACTACTTTCCTTAATGGTATTATGGGTCTACCTACAGCTTATGGACAGCAGCAGTTCAAGAAGGCAGTTCACCACCACCTTACGGATAACGCGGTGGCTCAGTGGTTAGCACTGCTGCCTCACAGTGCCAGGGACCTGGGTTCAATTCCAGCCTCGGGTGACTGTCTGTGTGGAGTTTACACATTCTCCCTGTGTCTGCGCGGGTTTCCTCCAGGTGCTCCAGTTTCCTCCCATGTTTCAAAGATGTGCAGCTTTGGTGGATGGGCCATGCTAAATTGCCCATAGTGTCTGGGGATGTGCAGGCTAGTTGGATTAGCCTTGGGAAATACAGGGATAGCATGGGTTCAGAGAGTCAGTATGGACATGATGGGCTGAATGGCCTGATTCCACAATGAGGGGATTCTGTGATTCTCAAGGCAACTAGGGTTGGACAATAAATGCTGGCTAACAAGTGATTCCCACATCCCAAAAGTGAATTTTAAAAAATGACTGCAATCATTCTAATTGTTATACATAAAGGAGAGTTTAGACTGACAAGCAAGCACTTGTCTCACAGAGGCATTCTTTCTGCAGTTCATAATCTCAGTCATAATCTCCTTTTCCTCCAGAACCAGTCAGTATGCAAGTTACTGTATTTTAGGGTCAGTGGTGACTAGAAGTGACTGTGAATACAGGATTCAATTGCCTTCTGTAAATTTCAGCCCAGCCAGGTTACCTTCCAGAATGTTCCAGAAACTTTCCAGTTGTTGGTCATGAAAGGAACCATCTGTAAAACACCTGAAGCTATATCCACCCTTCCACTTGGTTATCACATCTTGACTTTGCCATGCACTTAGAGTCATAAAGGTGTAGAGCATGGAAACAGACCCTTCAGTCCAACCTGTCCATGCCGACCAGATATCCCAATGCAATTTAGTCCCACCTGCCAGCACCCAGCCCATATCCCTCCAAACCCTTCCTATTCATATACCCATCCAAATACCTTTTAAGTGTTGCAATTGTACCAGCCACCACCACTTCCTCTGGCAGCTCATTCCATACACATACCACCCTCTGTGTGAAAACGTTGCCCCTTAGGTCTCTTTTATATCTTTCCACTCACAGCCTAAACCTGTGCCCTCTAGTTCTGGACTCCCTGACCCCAGGGAAAATACTTTGTTTATTTGTCCTATCCATGCCCTATGTCTCACAAACTTGATTGAGTTTTTTGAAGAAGTAACAAAGAGGATTGAAGAGGACAGAGCGGTAGATGTGATCTATATGGACTTCAGTACGGCATTTGATAAGGTTCCCCATGGGAGACTGATTAGCAAAGTTAGATCTCACAGAATACAGGGAGAACTAGCTATTTGGATACAGAACAGACTCAAAGGTAGAAGACAGAGAGTGGTGGTGGAGGGTTGTTTTTCATACTGGAGGCCTGTGACCGTGGAGTGCCACAAGAATTGGTGCTGGGTCCTCTACTTTTTGTCATTAATATAAATTATTTGGATGCGAGCATAAGAGGTGTAGTTAGTAAGTTTGTGGATGACACCAAAATTGGAGGTGTAGTGGACAGCGAAGAAGGTTACCTCAGATTACAACAGGATCTTGACCAGATGGGCCAATGGGCTGAGAAGTGGCAGATGGAGTTTAATTCAGATAAATGCGAGGTGCTGCATTTTGGGAAAGCAAATCTTAGCATGACTCATACACTTAGTGGTAAGGTCCTATGGAGTGTTGCTGAACAAAGAGACCGTGGAGTGCAGTTTCATAGCTCCTTGAGGGTGGAGTCGCAGGTAGATAGGATAGTAAAGAAGGCATTTGGTATGCTTTCCTTTATTGGTCAGAGTATCGAGTACATGATTTGGGAGGTCATGTTGCGGCTGTACAGGACATTGGTTAGGCCACTGTTGGAATATTGCATGCAATTCTGGTCTCCTTCCTATCGGAAAGTTGTTGTGAAACTTGGAAGGGTTCAGAAAAGATTTATAAGGATGTTGCCAGAGTTGGAGGATATGAGCTATAGGGAGAGGCTGAACAGGCTGGGGCTGTTTTCCCTGGAGTGTCAGAGGCTGAGGGGTGATCAATTATTTCAGTGAAATGATAGCTTGACGACAGATCTTTTCTGCATTATGAAAGCTACATTAGTTGGATGGTGTTGCTCTTGATGTCAGCTAATAACCTTATCCATATGGGTAAATTCACACCATAGTACATTTGAACAGTTGCACTGTAGTCTGCATTAACTGGAGTACGTTGATGTTCATGGCAGCACCTTCAGTTATATTCTATCCTGTTCAAAAATAGCATAACATATACAACAATAATTTGTATTTATATGCACCTTAAACTTTCTTAAAGCCTCAGACTGTTATATAGAAGCATAATCAGAAAAAAAATGATAAAGGGTTATAAGGAGAAATGAGTGAAAGCATAGTGAAAAGAGTGGGTTTTAATGAGGTTCTTAAAAGAAACTGCAAGCCAGAGAAGTTTAGAAAGGGAATTTCCAAAATTTAATAATTCCAATCAAAGACATGGCCATCATAGTGAAGGAAACAATGTTAGACATGGATAATTCAGAGCTTTTCGAGGTTTATTGGGACGGAGAAGGTCACAGGTGGGAACTGGAGGGATCTGAACGCAATAAGATTTTTAATTTGCAGCATGCATGCACTGTTAATCCAAGTAGGTCAGCAAGTAATGGGGTGACTTGAGCGTCGGTTAGGCAGGATTTGCAGAAGATGAAAGGCCATCCAGGATGAATTGGAATCATTGCTCCAGGGACAGCACACATCCAGGCAAGTGGAGTTCTTTCCATTGCACTCCTGATTTGGGCCTTGTGGATGGTGGAAAAGCTGTAGGAAGTCTGCAGGTGAGTCACTTTTGGCCAAATCATAGAATGGTTCAAACACAAAAGATCATTCAACTGAACCTGTGCACATGACTCTGTGAAAGGTAACCCAGGCAATTTGACTTCTCTCCATAACCCTGCAATTGTTTTCTTCAGTTAATTATCCAATTCTCTTTTGAAAGCAATGTTTGAATAGTCATCCAGCTCACTCTCAGATCCTAACCAATTGTCCTGTCAAAACATCATTCCTATTGCCTCCTTTCATTCTTTTGCTATTTAGCTTAAACTAGTGTCCTCTGGTCCTCAAGCCTCCACCAATGGACATAGTTTCTCCATTAGTATCTACTCTATCTTGATCCTTCATGACTTTGATGACTTCTATCAATTCTTCTCAACAGTCCCTTATCCAAGGGCAACAGTTCTTCAAACATTTCACAACCTTACAGCCCTTATTCACAGAATCATTCCTGTAAATCTTTTCGACACATTCTGTAAAGCATTCATAACTTTCTTAAAGTGCACTGGTCAGAATTGGACACAATTTGGTGAGGTCGTCTTTGATGACATTGCCTTTTAATGGCAAGGGGGAGTGGCTGGAATCTGATTACCTGGCTAAGAGGAAGGGGAGGACACAGGAGAGAAAGGCACCGAAGTTGCTAAAGGGGAAAGAAAGAAAGAGCCAAGATGTTGGAGGAACTGGACTTTGATCTGGATCGGCAACCAAAGCACATATATGAATGATCATAGAGTGTATTTGGGTGAAATTGGTATGGCAAAGAGAGATACAGCCTTGTCATAAGAAGCGATTGGGAGGAGCCAGTAAGTGAGCAGCCAAAGTTAGATTTAGCTTGGAGTACTCTGCATTAGGATAGATGTACAGGGACTGAGAGAATGCAGAAACAATTTATGAGCAAGTTTTCAAGGATGAGAGAATTCAGTTATTTGGATAGATTGGTCAGTCTGGGGCTGTTTTCCTAATAGAACAGGAGATCTGGAAAAGGTATTCCAAACTGTCAGTCTGGACAGATTAGATAGAAAGAAACTTTTTCTGTTGATGAAAGGGCCAAGATCCAGCAAGGTATAATGAGGGAGAGACTGAAGTGGCAAAGTACCAGTGGATGCACTGCTAGAGGTTTTTGATTGACAATAGGACTACGTGGATAACGGACAATGAGTCAGTGTATGTTGATTCAAAAGTGCAATGGAGTTGCAAAGTGATTAGTAAAATATGCCAATGGATACAATAATACTAGCCGAGGGAATGAAAAATGTCAGTGGCATGGGACATGGTCTCCAGGAAGTGTAAGAAACCGCATATTTTCTTCTTTTGCGACTATAAACTGAACTGGAAGCCAGACTGCTATATAACTGAAATATCAGGGGAGGTTTGCAATTTAGAAATTAAGTGCTGAATATGTTTCGAGCTGTGCAATACAATGCTGCTTTTGGGAGCAGAGAGCTCAAATTCAAGACTGAGAAACACCAAAAGTCTTTTGAGTTACGGATGTTAGGCCTGACAAGACCCACTGCTTGGTTGAGCTGTGGAGTGCTAAAAACTGTAAGTGCCAGGACAACAGAGAGAGGTACACCCAAAGCCAGCAAACAAAAACATCTATTTTTCTCTCTCTCTCTCTCTATGTGGGATAAAAATTAGAAAAAAAAACCCAAGAAAGCCTGAAGAAAGAGTTCCAAAGGAATAAAAGATGTAGGTCTACCTGATGGAACCAAAAAATGAACATCACCTTACAGACAACAGAATGTCAGCATTGCTAAAGTCAAAACAACAGAAGAAATTAACTTTCCACCTTGTAGTTGAGACTTTTAATCTTCAGAATTTTGTTTGCCCTGACTATATAGTGTCTTTTCACCCTTTTATTGTTTATTCATTCATGGGGTGGGGGTGTCACTAGCTGGACCAGCATTTATTGCCTATTCCTAATTGCCCAGAGAGCTGTTAAGAGTCAACCACATTGCTATCAGTCTGGAGTCACATGTAGAACAGACTAGATAAGGATTTCCTTCCCTAAAGGACATCAGTGAAACAAATGGGTTTTTCCTGACAATTGGCAATGGCATCATGGTCATTATATGAATGAATCAAACCATTTGTTTTTGTCTGTCTTAATAGCAATTGAGTATATTTGTTTGGGGTTTTGAAGGACTATAAGTTGCATGTTTTCTCTTTTTTTGTTAAAGTCAAACATGTTAAATAGAGTTATATTTTCACACGGACAAAAGCTGGGGTGAATTGCCTTTGTCAGTCAGATAAATTAGTAATTTTGGTGATTTCTTTGGAATTTATACATTTTTACATTTTGGCAAGATTTGTGGAACAATTATTGGTACACTCTTCCCAGTGAAGGTATGAAATTAAGAGAATTTTACTTTAAGACTTCAAGGCACAACAGAGTCATAACAGCCAAATCTCTCAAGATAGTCCAGTAGAGTGTACTGCCTTGGCAATAGAGGATTCCAGGAGTCAAAATTAAATTTGAGCAGAACTCCAAGCATTGAATAACAGCTCGAATAAACCAATGATTTGAAGATGCCAGTGTTGGACTGGGGTGTACAAAGTTAAAAATCACACAACACCAGGTTATAGTCCAACAGGTTTATTTGGAAGCACTAGCTTTCAGAGCACTGCTCCTTCATCCTAATGAAGACAACCATCTGATGAAGGAGAGGCGCTCCGAAAGCTAGTGTTTCCAAATAAACCTGTTGAACTATAACCTGGTGTTGTGTGATTTTTAACCTAATAAACCAAGAACATGCTGATCCTCACGATGAAAAGGGGACTCTGTACAGTCTACTTTAAGTCTGTGTGTTGAACTTTTAGTGAGTGCATTTTAGCCCCACCTTCAAGAGTGAAAGGACTTTAAGCAATGGAAGAGCAGATCATGTTTAACACTGCTTTGAATGGGTTAAGCCCAAGATTAAGGTAAAGGATGAAAGCTAAAATTCAATTGAAAGAGCTGCCAACCCAGGATCCATCTTCAAAGAAACTCATATCAATTTTATAAAAATTTCTGAGACTTCTTTTCGATCACCCCATGGTTTCTGAAAGACTCATTTAAGCTTACATTGATATCAGTAATCTTTCACATAGAACACAGGTGAAAAAATTGCTTTAAATTCATGATTTGGTTATAATAACAAACAGTTACCTTTGCTTAAATAATCCATTTCTGTATTTATTGGTATAATTGTAAAGGGATGGGTAACTTAAGGGTTAAATTCAAAACAAATACATAACTCCTTTGTGGACTGTCTCTCACTCAACCACTTTCAAAGAACTTCAGAATATGTGAATCACAGTCTAGCAAGTACAGGCTTTTGGATTCTGCTCTAAAACACAAAGTTCTTGTTTACATTTATCTACTGTGTTTTTATTTCCAGTAATCTGTTTTGGATCATTACGATTACCATTTATATACCTCAATTAAAAAAAAACTTAATCTACAACAAAATCCCTGAGTGTGTATATGTTTTGTAGTGCTGTTTGATCGTATCACATTTCTTCCAGCACCAGTTTTGCCCAACCCCTGTTTTCACGCAGAGGGTGGTACATTTATGGAACAAGCTGCCAGAGGAAGTGGTGGAGGCTAGTACAATTGCAACATTTAAGAGGCATTTGGATGGGTATATGGATAGGAAGGGTTTGGAGGGATATGGGCCGGGTGCTGGCAGGTGGGACTAGATTGGGTTGGGATATCTGGTCGGCATGGACGGGTTGAACCGAAAGGTCTGTTTCTATGCTGTACATCTCTATGACTCTATGTAATTTGCGCCGATTAAATGAACTAATTTCTTCAAAGTCAGTGCAGAAACAACAGGCAAATGGGGTCCTTCAATGTTTGATTTCTTGGATTCCAGTTTCAGCACCTAGTTTAAGATACATATGGGGTTAAATTTATCTATGGCAGTAGGTGAAATGGAAGTTAATGGATAGTAAAAATTGCCGCAGTGAACAAGTAGCTGCTATTTTGCTAGAAGTACATTTATGTTGCCGAAGTAGATTCCAGTCTTGTTTCTCCGTACTAATAAAACTAAGTTTTGCCATTGCGGATTTCAAAGCTGAATTAATAATTTGACTGAACATAGGAGTGCCATAGTATGGCAGTACACAGTGCAATCCTGGTAATTCTGTTGTAAAGAGCCTTGGTGAAACAATACCTGGAGTACTGTGTACAGTTTTGGTTTTAAGGGAGGATGTACTTGCCATAGAGGAAGTGCAACAAAGGTTCATCAGATTAATTTCAGTGATGGTGGGATTATCCTTTGAAGAGAGATTGAGGAGACTGGGCCTCCATTTGCTATAGTTATTAGATGAGAGATGATCTCATTGAAGCATGCAGAATTCTTAGAGGACTTGATGGGATACATACAAGAAGGACATTTCTTTTGATTGGAGAGGCAAGGTGAGTTGTCTAAAACCAGGAGACACACCATAAAAATAACAGGCAGGACATTCAGAAATGAGATTAAGAGGAATTTCTTTACTCAGAGGATGGTGAGTCCTTGGAATTTCCAATCCCAGAGGGCTGTGAAGGCTCAGGTACTGCGTATATTTAAAACAGGGATCAATAGATTTCTACATATTAAAGATATCAAGGGTTGTGGGGATGAGGCTCAAAAATGGTATTGAGGTAGAAGATCAGCTATGATCTAGTTGAATGACAGAACAGACATGAGTGGCTGAATGGCCTCCTCCTTCTCCTATTTCTGATGTTCCCCATACTAATAAAAACAGATGGACCCACTCTTAATACAAATCAGGACTACTGTCTGTGTATGGTCCCATTTTACACTACTGCACAGTATATTCCTTTTCAGGTATATGTCATTCTGCAGGTATTAACTGAAGAAATAAATTGAGGATTATCGAGTCAGCCATGCTCTCATTGGATGGCAGGGTAGGCTCGATGGGCTGAGTGGCCTGCTTCTGCTCCTGCATGTCTCAAATCTAATGTTATAGAAAAGATCTTTAAACTTTTCAGCAACCTAGAAAGTCCAAACTGTGGTATAGGATTTATAAAATAACTTGCTGTCTACATACTCCGCCTGTTTCCTGTTACATTACCATGTGATTGGCAAACCAGCCACCATACAACAACAGGCTGAGACTAGTTAAGTGTAATCCAACAGTGCTCTGAAGGTGCTTCAGGTTATCCTGTATGCATTCATGGGATGCACAATGAACTTTGAATAACCCTCAGGATCACTGCTAGATTAGACAACCAATTAACACATTTTTTTTCCCCAAAGCAATTCTTATTTTCTCTTTCCAAACCTGGTATCCAAGCGTCATGATATAGAATTGTATTGAAAAGAAAAGTCTGAAACAGGACATTTGTCCCTGTTGATATTTAGCAGTAATTCTAATCCTATCTGCCTGTCCAGTTTCCATCTTCCTTTATCCCTCTATCCTTAAACTAGTTATCTAAGGTATTGTTGACATGGCTTGAGGTTTTATCACTAATTAGAGTCATAGAGTCATAGAGATGTACAGCATGGAAGCAGACCCTTCGGTCCAACCTGCCCATGCTGACCAGATATCCCAACCCAATCTAATCCCACCTACCAGCACCCGGCCCATATCCCTCCAAACCCTTCCTATTCACATGCCCATCCAAATGCCTCTTAAATGTTGCAATTGTACCATCCTCCACCACTTCCTCTGGCAGCTCATTCCATACATGTACCACCCTCTGTGTGAAAAGATTGCCCATACTCTCATTATCGCACAAACCTCCCTGCTTTATGTTAAAATATAAGAATTAAATATCTTTTCACTTCCAACAATAAATGCAAGGAATTTATTTGTCACTAAAATTAAGACCATCTGTTTCACTGCATGAAATGTCTTTCATCCAACCCCCCTTATCCTCTGAGCCAAATTTCCTCTAAGGTCCCCATGCCTGGAATTTGCATGTTCTATTATCTTTCACCTATCCCCCCAGTAACCCTCTCCAAATTGTTGGCAAGACTTAACTCCTTTGACCCAATTCCCACCTGAAGGGTTGACCACCCACATTCCCTTCCTGGCTTCCATGTCAGTTGACATTATTAATAGTTTTCTCAGCTCAAATACTGTCCCCCTCTGCTATAAATCTGCCAATATCATCTCCCTCTTCAAAACTAAAATAAAACTTTGACCCCATCTCCTGCCAAAGTCTTTAACATTTTGTCCTGAATATCTGCCAAATCTGTGCTAATGTTTCCCAGAACTCCATGTTTGGATCTTTCCATAGAGGTTTCCATCTCCATATGGTATCAGCATCACAAATTAAATTCTATGTGACTGCGACCATGTTAAATTATCCACTCTCATCCTACTTGATCTGATTACAACCTTGGAGATGGTTGACCACAATATTGTCCACTGTTTCTGTCAAGCTCCTTGTATGGGCAGAAATTTCCTCGAACTAAATAGTGGGAAGATAGAAGCTATTGTTTTCAGGTCTTGCTACAAACTCTATTCCCCAGTCCCTGACTCCATCCTTTTCTCTGGCAACTGGCTTATGCTAACTGGGATGTTTGTCACCTTGGTGTCATATTTGATCCTGAGATGAACCATCCAGATATCCATTTCATCATTAAAACCACCCATTTCCTCTTCCAAATCACCACTACTCTGTCCCTGTCTCAGCTCATTTGCTGCAGAAATTTTGTCCATGCCTTTGTTATCTTCAGAATTAACTGTTCTAATAGAGCCATGGCTATCCTCCCACTTTCTACTCTCTATAAACTTGAGGTCACTCTAAACTGTTCTAACTTAAACCAAGTCCCATCACTCCTGCACTCACTCATCAACTCATGATTAAGCAACAACTTGATTTTAAAATTTTTATAGGAGAAAGTGAGGACTACAGATGCTGGAGATCAGAGCTGAAAATGTGTTGCTGGAAAAGCGCAGCAGGTTAGGCAACATCCAAGGAGCAGGAGAATCGACGTTTCGGGCATGAGCCCTTCTTCAGGACTGATTCCTGAAGAAGGGCTCATGCCTGAAACGTCGATTCTCCTGCTCCTTGGATGCTGCCTAACCTGCTGCGCTTTTCCAGCAACACATTTTTAGCTTTAAAATTTTTATTCTTGTTTTCAAATCCCTCTTGTGCCTTGCCCCTTACTTTCACTGTGACCTACTCCATCCTCTGCCATCAGTTTTGGCATCTTAAACATTCCGATTTTAATCACTTCACCAAGCATTGTATCTTCAGCTGCTGAGGCTGTAAACTCTAGAATTATCTCCTTTAATTCTCTGCCTTTCTCTCCTCCTTTTAGATATATAAAGCCTACCTCTTAGACCAATCACCTCCCTTAACATCTCTTTCGGTTCCAAATCTTGTTTAACGATTCCTGTAAAACAGCTGGAGTTATTTTACTTTAACTGAATATAAATGCAAGTTGTTGTTGTTTAATAAATATGCCCTGAACGCTGGAAACTGTAGATTTCTATCTACCACATTCTCTTCATAATTTTAACCACTTTCATTAAATCAGCCAGTGAACACTATCTGTTCTAACAAAGAACTCTGAACCTGATGGTGACAGATGATTCTCTGCAGTGGAAGGTTAAGGTTTGGAAGACCACTATCAGGGTCGTGAATCTATAGTTCATGTTTGAAACCCTTGACTGTGGGATGTTTCACATTGAAGTCTGATGGAAATATTTTTTAAAACATATTCATTCATAGGATGTGGTCTTTGCCTGCATTTATTGCCCATCCCCTAAATGCACCAAAATGTTGCTAAATCTATTTGGATGCAGTTCTGGAGGTTTTATCAAATGATCTCCATCTGTCAGTGGTCAGCCTGTGTCTTTGTTTTACCAACAAACCCAGCCATCTTGAAATGATGACGGAATAGCAGTACAGTTTGCGGGATCGTAAGCCCAGCTTGTCTGCTTGTAGCACTTCTGTCTTCTTCAGCTTTTCTTTCCATCTTTTATCTTTATTGTGGGGAAGACGGAACAGTGTCGGTTGGCTGCAAAGGTAGTGGTGCTGCGTGGAGTGAAGATTCCTGACTGTGGTAGGCCCAGAGCCTGGACTTGGGAACTTGGTGGGTCATTGCTACAGTGATTCTTGGCAGGTCGTTGGCTGCTGCAGTGGCAGTCCCCAGAAGAGAACTCCTGGCTGCAGTAGGCCCATAGCATGGACCTGGGGACACGGAGTCTGACTTGGGTTGGGGTTCTTTGGTAGCAACAGTGCTTGAAGCCTGGATTTGGCTGTGGCAGAGGAAGTGCCCAGAGCAAGGATCCCTAGCTGCAGGTTCTTGCAGAGACCTTGCAAAAGCCCTGTATTTGTGGCTGTATACCCCTGGTTTAGATGCATCCAATTATGTAATTTCTCTTTTATTCCTTTTGTGGTCTGGAGCTAGGTGCCTGCGCAGCCTGGGGTAAAAGTACTGTAATTCTGAACTGTTTATTTCTTAAGTTTTCTGTGTGATTCCTATGATTTTGTATTTTTCTAATTTAATCCTAATAATCTGTATTGTACCTAAGATGGCGTCGCAAATGGCAACTTGTAAACTTTCCACTGTAGTCATGTTGAATACATTTTGACAATAAAGCTAATTTTAATTCTAACCTTGCAGTGCACAGCCTTCCCAATAACAATAACAATGTACAGAGGAACCTCAATTGTCCGGCATTCGATGATCCGAATTTTGGATGATCCGAACAAGATCGCAAGGTCCTGATGCTTTGCTAAACTATGTTATCCGGCTTTCGATTGTCCAGCGTTCGATTAACCGAACGAAATACTCCCCTTCCGTGTCCTTCGGATAATCGAGGTTCCTCTGTGTATGTATCCAACACATTTAAAACATCCCAGAATCCTTCACAAGAATATTGTAAAGTAAAAGATGATGCTGGGCTACATTAGAGGATTTTAGAACAAGTGACCAAAAGCTTGGCCAAAGATATAAGGGTTCAGTAGTCTCTGAAAAGAGGAAGCCAAGTAGAGAGGTGAGAAATTGTAGGGAGGGCTTGAGGCCTCAGCAACTGAAAGCCTGGTCACCGATGGTGGAGGGATAGAAACTGAGTGATTCTTAAGAAGCTAGATTTGGAGGAATGCAGAGTGCTGTGGGGCTGGGGGATATTACAGAGATTGGGAGAGGGTTAGGCCATTGAAGAATTTGAAAACACACAAGATTTTCAAAATCAAAACATTGCTTGACCAGGAGACAGTATAGGTAAGCAAGCACTGGGGTGAGAAGGGAATTGGATTTGCTGCAACTTAAGGCATGGGCAACTTAGGGAGGGTGTAATTCAGGAAAGTGGAATGTTTTGGATTAGGTGAGACTAGAGATAACAAAGGCATGAATAATGTTTTCAGCAAGAGAAGAATTGAGACAAGGGGAGAAGTCGGGCGATGTTGTGGAGGTCCAGGCATGAATACAGAAAGTCATCACAGCACAAAAAGGTTGCAGACAGATGGGCTTGATCTCAGACTGTTACTAGGGAGAGGGAAAGAGAAGAACTGGTAGCTTCTGAGAACGAAGTTTGGAGCGGGGACTAAAAGCAATGACTTTGGTCTTCCATACTTCTGTTCATCCAATACAGGGTGTGAGATAAGCATGAAGTCTGATCACCTTTGAAATTTGACATTCTTAAATCTGTCCCGATGACAGCAAGATATAAAGCTTTGAAAGTCTGTCCCTTGTTTCACCAATGCTTAGATTCTCTACTACTCAGTAGCTGAATAAATAAAGTTGGGTTGACACGGCAAGGCAAGTGGAGTATGTAACTGTGATCTTTGATGGTGAGCTAGAGACAGGTATAACCAGAAAGCCATATTCGTACTAAGTGACTGCAGATCAAGCAGCTTTGGTTCAGAGTTCCTGAGCTGGAGTCAGAGCTGCAGACATCCTGGAGAATCATAGTTCAGGTGGGGAGATATACTTGGGCATTACACAGAGGGTGGTTCGTGTGTGGAATAAACCTCCAGAGGAAGTGGTGGATGCAAGTCCAGTTACAATGTTTAAAAGACATTTGGATAAGTACATGAATAGGAAAGATTTGAAGTGATATGGGCCAGGGTCAGACTAGTTTAGCTTGGGATCATGGTCGGCATGGACTGGTTGGGCTGAAGGGTCTGTTTCCGTGCTGTATGACTCTATGACTCTGTTCAGAAACAAAGAAGAAGTTGAAAGAGGTGTTGATGAGCTAGGGTTTAGTGATGAGTGTAGTACCGCGGTAGTGTCCCTGCCTCGAGGCTATAAGTCCCAGGTTCGAGTACCATCTCTACTGGAAATGTATGAACAAATTATGTCAAAATACTTACATATGAAAATGAAGCCATCAGATAATGTTGTCAAGAGGTGGTTTGTGGATGAGGAGTTAGGAGGGGGAGCAAAGATTGATCCAAATGGATAATTCCCACCTTCAATAAAAGCCTTGTTTTGAATCCAGTACAAGAGAATGTGCTCATCAAAAATGAAAAAATAAATTTTTCATGCCCAATGATTTTTTCATCCAGATGAGCAGTGCCGTGGAATTTAATCTTCAATTGCTATAGGCTCAGGGCAGTCCTAAAGGGTGGACAAGTCTAGACTCTGTTTAACCCAATGTTGGATCCACGTTCTCAAGTGTAGCACACAAAAAGCAAAATAATGTGGGCACTGGAAATCTTCAAACAGAAATGGAAAATGTTGAAAATACCCACCAGGTCAGACAGCATCTGTCCAGAGAAGAAAAACAATGTTTGAAAACAATGCACTTTTCCTCAGAACCAGTTCTGATTCCCTCTCTGCAGGTGCTGCCTGAGTGCATTCACAGGATTTATAGTTTTGCAGCAGGCCCTTGGGCTGAACTTAAGCCCAAGCTTCCTAGATTTCCCAAACTAAACTAGTTCCTTTGGCCCATATAGAGTCATAGAGATGTACAGCATGGAAACAGACCCTTCCATCCAACCCATCCATGCCGACCAGGTATCTCAACCCAATCTAGTCCCACCTGCCAGCAACCGGCCCATATCCCTCCAAACCCTTCCTATTCATATACCCAGCCAGATGCCTTTTAAATGTTGCAATTGTACAAGCCTCCACCACTTCCCCTGGTAGCTCATTCGATGCACATACCACCCTCTGCGTGAAAATGTTGCCCCTTAGGTCTCTTTTGTATCTTTCCCCTCTCACCCTAAACCTATGCCCTCTAGTTCTGGACTCCCCGACCCCAGGGAAAAGACTTTGTCTATTTATCCTATTCATGCCCCTCATGATTTTATAAACCTCTAGAAGGTCACCGCTCAGCTTCCGATGCTCCAAGGAAAACAGTCCCAGCCTATTCAATCTCTCCCCATAGCTTAAATCCTCCAACCCTGGCAACATCCTTATAAATCTTTTCTGAATCCTTTCAAGTTTCACAACATCTTTCCGATACGAAGGAGACTAGAATTGTATGTAATATTCCAACAGTGGCCTAATCAATGTCCTGTAGAGGTGCAACATCACCTCCCACCTCCTGTACTCAATACTCTGACCAACAAAGGAAAGCATACCAAGCGCCTTCTTCAATATCCTAACTACTTCTGACTCAACTTTCAAGGAGAGTCCCTCTAAACCTATCCTCTCCATGTACCTGTCCAAATATTTCCATTGTAGAAACCTCTTTGCTGAGATCATTCCTAGACCTGTTTAATTATTATCTTATAATTGGGCTGTGAATACACCTATTCCATATCCACATCCACAAAGACATAGGATAAAACGCTGTCTGAAAATTTGACCAATTTAGGGCTAAGTCCTTGAAGCAATAATCTGTTAATACAACGTTGCACTTAATTTTTTTTTGGTGTGAATGTTTGGAGGGGAAAGTGTAAATATTTTGCAGCTCGTATCATGAGGAAAGGCTGCTTGTTTTCCGAGAATGCAAGATTAAAGTTGACGGGATTGCTCCGCAGGCGGTTCCCTGTATACATTGCAAAACGAGGCAGTGTTGATTTCCGCGATAACCAAAAAGGAGTCGTGTGTGTGTCCCCGTGACTGTAGACTGGCACTGCAGCCGCCGGGGGTCTACATGTGTCTGGGCTTGCATAAAGGCGAAAAGGACATGAGGAAACGCTGGTTGAACAAGCCAGTTGTTTGAAAAAAAAACATAGTTCCAGAAAAGTTATCGTCGAGATCGCAATGCGATGTCTCTTAGAAAAAAAAAGTATGTCAATTGTAAAGTACATTGTGGAAGCATCTGGGTTTTACACAGATACTTTTACCAATTGGATTGCACATGCAGAATGTAAATCCATCAATGTGTTGGCATGGGGGGGGGGGGAGGTGGAGAATAATCACGTTGCAATGCAGAACACAAGCGTGTGGGCTTGTTAGAAAGAGGCTGATTTAAATGTAGGTCATGCTGCCGGATCCCTGCTCCTGCTAACCTACTGTTGGCGTGACTTGCATAAAAAAGTCTCGTCAACATAGCAGCAACTGGGGCTGATGATAAAAGGCAGTCCAGCCGCTAAACGCTAGGTTTCACTTCCACGGCGAGAGAAAGAAAAAAAAAACCGCACTCTATAAAGAAATATTTTGCAGCATTCTTAGGCGAGTTGCCCAGTTTTGGGGAGGGGAATAAAAAAGTCTGAGGGAATGCACGAAGGTCAGCATTCTATATTTCAATCGCTTTCTGTGGCTCCCTTTTTTTCGCCTGTGCACACATGTGGCGTCGGTCATTTTTTTTCGTGGGTTTCCTTGAAGAATTTCAACACTGCCCTCAATAATAGCGCCACTCAATGACTTGACATTAGCAAACAAGGGCCTTTTAAGGAAACTTTGTGTGTGAGCGGTGAGTGCTGACCACCCGCCCCCTTCTCCTGTTAAGACATTTTCAGAGGCACAGCCTGAGATCGCTGCTTCACACGTGGCCCCTGCATGTGAGGTGACAGCGCCTTATGCGCCTGTTTTCCCAACAAGTAATTACAACAGCCTGCTGCAAGACGTAGGCGCTCCCAGAATAAAGAAGGCAGTGGGCGTCTGGGCACTGAATCACAGCTGAAATCAAATCGAACAGTTACGTCCTGCTCTTTACGCCCCACTTTCTGAAACCCCTTCATTAAATCAGGTCCCGAAATCTTGCAGTTTTGTGATTTCTTTTTTTTTGTGGGGGGGGGGGGGGAGAAAGAGGTTGTGTATTTGGTAGGATTGTTAAAACCAAAAGAAACTTTGGTACCATTGGCGTGATGATCAAAGTTGCAAATACAGCATTTAAGAGGCACCTAGATAGGCAATATCAATAGGAAGGGTTTAGAAGGATAGGGGCCAAATGCTGGCAAATGGGACTAGATTTATTTAGGATATGTGGACGAGTTGGGTCAGTTTCTGTGCAGAATGACTGTCATGTTTCTATAAACAGAATTATTGATTCGTCCCCGTGGACCTCAGCTGCTTCCCCTGGATTTGTTCTTTTCATATTTTTCTATGCATTTCTGTGCAGTATCGTTAATTTTACCACATAGAATTTATTTCCAAATGACTTCAGTTAAAATTAAAAGTGCTGGAAAGCATAGTGAGCTCCTCTGTTTTTAAGTAACCTAGATTTAAAAGATAGGTTAGTGTGTTGCTAGATGATTAAAAAAATCAAGCCTCCCATTGAAGTATTCTCATAGATCTTCCACCCCATCCTATAATAACTTTGCGTCATCAAGTAATAGGGCCAGCAGTTGACTGTGTTCTTCCCAACAGGCCCCCTTGGTTAGTTAGTAGTCCGCTGTACAATCTACAAAGGTTCGGAGTCAAAATCCAACTCTGAACAGACTTTAAGGGCTATAAAATTTGACTTAAGCTAGAGGCTAGGGTCTGACCCTTTCTGAAACTCACTGAATTGATTTCCTGTACCAGACAGCTGTCCACAAAGAGACGTCAAGTTGAATAGTGCTTCACTCTCATGGATGACCTCATTGATACATATTAAATATTCATAAGATTCAACAGGGTAATTCTGAGAGGATGTTTCTGCTGACCAGAGTTTTTAGGGACAAGGGGTTGGCCATTTAATACTGAGATGAGGAGTTTCTTCAGTGGGATAGTACAACCTTGGAATTCTCAGGCCCAGAAGAGAATAGATGCTCAGTCATGGAGTTCAGCCAAGACAGAAGTTGATTACATTTTTTGGATCCTAGAGGATTTTGGGAATAGGGCCAGAATATGCAATTGAGATATAATAGCAGGTAAGACCTTATTAAATGGCACAGGAGGTTCTAGAGATTGAGCTAAGTTGGTGTTGTCCACCACCTATCCCCACACCAGCTGGTAACACAAATGGCTACTCTAGTGACTGTGACGCTCACAGAAGAGCAATAACAATCTACAAAGGTTCATTAGATATGATGCGGAGCTGGGCTGAGGAGTGGCAGGTGGAGTTCAACCCTGCCAAGTGTGAGGTTGTCCATTTTGGAAAGACAAATAAGAATGCGGAATACAGGGTTAACGGTAGGGTTCTTAGTGAGGTGGACCTCATTTTAGGAAAGATGTGGAAGCTTTGGAGAAGGTGCAGAGATGATTTACCAGGATGTTGCCTGGAATGGAGAATAGGTCGTACGAGGATAGGTTGAGAGTGCTAGGCCTTTTCTCGTTGGAACAGCGAAAGATGAGGGGTGACTTGATAGAGGTTTATAACATGATCAGAGGAATAGAGTAGACAGTCAGAAACTTTTTCCCCGGGTACAACAGAGTGTTACAAGGGGACATAAATTTAAGGTGAAGGGTGGAAGGTATAGGGGAGATGGCAGGGGTGGGTTCTTTACCCAGAGAGTGGTGGGGGCATGGAATGCGCTGCCTGTGGGAGTGGTAGAGTCAGAATCTTTGGTGACCTTTAAGCGGCAATTGGATAGGTACATGGATGGGTGCTTAAGCTAGGACAAATGTTCGGCACAACATCGTGGGCCGAAGGGCCTGTTCTGTGCTGTAGTGTTCTATGTTCTAACAAATTAATCAGAAGCAGTGCACCTCAATGATGGCCCTCACCTCAATCAGAAAGTTCTGGGATCATGTGTCACAGCAGGACTCAAAAGAAAGTTATCTAGACTAGTTGCAGTTCAGCAATGATGCATTCCCTCCTGAGATGAGCATGACCACACAGGCAGACAAGATTGCTCATATATTTTTCAGAGCATTTAGCACGACCAATATTCTTCCCTTGATCAACACCAATAAAACTGGCCTGGTAAACTGACCGCTGGTAGACAACTGTTTTGTATAAAATGAACAGTTATGACAGAAATACCAGCTCTGAAACAGTTCGGGATGCTCAGAGAACATACAGTACGCTGTATAAAAACAGAAGATCGCCTTCCTAATTATTACTTTCAGGAAAATAGTGGAAAAGTGCAGGAACTACTGATGATTTCAACTATGTTACCAAGATAACAATAGCTTTTCTTGCAAGCTCACAAGGATATTTAAATGTATTCTACATACTAAACATAAAACAGTTCTGTGCAAATATGAAACAAGTTTACTCGAGGAAAGTAACAGGATTACAGAAGTTACCTGCCATGTTTATTTGTGCATCCACCAAAACATAAGTTACAACATTTAAACTGGAGGCTCTTTTAAAATAGATCTTGAACTAAACAGAAATTTTCCTGGAAGGCTCACCTAAACCCTACCTTTTCAGGAATCGTGTGTTCATAATGTGCAAGGTGATAGTGCTCAGGAGAAAAATAAAAATCTCATTAAGCATCCAGTGATGATGCATCAACCACAGGTTGGGTATAGCAGGAATCTCAATAATTCAAAGCATTCCCTCTTTCAATACAATTTCAGTCTTCTCAGGGAAAGCCACTACCATTAGAAATGTCCATTCCTCTTTTTGAACAATACGGTCTATTGATCCCCACTCTCCCTTTCTTATTGCTGTTGCTTGAGGTTTGTTCATGATTTTACATCTACTGGATTCTTAAACATTTAAAATTAAATTTCACTTTGAAAATTCCCCTCGTGTTCGGGTAGATTCAAATAGATCCAAGCAGTGAAAAAACCCGGTTTTCTGTAGTCTATATTATTCCTTTGTCAGCCAAAAGACCCCTCTGTTTTCTCTCTTGCTGGGCTGAAACTCACCATGGGTTCCAAGTGAAAAGGGCAGCACATCACCCACTGTGAGAACAAAGACATTTACATCTTCTGCTAAACTCAAGTTTCTAGCCCAAGTCCCAGCAAGGAGCAGTGGTCTGTCACAGTGAATTAGCCGACACTGTCTCAGGCTATAAAGGAATGTTGGCAATTTTCAGGTCTGAACAATGGGTTCTGAGAGCTGACAAACAGGATACCATCTCTTTAATGTGTTGTTTTAATCAACTTGTTAGGGCAGGTATTATCTGAAAAAGAAACACAAATAACCAATTCTGAGGAAGTAGAGCTGATTGCAACTTTTTTTTTTACATAACACAAACTTTTTCTTAAAAAAAAGGTGCGAGATTGCTGTACAAGATCTCAAATCTTTCTGTACACGGTCAAATTTGCAGAATGAACTAAAACAGACCAGAACTCTGTCTGAATTCAACAGACAAATACAGGAAAAATAATTGATTTCACTTCAAGAAGAGAAGCGAAAGTATAAAGGCAAGAGACGAGACTATTCAGTTATTGATACAGTGACGATCAATTATAAACATCAATATAAACACTGAATGAGATCGATCAGGCATGTGGTCCTTAAGAAAACCCACAGAGTATTCTACCAGTTGGTATCCCAAGTGCTGGCTTGCAGTACAATTTGCAACTCGGCAGCATAAAAGTCAACATTTTGTCCAAAGCATCTATTTGCGACATGTTCGATGTGGCGTCTGTTTCTTCTGTATGTCTATCCTGCATCTGCTGCGTTCATCCAACCAGGGTAACTCAAAGTTCCTGCGGAGGAGGAGGATGACAGTTAAGTCCCAGGCTGATTTACTTTGGGATTTTCAAGTGTATTTTTTTTTCTCCTTTCCTTAAAGGAGAGGTACTTATTTTCAAATTGCTCCCAGAACGTGATGCCAACGCCTCTAGAGACAATCACAGATCATCAATACCAGCCCCAAAAAAACATTATTAATGCAGGAGGCAGGAGATGCCTGAACCCAGGTGATTTAATACGAGATGAGGGGGAAAATGTACGGAAACCGTTAATTTGTATATTTTGAACTGCTGGCGATCACAGCAGGTAAGACAGCATTCATGGAGAGAGAGCAAACTAACATTTCAAGTCTCGATGATTCTTCATCAGAGTCATCTATATTCTTTCCAATGGATACTGTATGACCTGCTGAGATCTCCAGCATTTGTTGTTTTCAATACAGATTCCAGCATTTGCAATATGCTCCTACACTGTATATATTGAAAGCATTTTTCATTAACAGTATTCAACTGATGCCTTTTGAATGTTCAACTACATTGTAAAGTAGTAAGAGAAAACAATTGGGATATTTTACATGTTCAAAAGAACTGTTTCTCTGCACAAGACAGATGTAGATAAATGAGGCCAGTTAGACAGTCAACCTGATACATCAAGAAAGATCGCATCCAACTTTTTAAAAGTGATTTGAGACTATTTTTCTACATCCACCGTTCTACTTACCACTCCATTCTGTACATTGATCAAAATGAATGAAGAATTTCCTGGATACATCAGTTTTAACTTTACTTTTTTGATTAGTTTGATCTGTTTTGCCAGAGTTTAATTTGTACTATTAATTTGTACTTAGTTTTTGTACTATTTGCAATCTTACATATCTGCAATATTGATTTATTATCTGAATAGCAAACTTTTTTTTAAACAGTACTTTCTGTTAATTATGATTCTCCTAAAATGACAGGATTTAATTTCCTGACTCTCCTCTTAAAGAACAAAATAGATTTGGGCTTTCCCAATCCAAGTACAAGCCATTGCAGTCTCATAGCACAGTTTCCCATTAAATGCCATTGTCATTCATAGAAGCCCACAGAGTGGCTAGTGCAAGGACTAGAAACATTTACAATACAGAGGAACCTTGGTTATCCGACATTCGATTATCCAAATTTCGGATTATCCGAACAAGATCGCAAGGGCCTGATGCTTGGCTAAACGATGTTATCCGGCATTCAATTAACTGAGTGAAATACTCTCTGCCTGTGTCCTTTGGATAATTGAGGTTCCCTTGTACAGCACAGTAGGGGGTGTTGTTGTTGAGAATAATGTCATGGGGTAGAGAGTGGTGTGTTTTATTCTTAATCTTGATCATAAAAATGCATATTCAATATTTCAAATGTACAAATAACTCCACCATCATGCTGGCTACTAAACAACATTTCCAGCATGTCAATGAGAAACTTACTGTTGTGATAACTTAGGTAGAGGTCTCCCAAAAGCCACGACGGGAAGAAATGGGGTGATTACAAGAGATTCCACTATGAAGTAAGGAGAAAAAAAAATTATTATTATTGTGAGAAATTTGGATCCCTCATATAAACTTCAGGTTTTTTGGGGGGTAGGGACCCTTAAGGTTTTGATCCCCAGAACTGGAAGCCAGTGATCCATTTGTAATGTTTTCTCTGTAATGCATCCAAAAATTGATATTATCTATTGCTGCTTGGGATTCGTCGTATTTAAGCCTACCATCGTCGGGTTCAGGAAAAAAGGACAGGATTTCTGGCTCCGATTCCTGAATTCCTTTCTTTTTATACATGCGCAGTTGCAAACGTTGTAGCAGCCTTTGTTCCCTGATCCGCTGAATGTCCCACCTGAAGAAAACAAAATACAGAGGTTACAGATATCATCAGAAGACCACACAATTTTAACGAAAGTAGCTCCACAATGTCCTGCTGACCCGACACTGAAATTTTCCCCACTTACACCGTCGGATAAATTCCACATCACCAGTGCCAGGAAACAACTATAGGCCTTGACAGATACACAATCAGAAAAATTAATAGTAGCTGACTCTATAACTCAGATGTACAGCACGGAAACAGACCTTTCGGTCCAACTTGTCCATGCCGACCAGATATCCCAACCCAATCCAGTCCCACCTGCCAGCACCCGGCCCCATATCCCTCACCTACCTATCCAAAATGTCTTTTAAATGTTGCAATTGTACTAGTCTCCACCACTTCCTCTGGCAGCTCATTCTACACACATACCACCCTCTGTGTGAAAAGGTTGCCCCTTAGGTCTCTTTTATATCTTTCCCCTCTGTCCTGGAGGACAATCCTAGAAAGCTACATTCCATCTAGCAGCAAGACAGATCATTCCTTTAGATTATAGAGCTATCATTAAAATCCAGGCTATAACAGCAGTGCTGAAATACTAATTTAAAAATCTCAAACAATTAAATGGACTAGCCAGATCACGCTCAAATAAAATTAACTCTCACTTTTCCTAGTACATTCTAGATGTTGAACATCAAATTTCTTTGACTTTTTGCAATATTGAAATCTCTAAAATCCACTGAACTATGACGACTAATAGTCGTACAGGTAAATTTTTAAAGATTGTAAATTTCAATGTTATATACAAATATTCCAAACATTGTTTTGTTTGGAATGACAAATTGTTCACATGTTGGATTCAAAGTCCCTTTAAGTGTGTGGAAATAACCTTCTCTGGAACCACTTTGATAAGTAGGACATTAGAATTAGGGCTTTCCCTTATCCCCAGTGGACAAGTGTACTAGTTCTCAGCCAAACCTCTAGACTGTGCGTCTCACAATTGGAAAGTATTTCATGTCAGTAGGATAAGAATGTTATCTGCCTGAGAGAAAATAGGCATCACCCTGCCTCTTAAAGCACACCTTCAGTCTTTGAGTGAATACAGCACTTAACACCAGAATGTGCAGACTTGTGCATCCTGCTTTCCCGATTAAAGGTCAGCATGCATGTAGAAATAATGTGGTACTAAAAAAAAAACTTAAGCTCTACAGCTCCAAAAAGTATTTTATTATAATTTTTAAAAAACATTATATTTCAAAGTTGCAAGCCACATAATTATATTAACATTTATGGAAAATAGACATTTTCCTGTTTTCTAGATAATGGAATTCACTCCCTAGACTAACCTGAAATCCAAGAAATCTGGTTGAAAATGATGAGGCTTGGACTCTGGTGTACTGCTTCAATACACAGTCAGGTTTGTGACAGATAACAATTAAAACCAGTTCACTGGCATTAGCTAGTCAATCTCTTTAATCTTGCTACATTGCCTGAATATGAATTACTTCTTCGATTAAGTAAACGTAATTTACTTAAAAGCTGGTCCTAAGATTGGCAATGTTCCTTTTATTACTTAAAACAAGTTCTCAGGTACAATGTGATGTTAATTACCTTTTCCTTCTTTTCTCATCAAGCTCCAGTTTTGCATGTCGTTTCGCAAAGACACAGTCATCTAAGTTCTAAAATAAACAAAGTTAGTGAACTACTTCACTTTTAAAGCACAACAGTTAATAGTCACAGACTTCCATACAATTCCAATGAACCAGCCTGTTATGATAGCAGTCATGTTGGCTGTGGATAAACTCTTTATGGATATAGCCTGGGTGGTGGGACGGAAGAGAACAAAGTAACAAGAACATCTGCTTGGCATGGAAAGTGTTACTATTAACAATCACTGCTATCCAAACAGACATTTACATGAGGTGATACTAGTTGTTTTTAGCATTTAGTTAAATTTCCATTCACTGCGCGCACACAAATATCACAAGTGTTTCAATTCCAGGACTAACTATAATATTTGATGTTTTATCATTCCCGATTTCTATAGTCAGCTTCACTAGGATAACCACAACGAGCCAGTAGCCAAATCATTTCTTCTCACATTCAACTCTGAATATTTCAGTCACAGGTTTGATTAGATTACTTAGTGTGGAAACAGGCCCTTTGGCCCAACAAGTCCACACCGACCCTCCGAAGAGCAACCCACCCAGACCCATTCCCCTACATTTACCCCTTCACCTAACACTACAGGCAATTTAGCATAACTATTTCACCTAACCTGCACACATTTTTGGACTGAGAGAGGAAACTGGAGCACCTGGAGGAAACCCACGCAGACACGGGGAGAAAGGCAACTGTCTCTGTGGAGTTTGCACAGAGGCGGGAATTGATCCCGGGTCTCTGGCGCTGTGAGGCAGCAGTGCTAACCGTGCTGCTATGCAGTTTCTCTAAAATATAAGGTTGCAGAGACTCCCAGGCAACAATATTTGGAGATTATTGATTTTCATTTCAATTTCAAAACAAAAATTGAAATGACATTTAGTTAATCTCTCTCAAATTAGATTTCATTACGGAATTTCATCTGAGCATTCCAGTTCTTGACTTCTGTATAGTCACACCTTTGAAGAGATCAGACAAGGATAGACCTGTGGAGAGATACGTTGTTGGACAGCCATCTGGCATTCATAATGAAGCATCAACTTTGGACAGGGAAAGCAGGCACTGTCTGTGCAAATGTACCCCAATGATGGATTCATTGACTTTTGGAGAAAGGTGAGAACAGTGCATGGCTGTGGGTGAAAGAAACAAAAAAATCATTTGCCACTATAGATGACTATACACAAAGTCATATTTGCAACCAAGGCTTTGAAAACCAAGGAGTTGTCATCTCAGGCATCCTACACCAATGTGGTAGCTCTGCAAAAAAGAACTAACTGTTCTGAAGAATGTTATAATTACTAAATGGATTGGCTGAAAGGCACACAGATTTCTGACATTACAGTACTTAATTCCTGGTCAAACATAAGCACGTTTCAGGACTTTGTGACACCACAATTCCATTTGCTGTATCTGGTACTATACTTTACGGGAACACTTCAGCTGGTAATGAAGGCAAAGAAAGGCCCATTGTCTGCTGCTGAAAATAACACTAACAAAGTATTGAGTTCAATGTTGGCACCGAAAGGTCATGATCGATGCTTTCAAGTATGAATCAGAGATCTGGAGCACTCCTGCATTATTAGGAACATCTGTTAATTGTTCCTAAAACTGACCTTTTGATCTCCGAAAGCACAATCTGAAAAGTGCACCCAGTAAGATTACCTATGCTTTCCCCTTTTTGTTTAAAATATACGAAGTATGAAGTTTAAATGTATGACATTCATGGAGATACTGAGGACTGCAGAAGAGTCCTGACCCAAAACATCAACTTTCCAGTTTGTGCAATGTTGCCTGACCTGCTGTGCCTTTCCAACTCCACTTCTTAAAATCAACTCTGTATGAAGTTCACTTTTTAACTAAATGGTGTTTTATCTGATATAACTGATCAAGATGATTTGGTGATACAGGTACTTCAAATTAAAAAAAAGCAGATATCCTTTGATGTCAATACAGGTTTTCTACCATATTGAAGGAAACAATATGATATCTGAAGTACCGACAAAGTTCTTTGTTCAAGTGGAAAGACATGACAAAAGGAAAAATTGAGAGATTGACAAAAATGTTATTCTGCTTCTGAAGAAATTCTACTCATACAAGCTGCTCGCAATGGGATTTCATCCTGGAACAGTTGGATATGGCTGATTCCCTTTGCGTTAGGCAGTGAGGAGATTCCAATGATTTCTGGACAGGGATCACCCAAAGGGTGGCACAGTGGCTAGCACCGCTGCCTCACAGCACCAGGGACTGGGGTTCAATTCTAGCCTCGGGCGACTATCTGTGTGAAGTTTGCACATTCTCCCAGTGTCTGCATGAGCTTCTAATGGGTGCTCCACGTTCCTCCCACAGTCCAAAGCTGTGTAGGTTAGGTGGATTGGTCATGCTAAATTGTCCATAGTGTTCAGGGATTTCTAGGTTAGGTGCATTAGTCAGGGGTAAATGTAAGGGAGCAGGTCTGGGAAGGTTACTCTTTGGAAGGTTGGTATGGACTTGTTGGACGGAAGGGCCTGTTTCCACACTGCAGGAATTCTATAATTCCCATAAAGCACTGCAGTTCGGTGGAAAAAAAAAAGAGCTTAATCCTCAACTTCTGAGCAAGTAGCCCCCACGAATATCATATTACAATCAAGGAACAATGAAAAGTGACACCTACTGCTGAAGGACTCTTTATAATCTGTATGCTTGAAGTCTGGGTTAAAACATTAAAATCATCAGGTACAGTAACATTTAACAAAGTTTAAAAGGAATGTTACTCCATTTTCACTGGAAAATAAAGTGATATATTCATTTAGCATTTGTCTAGCCAAAGGGAAATGAGACATCCTGAAAGGGACTGCTTTTATTGTTTTTACAACAGCAGACATTTTACCTCAAGGATATTTCTTATGTCATGTTGTAATGTTGTAGCAGCATATTCCTGCCACTAGAGGTTCTCCTAGTTATCCGTGTAACTAGAATTCCTTTACTACCAGGCGACCAATTCTGTTGCATTGCAACATTACACAAGTATCATGGACCTGAACATTGTTCACTGCTAATTTCAGGAATCCACCCAAAACTCCACTTTCATTACATAACATGACTTCAATCTGTGTCAAGTTATGATATCATGCACCATATCAAAATTATGCGATTTCATACATTTCACTGTGAAAATGTACTTTGTATTATGTTGCAAACACTGGAATGAAAAATGAGAAAAACGCCTCAGTGCAGAGTTAAAACCTGTACCAGTGGCAACCAGGTACATTCCCAAGGACACTGCCTGCTTTCCATTCATATGGCCACTGGATAATGGATACATTAAAGACTGCCAACAGTCAGCCTCACCTACCAGAGTCACTAAAATGGTGGAGTGTCTGCATTTAGTCACCTCACTCAGATGGAGCAGCCACCTTTTAATTTTAGATCATTGCATTTATGAAGGAAGATGATGAGACTAAACTTGTGCTATCACAAGCCTAAAAAGAGGTTGCTGTTACCCCTCTTGTCAATAGCAAACTGCCCAACATGCTTAATTAAACATCTTCACTGCTCTTTACATTACGTGGTTCATGGTTGGGGATTAGGAAAGCAGTGAACACCACGGCAGAGGAAATAACTCTGCATGTACTAATGCTCAAAGCTAGGGAGGGAAGTAGCAGAGCTACTCCCAAAGTTACAATCATCAAGAGTACACTGGCCAGTACAACTATGATTATATTTCTGCCAGAAATTAACCTTAAGTTTTTAAGATGTTTCAAAATTGCATTTTTTTCCAAAAAACTCTAATTTTCAATTTAAATCAACAGCTTTTAAGTGAGGAAGTCTTAGAGAGGGGTACTTGTAGTATTCCAATCTATACAAAAACAGAAACAATGCTAACTTGCGCAATTCAGCTGCCCTTTTCCTCCCCTTCAGCAATTAAAACACTGCCTCAGAAAATCCTGACCAGGTGCAATATTTCTGTATTTAGGAAATATCAATTTTTATCCTTTTCCCATTCTCAAAAGGTTACCATACAACCTACATTCCCAAAGAGGTGTTTAGAATGCTGTCGACATTTGCACTTCCTGACTGATCAAAACCATTCATTAGGGGTAGCAGGAAGGTGCAGAATGCAGCAACCCCAGGTACAATGACCAACCAGAACCAGGTCCTGTTTATCTCAGGCAATTCAGCATAGGGCAGCGCTTGAGATAAACTACGATAATCAGTCATGAAGGAACCAAAAGACAAATCACCAATAGACGCGCCCACATTTTGTTGCTATACCTCAATGATTTCATCAGGTTGCAGGTTTATGAGGGGTTCCGCCGAGTGTTCCTTCCAGGATGGAACTACAAAGAAACAAGATTTAAGGAAACAAAAAAAAAAGACCAGGTTTAAATGTCTGTTTCTAAACAGTTCACTCCAGGACTTGCAGAAGCTTAACTCTATCAGCACGGCTGATACTTTATAGAATGGGACATTATTCAAACCACAATACTTCCTGCCTTTGATCACACCGCTAAACCGCACAAAGAAACGTGCCCCAGCTCACAAAAATCAGGAATGCTGGTGAGTATGTCATCCTGTGCATCAATTTCACCCACCTCTTACTCTTTCAGCTTACTCAAAGATAGTATTCCAGCATTTTTGTTTCACTAATATAGATTCTAAAACTCAACATATGGCTAAGACCATAAGGACATTGGAGCAGAAACAAGCCATTCGGCCCTTCGAGTGAGCTCAATGATGATCATGGCTAATCTGTTAATGCTCAACTCCACTTTCAGTATCACCTTTGATAACGAAACAAGGTAAGAACGTTCTGCCTCTTTGTTTCCGTGAAAGACAGTAAGCTTTCAAACTGAGAAAGGGATCTATCTGTTGGACTCACTCAATCTGCTTGAATTTTATGATTCAAAAATCACACTGGTGGCTGAAGGCTGGGAAACATCACTCTGACTGTGTGCACAAGAACTCTATCTTTTCCAAAGCAGGAAACAGAATTGGGTTCCAGCTTTTACGGCCCCGAAAAGTCAAATTGCTGTGTGAATTGGGTAAATTCTGTATATCTGGGAACAATGCATAAGCAACAGTAATAAAAGCAAATTGCTAGAGAGACTCAGCAACCTTGACAGTATCATTGGAGAGAACGCAGACCTAACGTTTCAAGTCCAGTGACTTCAGAGAGTCTGAAGAAGTGTCACTGAACTAAATGTTAACTCTATTTCTCTCTCCATAGATGCAGCTGGACGTGCTAAATTTCTCCAGCAATTCCCGTTTTTGATTCAGAACTTCAGCATTCAGTGTTCTTTATTTTATATACAAGCAACAGCAAATGCTTTTCTACTTTCTGTTGGGATTTGCACTACAGCACTTCCCTCCGCGCCTCCCCAGAAAAATAATGCTACAAACTTTGTAGTTTTAATTTGGCAGCATTACCTCTATGGTGGTTAGTGGATTCGCCAGATCTGCCCACTATTCTCTTGCATTCTATCTGGATGCTTTCTGCATGTGCAAGCAAACTATTTTCTTTTTTAATTGTTTCAGTTCACCTAACAGCACACAGAATTTTTCCTCCATAGATAACTGAGCAACTCATAGCAACAAAGCTGTAAGCTCAAACCTCCTGAACTGCTGTGCTTTTCCAGCACCATTCTAATCTAGGATCTGGTTTCCAGCATCTGCAGTCCTTGTTTTTACCTAGCTCAAACCTCCAGCTTTGCTGAACATGGATTATCACAGTCAGAACTGAATAGGTTTGGGAGTGAGGGGAAAGGTAACTTGAAAAAGCTGGGATTGACATTTGTGGTAGCTATCCAGCAAATGCATGCACTAGAGGGGTGAAAGTCAAGGACTGACAGGACTTGTCTCAGCAATACACCATTCAGCCCACTGACAATCACTGCATCCCACTTTTGAATGTGGAGTTCATTTGATGCACAACAGATCATTTGGGAAAGGTACCTACTTGGTGCTCACATCAAAACCTTCAAAGACATGGAGGGGAATGAAAACACAAAGTGAGGTTATACCAACCAACCTTTGACACTTGAGCTAGAATGATGATTTCTGCTTCTTTAAGTACAAGACTAGAATGTTCTATTACAACCTACCAAATTACACAATAAAGATAATGATAGACTGCAAGGCCTTTCTCTATTGCCTTGCATTGTGATAGTTGACATACTTCTACAATCTAGTACACGTAGATGAAAGAGATTAACAACCATATCAAAAAACAAATCTGAACCATATCTCACCATTCTGTTCTGGAATGACTTAGCCAATGCCTAAAAGAAGAGCCACCTACTTAAAAATCTGAATCTTTCCCCTCATTATCAGGTCATTTATTGAAGGTGTTAAGGCCTCTAGATTGCCACGCTCTTTATACTAACTTGCTACAGTTTCTTCCTTCTTTGGTGAAGGTTCTCGTAGTGGAGAGGGTGGCCGGTGGTGCCACCGACACAGGTACATCTCAGTGGTGCAGAGGTATGGCTCCTCTTCTATGTCATTAGAAACAGGCTGATCTTTGCTGGTGGGCAGACCTGGAGTCTTTAATATGGTTGAAGGTTTGTAGACACCCTCAGTCTGAGATTTGGATTTCTCTGGAGTTTCTTTACTTCGCAGTTCCCGTTTTGAGACTTTGTCGGGCAACGGGCTGCTCGACGTCTGTCGCTGCGGAGAAGATTTGACCAGTTTTGTCCGTACTCTTGAAAATTCAGCTGCAAGCTTTTTTACTGGTGCTTTTCTTTCCGTTATTCCTAGTGCAGATTTCCTGAATACAATCAGAATTAGATTGGTTTTATAAAACAGTTACCAAGGTCCATGCTGTACATAAATCCATAAGACAGGACATCGATTTTTTAAGAATGGGTTGCAGGTTTCGGTTCATTAATATCTAAATCCCAGAACTTGTTTTAAGACACATTCTCGAGATAACAAGGTTTTATTTTTAAAAAGTCAGGACGACTAACAAAAACTCCTATTCTGTAATCATAGTTGAGAAGGAGAAAGAAATTTCTATTTGCTTAAAAGTTCGTTATAGCAATTATTTTTTCTTGTCTTATAGTGAGGTTGTGCAGTAAAAAGTGTGCCAATAGATTCAAGAGAGAGCAATGATGCATTTTACTAAATATACAGTACACCTCAGGGGTTCCAATGTTTGTGCTGAGGGGAGAAAAGCAAAAGGTGAAAAACCCCAGAACAATAACATGATTTTTACAAATGGCAAATTGAAAGTGTGAATTTGTATCCCCTGTAATGCTTTGCATATTGCAATTTTGGACAAACTGGCAAGAATCCACATTGGTAACAATAATCTATTAGCATTGTTAATGAGATCCCTTACTCCCAACTGCTTGGATCACCTGGTGAAATTCTACACCACTGACCACATGGTGGATTTGACTAAGTGTAAGCTTCACTGTTGAGATACTCTACCTGAAGTAGTAGAGAAATCAACATGAGATTTTTTTCTCTTGACCATTTGTTTATCTTTCCTTAAGATATTATGGCCAGCCAGCACAGGTAAGAGGGAAGAATAGGTACACTAAGTAACAAAGTCAAATGCTAAAAGACTACATAGTTTTTAATCAGGCATGAATATAAGTTGAGAGAAAAGTCCACAAATCCACAAAACCCCAAGCACCGTCCTGCCGAGGGGAGGGGAATGTTAAATTCTGGTTCCAACAAAGGCTTTTAGATCCAAAAGGTATATTTTCACTTTACCTCCCTATTTGAATTGCTTGTGTTCATTTCAATTGCCTCACCCATCACAATTGAAATTCTTAGTCACCTTAAAATATTTGGGGAATTCTTCATCCGAAACAGGTAAAAATTACTTTAATGTAAATTTTCTAATCCCAGTCTAAAGCAAGCTGTCTTTATGGAAATTACATCATAAATTACACCTCTGTTGTAGTTAATAAGTGCTGCATTTTTTGCAATACTGAACAGCCAGGAATCAGACATTTTATATTTACATTTGAGTGTTATTTTCTCAATATTGTTACAAGATATTTTCCTTCTTGTAACCCATAATGAGCATTTCACAAATTTGGTGGAGGGGCTGGGGAGGGATACTCCCACTATTTGCTACAAACTACAAATGATCTACTAGCAACTCCATACTGCTTTGATTGAAACTAAACTAAATTCTGGAGTTTACCCACAAAGTTCAGAGTACCTTTTATAACCCTTCCCAGAGTGTGTTTCCGTTCTAATGCCCTGTGCCTGAACAAGCGATTGTTCAGGGGTGATTTGTTGATGCTCTGGCTGGATCTTCTCCACTTCTGTTGCATTTTTCTCCTCTGTCCCATCCACTGTTTGAACAAATCGGTGCTTGTCCTTTTCATTCTCTTTTTTCACCAGCTGCATCCTCCTTTCCATGCGCTCAAGACGAGCCAGAAGCTGTACACAAAATATCTTTTAAAAATATGATCTGAACTGCCTGGTATTTTAAAACAAGAGCTTCTAATATGACCTGATACCGTCCTTAGGATTGCACACAGTTTATCAAAATCAAGCCTTTACGTGAAGCAGAATTACAGGGCTAAGTGAAGCAACTCGGAATATATATGTAACTCAACCCCATTACTTTCATATTTTTGGAGAAAGGGCGGCATGGTGGCACAGTGGTTAGCACTGCTGCCTCACAGTGCCAGAGACCTGGGTTCAATTCCCGCCTTGGGCAATTGTCTGTGTGGAGTTTGCACGTTCTCCCAGTGTCTGCGTGGGTTTCCTCCGGGTGCTCCGGTTTCCTCCCACAGTCCAAAGATGTGAAGGTTAGGTGAATTGGCCATGCTAAATTGCCCGTAGTGTTAGGTGAAGGGGTAAATGTAGGGGAATGGTTCTGGGTGGGTTGCTCTTTGGAGGGTCAGTGTGGACTTGTTGGGCCGAAAGGCCTGTTTCCACACTGTAAATAATCTAATCTAAAAAGCTTCTATACAGTATATACAGTTAATACTGAATGTGCTTATGTAAACATATTAAGCTGAACTTGCACCCTCCCACCAATGGTGTCGCCATTTGGTCTTCACTAACAAAACCATATCTATATAATTGGACTAATTTTCATTATAATTTGGTATATTCATCCATTATGTTTAAGTTCGACAAGAAATTCTGATAATAAGTATCATTTGAATACTCGTCATTTTCTGCTGTAGTCTAGATTTTCAGCGCTTTTTCGTTTTATACTAAACAAATTTAACAGCTAAAGCAGCATTATACAAAGATTAAGATACAAAATGGCTGTTTATCACCTACCCTCTGCTATTGCTTTTCGTGTTAAAGTCAGGATCTTTTTCAGCTTTGTACAACTAGCACACAGCAATCAGCTACAAGTATTGCAATATCTGGCACCACCTGCAATTAGCCATTTCATGGGCATGACAATTGAAAAGTATACAAACCATTTTTAAACACTGGAATTCTAATATAGACTGAATTTCTACTACTGGGGACTGCGTTCTTGAGATATTGCAAGTGCAACATACAGCTTTTCATTTGCTCATTTTTAAGCCTTATAGGAAACCAGTATTGCTGGTTCAAATAGAACCTGTAAATATAATGCTGCAGTATATTGTGGTCAGCTTTAGAAAAGTAAATAAATGCAAATTATTACAAAATATTCATCAGGCTATTTCCTTTCACACAGTACACTATTAATCCATGGGGAAAGTGCTCAAGTCCTTAACAAATGCAAGTCCTTCCTCTTCATTCAAAATTTATTTGGAGTTGCCAGTGTTGGATTGGGGTGAACAAAGCTAAAAGAAAAATCACAACACCAGGTTAGTGTCCTACCGGTTTATTTGGAAGCACTGCTCTTGAAGAACTGCTCCTTCTTCAGGTGGTTGCAGACAGCCCTTTGAAAGCTAGTGCTTCCAAATAAACTAGTTGGATTATAACCTGGTGTTGTGAGATTTTAAACTTCATCAAAAAGTAAGGCAAATACATTTCATAGGTGATATTGAACTTTCAACTGATAAATCTTCTAACTGGATTTTTCCAAAAGTGTATGTTCCTACTAACGTGCAATACCTATGTGATATTCCTCCTGGAAAGATAAAAAGCACATAACACTTGTTTTCTTTTAATTATCTTGCTAAAGTTTGGTTTTGCATTCAGCAAGTGCAAAGAGATCACACATATTTGATTAGAGGTTCTATTGAGCATTTAAGCCTAAGTTTCAAAATTTGTGGTACTTTTGAGCTATGGTCTGTTCAGAGTCAAAGAGTCGACAGCACAGAAAAAGGCCCTTCAAACCATTGAGCCTGCACCGATCAAAATCAACCACCTGATTATATTCTAATCCCATTTTCCAGCACTTCGCCCATAGTTTTGTAAGTCTTGGCACCACAAGTGTACATCTAAATACTTTTTAAATAATGAGGGTTTCTACCTCTATTACCTTTACAGGCAGAGAGTTCCAGACTCCCAACACACGGTGAAAATAAATTTCTTCACATCTCCTCTAAACTTCCTGCTCCTTTACATTTATGCAGCCAACAAGGGGAAATGTTCCTTCCTGCCTTCTCTGCGTGTGCCCCTTGTATTTCGTAAGAATCAATCATGTCCCCACTCAATCTCCTATGCACCAAGGAAAACAACCCCAGTCTATCCAATCTCTTCATAATTAAAACTTTCTGGCCTACGTGACATCCTGGTAAATCTCCTCTACACTCCCTCCAGTGCAATTACATCCCTCCTATAAACCAATCCAAGAATAGGAATGAGACTCTTTAAGCACACAATCATTGCAAAAAAAAAAGAAGAAAAGCAGGAATAAATGATTTCACCCCATTAAGCAGTGTTGAATTGGAACACAAATTAATATTTAACCTAACAACCCTGTTTGGTGTCCATTTTATCTCCTGTCAAATTGACATATAAAAGGGATGTTCAATCGTATAATGTAGGTAGAGGTAATTCACTTTCCCAGCAACATGCACAATCGTGGAGAAAAAATCCTAACAGCCGTATGAATTGTGATAATTGCACATTACTTACTTTAATTCCAATATTCCCGCCTAAAATAGTGTACGCAATATATCTTAACCTCAGTGATTAAAACTTTCTGAAAAAGCGGATACTAATACTTGTTCACCACACAATCTCATTATGAATGTGCATTACAATAATAAGTTTCAAACCTACTCAGGCCACTAATGAAAGGCTTCAAGATCAGCCTGAATGCCTTTCCTTTTAGAATCAGAATTACTAAGAATTCTCAGAATTTAGGATTAACAATTTAACAAACGCAATGTTCTTTAGTTTTAAATTTTGCTAAACCAATAGACAACATCCATTACTGATATTTTTGAGCACAAAGCAGATTTCTAAGGAACCGCTTACACAGATCTGCTGGGATCTAATTGAAATGAAACTGAAAATGGTATTAAGACAAGGTTGACATTTGAGAGAAAGGCATGAAGGACCAATATTACACCTTAGAGAGCAATTTTTTATATATATAAAATGTCAATTTGCTAAAATAAGACTTACTGTCAGTGAACACATTAGCATTGTGATAAATTACACCGCTGACAACACACTGTACTTGTACCCATATTTATTCCTTAGAAATAAATGTAACCAGGTCTGGTGGACTAAATCACTCCAAATACTCTATTGCAAAATAGGCAATACAACAAAAAAGTGTTCCATGTTTATGGATGACTGGAACACAAATCAATCAGTATTGTTCAATTTTCAAACACAACAGTTGAAGCAACATACTTGTACATATGAGGCATCTCTGTAAATGGCAAAAATACTGAAGAGCACCATGGGCAGTGCTAATTAAGATCTATAGAGAGAAACATATGTGCAGAAATGTAGCATCTGAAGCCGCCCTTTCATCTGGGTCTGAAAGAAAGAAATGGAGCTTTCTTTCCCCCAAAGACTTTAAATTATAGGCCAGGCAGGAAGGCTGAGGTCTGGTGACGTCATTGACGCGCGACGGCCTGACCGTCCAGTTTTGTCGCTCGGCTCACCGGGTGGGACCCCGGGGGAGTGGGAAGTGAGCTTGGGAGGTGTAGTCCTAGCCATGACGTCAGGCAGCAATCACCCAACGTCAGTGTGGGTGACCCAAAGACTACAACTCCCGGCGGGCCCCGCGGCAGCCAGCACCGGACGCCATTTTACACCCTCTAAGATGGTGGCCCGAAGCCCCGGCACCGAACCGCCCGTCATTGTTATCACCGGGCATTTTAATGCGCCTCCGCCATTTTATTTTCTTTTTTTCCCACCCCCCCCTACTTTTTTCCCCCTCCCCTCCTCACCGTCTCTTTCTCGGCCTTCAGCTCATCGATCTCCCTCTCCTTCAGCTGGAGCTGTTGTTGTTGCTGCTCGATCAGGTCGAGTTGCAGGAGGACGATCTGTTTGAGGCGGGCGCTCTGAGTGGGGCCCGGGCCTTGAGGCTGAGACGACGGCGGCTGCTGGACCTGCTGCTGTTTCTTCAGCTTCCCCCAGTGCAAGACCTCCAGGCCGGACAAAGGCGCGGCGCCATCGCCGGGCCCCCCTCCTCCTCCGCCGCCGCCGCGGCCCACACTGTCCCCGGCGGGGACCAAGGCTGCACCCCCTCGGCCCCAGGCCGCCCCCGCTCCAGCCCCTCGGCTCCCTTTGGCCGCCTTGGCCTCGCCGCCGTTCATCCTGCCTCGGCCGCCTTTGGGAGGAGCCGGGTCGCCGTCGCACCGGAGCGTCTCTCCTCCCGCTTCCCCGCCGCCGAGCTCCTTGGTCGCCACCATCGAGTAATCCGCCGCCGCCGCCGCCCGCTTCTCGGCCTCCGCCATCCCGCCCGGTTGCTTCAGTAAACCCGGCTTCATGGTCATGGCCTGCCGGGGGGCGAGCCGGCTGCCGCCCGCTCCTGGCGGAGGCTCGCTCCCTGCCCGGCGGGCGGCTGCTTTCCTTCGGCGGCCGATCTCCCCTCACAGGAGGCTGGGAAGCCGGGGCGCGGCTCGGATACTGCGGCCCGGCCGCTTGAGTTCAGTGTCTGCTCTTTTATTGTTAATGGGTATCATTCATTCAGCGGTGTCTGTTCTGTGCTGGTTGTGGCCCGGACCCTCCCGGTTTGTTTTGTTTCTCCCCCCCTCCTCCCCTCAATGTCCCCCCTCCCTCCCATCCCCCACCCCAGGACCCGGCACCGCGCAGGCGCCGCCCTGTCCAAGCGTCACCCGCACGCACTGACCACGTGAGAGGAAGTGGCTCTCTATTCATCCTCAATGAGGAACCCTCACACTCGTTCCCAGTCCAGGACAGTGAGGAGCCTTCAGGTTGACTAGGAGATTGCAAGACGCACACTCAATTCCTGTCCAGGAGAGTGGGGAATCCTCACACTCACTTCCCATTCAGGACAGTGAGGAACCCTCACACTGATTACTTGTACAGGAAAGGGGTAGGACTCTCACACTCAATAGTTGCCTAGGAGAGGGGAGGGACACTCAAATATCACCTGTCCAGGGGAGTCCCACTCACTCTCCATCCAGGACAATGAGAGACCCTCACGTTGACTAGGAGAGTGCAAGACACTCAATCCCTGACCACAAGAATAGGGGACACTCTCACCATCATTCCCTGTGCAGTACAGTGAGAGACACTCACTCCCTGTCCAGGACAGTGAGGGACCCTACACTCACTCCCCGTCCAGGACAGCAGGGGACCCTCGCATTCACTTCCCGTCCAGGACAGTGAGGGACTCCCACACTCCTTCCCTGTTCAGGACCTCAACCGACCCTCACACTCACACTCTGTTCAGTACAGTTAATGACCCTCACACTGACTCCCTATTCAATATAGTGAAGAAGTCTCACACTCACTCTCTGTTCAGTACATTGAAGGACCCTCACACTGACTCTGTCCAGTACAACAAGGGATCCTCACACTTGCTCCCCATCAAGGATTGTGAGGGACCCTCACACTCGCACCCCGTCCAGGACTGCGAGGGACTCTCACACTCACTCCCTGTCCAGGACACTGAGTGACTCTGACACTCACTCCCCATCCAAGAAGGCGAGGGACTCACGCTCTCACCCTGTCCAGGATAGCAAGGGACTCTCTCACTCACTCCCTGTATAGGTCAGTGAAGTGCCTTCATGTTCTCTCATTGTCCAGAACAGGGATGAACCTGCTCACACATTGCCTGACTATCACAATGAGACACATTCACTTCCAGTTTAGAACAGTGAGGGGCCCTATTCACAATACAGTGTCTACAGTAGAGTGTGACACCACTTCCCCAAAACTATGGAGTGGGAGACCCGATAATAAACAATGAGAGATCCATTTCCTGTCTTAGTCTGA
Source organism: Chiloscyllium plagiosum (assembly GCF_004010195.1). Classification (NCBI taxonomy): domain Eukaryota; kingdom Metazoa; phylum Chordata; class Chondrichthyes; order Orectolobiformes; family Hemiscylliidae; genus Chiloscyllium; species Chiloscyllium plagiosum. The sequence goes on from NC_057742.1 coordinate 11,802,639, forward strand.
GTGAGAGGACACATTCTGTCCCTAACACATTGAGTCATCCCCTGTCTGTGACCTAGTCTCCCCTGTCTGTGACCCAGTCTTTGTGTGATCTATTTTGACTTTTATACTGTGACGCTCAACCATAATGTCCCTGTTAGAGTTTGAAGGTGGCCTATACAGTGTCCCTTCTGCAATATCAAGTTAATCGATGCAGTATCTCTGATGTAGTCTGAAGCTGATATAATCAGTCATTTCCCTTGCTGCATCTCAAGTTGATAGATTCACTCAACGTCCTTGGTGCGGTCTCAGACTAATGTATTCACTTAGTGTCCCTGCTGCAGTTTCAGGTTGTTCTCTACAATGCTCCTGCTATCATATGAGCCTGATCTATTTACTCATTGTCCTTGCTACTGTCTGAAACTGACAGTGTATATTCATAGACTGTCCCCACAGCTGACTTGATCTTATATTTTCTACAAGCATACTGTAATCTTGAGGCTGATATCTTCATTCTGTGATGCAATGCACCATAATAGTCCAAAGCAGCATAATTTATTCACTTTGCTGGGGAAAATATTGAAATTAAAGAAAGCAGAAGTGATTTTGTTATGATATTTGTGGGAATGACATAATCAGGCAAATTTGTCATCTGGAAAATAAATAGTATGTTTCCTTGAAGATTTCCCTGATTTGCTATTATTATTTTAGCAGAAGTCCAGCTTAGTTGCATGAATAAGGTTCCTTTCAACTTCCACTGCTGATTTATTCACATTGTCCCTTGTAGCAGTCTGAGGTTGATATATTCACTCTGGGTCCCTACTACAGTATAAGGCTGCCATATGCATTCAGTGTCACTGCTGCTGTCAGAAGCTGAGTCATTCACTCGTTACCCTTGCTGCAGTCTCAAGTTGATGAATTAATTCACTGCCTCCGCTGCTGTCTTAGGCTGATGCATTTGGTCACAGCCCTTTGCTGATTTCTGAAACATGCATTCAGTTCCTGAAGAAGGGCTTATGCCCGAAATGTCGATTCTCCTGTTCCCTGGATGCTGCCTGACCTGCTGCGCTTTTCCAGCAACACATCTCCGGCTCTGATCTCCAGCGTCTGCAGACCTCACTTTCTCCTCCATTCAGTTGCTACCTCTACTATAGTCGCCATTGATGCATTGAATTACACTTAGCTCAACTTAGAATAAGTTGCACTTTCAGCTTTCTGTCCAGTTATTTGCTCTCTCCCAACCTTAGAGTTCAATAGGACCTTGAACGGATGGGGCGAAACGTGGCTGATGGAATTAAATTCTGATAAATGTGAGGTGCTGCATTTTGTTAGGGCAAATCAGGGCAGGACTTATACACTTAATGATAAGGTCTTGGGGAGTGTTGCTGAACAAGGAGATCTTAGCATGCAGGTTCATAGTTCCTTGAAAGTGGAGTTGCAGGTAGTCAGGGTAGCGAAGAAGGCATATGGTATGCTTGCCTTTATTGGTCTGTTCAATGAGTATTGGAGTTGGGAGGTCATGTTGCAGCTGTACAGGACATTGATGAGGCCACTTTTGGAATCCTACGTTCAATTCTTGTTTCCCTGTATAGGAAAGATTTTGTGAAACTTGAAAAGATTCAAAAAAGATTTACAAGAATGTTGCCAGGATTGAAAGATTTGAGCTCCAGAGAGAATAGGCTGGGGCTATTTTCCCTGGAGCATTGGAGGCTGAGAGGTGACCTTTAGGACATTAGGATGAGTTGGACGGAAGGATCTGTTTCCGTGCTGTACATTTTAGATTTTTTTAGATTAGATTAGATTTCTATGATTCTAAAATGTTTAAAGTCTGAGCCAAACCGGTCAGGCAACATCCAAGGGGCAGGAGAATCAGCGTTTCGAGCATAAACCCTTCATCAGAAATGAGGCTTGTGGCCCAAAGGGGCTGAGAGATAAATGGGAGGGGGTAGTGGGGCTGAGGGGAAGCTAACTGGGAATGCAATAGGTAGATGAAGGTGATACATCGGAGAGGAGGGTGGCGAAGCTAGATGGGCAGGAAGATGGACAGATAGGACAGTTCAAGAGTGCAGTGCTGAGTTGGAAGATTGGATCTGGGATAAGGTGGGGGAGGAGAAATGAGGAAATTGGTGAAATCCACATTTATCCCGTGTCGTTGGAGGGTCCCAAGGCAGAAGATGAGGCTTTCTTTCTCCAGGCTTCGAAATGTTAGGTTACGGCAGTGGAGGAGGCCCAGGACTTGCATGTCCTTGGCAGAGTGGGATGGGAAGTTGAAGTGTTCGGTCCACAGGGCGGTGAGGTTGTTTTAATGCATGCAGAGATGTTCTCTGAAATATTCCGCAAGTTGGTGTCCTGTCTCCCCAGGGTAGAGGAGACCACATTGGGAGCAATGGACACTGGCATGTGCGGAAGTACAGGTAAATCTCTGTTAGATGTGGAAGGATCCTTTGGGGTATTGGATGGAGGTTTTGCGTCGAAGTTCTCCAACCTAACACCTTCATCTACCCATCGCATTCCCAGCTACCTTCCCCCCCTGCCCCATTATCCCCTTCCATTTATCTCTCAGCCCCTTTGGGCGACAAGCCACACTTCTGATGAAGGGCTTGTGCTCAAAATGTTGATTCTCCTGCACCTCAGATATTGCCTGACTGGCTGTGTTTTTCCAGCACCACAGTCTTTGAATCTGATCTCCAGCATCTGCAGTCCTCACATTCTCTTTAAAGTCTGAGCCAGTTTCTACTGCTGGCACTTGGCCCAGGCTTCTCCTAATGCTAAGGTGCAGCTCAGCAACATAATTTACAAACACAAGATTGGTTTCAATGTCCATGGCAATGATTCCTAACTGTTCCCATCTGGCAACATCCTTAATTCCATTACCATAGTTGCTCTGCCATTCCAGGACTGAATTTTGCAACGGTATAATTGAACAGGAATAGTTCAGGAGTGAGGAGGAATACAGCATACGGGTGTAGGCTATTCGACCTTTTGAACCTGCTCTGTCATTCAATATGATCTTAGCTGATCATCCAATTCAGTATTCTACTTCTGTTTTCTTCATTCTACAGTAAAAATGTTGACAACAGAACTTTTGAAAACTGTCTCTTTATGGTCATTAGTTCACTTACCAGAAACGTTATATCACCTCATTTCTAATCATCTCGCACACATTAATTTTGAGTTGCAAAATTAAAAATAGCTACTAGTGATTCAAATGTTTTGGAAGAAGTTGGCAAATGCCTCATTTAACACTTCTCATTTGTTGTCGACCTTTTTGCTCCATCAAGAGAAAGCTGAGATTTAATCATACATGAACTGTGATATGAAAGTATCTGGTCCTACTAAACATCCAATTGTTAGTAATGCAGAATTTCACTGAACCTTGCATGCAAATGGTATAACCTCTCCCTATCTTTGATCTGCAACTCTGTGTCAGCTCTTCTAATTCTTTTGACTGTACCTGATTTAATTGCTCTATTACTGGTGACCATGACTTCAGTTATCAAGGCCATAAATTCCAGAATTCCCTCCTTAAATCTCTCCATGTCTCTACCTCCATCAAGAAGCTCTTCAAAATCTACCTCTATGACTGAGCTTTTGGTCATTTGCCCTCATTTTCTGAAGATGTAATTAGTGGGGCAGAGCTGTTCTGAAGAACTCAAAGTGTTAACTTTGTTTCTCTTTCCACAAATTCTATCAGACCTGCTGAGTTTCTCCAGTCTTTTTGGTTTTTAGTTTAAATACTGAGAGATTGTTGTCTGGCGAATCTAGAATACAGGATAGGGAACAGTCCAGGTCAAGGGCTCAATTGCATAGGACTCAGATGACGAGAAATTTCTTCAATCTGAAGCTATGAATCTTTGGAATTTCCTTCTTCAAAGGGTTGTGGATGATCCATAATTGAATATATTAAAGGCTGGGATTGACAGATTTTACTGGTTGGCAAGATGTTATGAGTGATGTGCCACAGGAATCAGAGCTAGGACCTCTATCTTTTAATAATTTACATATAAAACCTTTGGTTGGAAGTACTCAAAGATATCATTGCTATATTATTTGCTGACACAAGGATAGTTAGGAAAGAAAGTGGTGAAGTGGATATAAGGAGGCTACAAAGGGATACAGATAGGTTGAGTGAGTGACCAAAGATCTAGCAAATGGATCAGCATGCAGAAAAATGTGAAACTGTCCATTTTGGCAGGAAAAAAAAAGAAAAGAAAGCTCTGAGATGCAGAACAATCTGAATGGCCTATTGCATGAAAGGTTAGTATCTGTGTATGGCAAGTAATTATGGAGATTATAGAATATTATAGTTATATTTGAGGGGAATTTAATTCAAAAGTAGGAAGGTTATTCTTCATTTATATGGAGCATTGGTGAGACCAAAGCTGGAGTACAGTGCGCAGTATTGGTTTCCCTATTTAAAGAAATATCTAAATGTTTTCAAAGTAGTTTAGGGAAGGTTCACTAGAGTAATACCTGAAATGGGTAAGTTATCGTGTAAGAAAAAAATTGAACAGGACATGCTGGAATCCATTAATGGTTAGAAGAGTAAGAAGCAACTTGAGTAAGACATGTAAGATCTTAAGCCTTGACACGAAGTTTCTTAGTGTGGAAGAATTTAGAATCAGGGTCACCCAATTATGGCAGGGATCATGAGTTTTTTTTCTCTCACAAGCTTGTGAGCCTTTGGAACTGTCACCCTGAAAAGCCAGTGGAAGCTGAGCCTTTGAATATTTTTAAGGCAGAGGTGGATAGGTTTTTGGTAAGCAAGGGAATGCAAAGTCATCATCGGTAGGAGGAATGTGTAGTAATCAGATCAGCCATGACCTTGCAGAGCAGGCTTGAGGGGCGGTGAGGCGCATTCCTCGTTCAAATTTTCCTGTGACCGCTCATATTCTGAAAGGAATCAAGGGACATAGGGAGCAGTTGGGAAACTGAAGTTGGAGGTAGAAGATCAGTCATGATTGTACTGAATTGTGGAGCAGGCTTGAGGAGTTTACTCTTGGCTTGCTTCATAAAGAGTCATGAAGATATACAACATTGAAACAAACCCTTCGGTCCAACTCGTTGATACCAACCAGATATCCTAAATTAATCGAATGAGGTTAAAAATAATGACTGCAGATGCTGGAAACCAGATTCTGGATTAGTGGTGCTGGAAGAGCACAGCAGTTCAGGCAGCATCCAAGGAGCTTCGAAATCGACGTTTCGGGCAAAAGCCCTTCATCCCATTTGCCAGCATTTGGCCCATATCCCTCTAAACTGTTCGTGCTCATATACCCATCATTCACTTTTCAAATGTTGTAATTGTCCCAGCCTCCACCACTTCCTCTGGCAGCCCGTTCCATCTACACACAACCCTCTGCATAAAACATTTGCCCCTTAGGTCCTTTTTAAATCTTTCCCCTCTCACCCCAAATCTGTGCCCTCTAGTTCTGGACTCCTCCTGGGAAAATACCTTGTCTATTTACCCTATATATCCCACCCTGATTTTATAACCCCCTATAAAGTCACCCCACAGACTCCGGCCCTCCAGGGAAAACAGCCCCAGCCTATTCAGCCTCTCCCCAGTTCAAACCCTCTAGCCCTAGCAACTTCCTTGCAAATCTTTTCTCAACCCTTTCAAGTTTTGCAACATTCTTCCTATGGAGGGAGACCAGAATTACACACAATATTCCAAAAATGGCCTAACCAATGCCCTGTACAGCTGCAACATGACCTATATGTTCTAATCTTGTTATGTATTCAGTATCTCACATTTTATGGAACCTATGAAGCATCTTGGTATATTTTATTATGTTAAAGAGGCTTTATAAGTACAAGTTATAATGCTCCTGTGAAGCAATTTGGTCCATTTTATTAAATCAAAGTCATTGCAAACACTATATTAAACTCATGCTACATGTGCGCAGATGCATAACATCTTTGCACCAGTTAATTTCTTATGATTTTGCCACACAGAATAAGTTCTAGTTAATTAGATCTAATGGTGTTCAACTGTCTGAAATTAACTTGCAGGTAGTTTCAGTTGGTGTCTCTGAAACTACTATTTCCAACAGTGAAAGGGCCAGTTACAGCTCAAAGTGGGTTTCTGGCGGTATGTTGTATCCTGTTCTCATTGTGGAAGTAATAGAATTGTAGACTTGAATGATGCATTTTCTTCTGTCAATAAATTGACTAAACAATGTGAGTGCTAAAAGGCTAAGGGCCCTTTCTGAAAAATTGATTTACTGAATTAATAAAATTCCTGTACTTTTCAGTTTTCAAACACAATTGACTTACTTCTTAAAACGCATTGCATTTTTTATGTATGTCACACATTCATTACTGGGGCTTCAATCTTTCAGACTATGTACCAAGATGTTCACCACGAGATCAAAGTTCTCAAAATTCCAGAAACTGAAGATCCCTTTATAAAATCTAGTGTATTACTGCATTGAGTTGGCTTTATCTTGGTAAAGCTGTGGAAAATCAACTGCTTTTACCAAAATTTGTTAATATTAATGTTTATTTCCTTTTGTTTCCATTGCCACTCCAATCTACAGCACTTTCATAATGGTGATAGTTTTCAGACAATTCATCTTGATGTGGCTGTTAGCATTCAGGTCTTTGAAGAAAAGGCAGTGGGTTCTCATCCTATTCTGGGATTTGACCAGGCTTTCTGGACTTCCATTTCAGTCAGCTCTGGTACCACCACCGGCTGGTCATACAGCAAAATTTGGAGAGAGTTGGGTGCAACAAAGGCACATTTTAACAAAATATTGGAACTGAAAGTCAGACAGAAACCCATGCAGCTGCCCGAAAGTCAGAATTAATTTACTGCTCTGTCAGTTTCTGACACAGGTACAATTACATTATCATCAAATTGCTGGTGGATAATGTGATTAAGCATTTTCTCTGTTAGTATAACTGATTCACACATTTAAACCCTTCTCGTCCCTTGATAGTTATTTTAAGCAACCTGTTCTGACACATTATTACACACCTGTGGAGCAAATGAAACTTGAACCCAGGACTCCTACCGTACATTGCCACTATTCCACAAGACTCTTAAAATATTGTCTAGCCAAACTGTTCAGACACACTTCTGGGGCTGGGGAAATCTTCAACCCAGCCTTCTGGCTGGGAGGTGGGAAAATATCTCAAAATTATCTGAACTCTTTATATCTTCGTCTTAAAAGACCAAAATCTGACTTGGAAAGTGACAATCAAGCTTTTCTCTGATAATCCAATGTAATAAACAGAAGATATTGTAATAATTGTTCAGGATTAAATTTCAATCTGACAAACACCATACCCCAGTTAATAGGTCTTTGATTGCATGGAATCCATAAAACATAAAGGTTAGATTTAAAATTGCTGAAGGTGATGATGGCTGGAAATGTGTTGCTGGAAAAGCGCAGCAGGTCAGGCAGCATCCAGGGAACAGGAGAATCGACGTTTCGGGCATAAGCCCTTCT
>NC_057742.1:11810306-11817300 GCF_004010195.1 Chiloscyllium plagiosum
GGTGGATGGGAGATCCCCCGAGGTGATGAGGTTATGGACGGTCTGGGAGATAATGGTTTGTTTGTTCCACCTATCACATTTCCGACGCCCCTCCCCCAAGTCCCTCCTCCCTACCTTTTATCTTAGCCTGCTGGACAAACTTTCCTCATTCCTGAAGAAGGGCTTATGCCCGAAACGTCGATTCTCCTGTTCCCTGGATGCTGCCTGACCTGCTGCGCTTTTCCAGCAACACATTTCCAGCTCTGATCTCCAGCATCTGCAGACCTCACTTTCTCCTGAAGGTGATGATGTTTTGGTAACTATTTTAGTCCAAACCAAAAGTGTGTCATTACATATCTAAACATGTCAATTACAAATGGATAACATTGTTGTGTTATTTGATGGGATTTTTTCTTATTCTTAGAAGATGCTGCACCTTGAATCCTTTCATGCACAGGTAGAAATGTCATTGTGAGTTGGGTTTGTGTTGTTAAATCACTATTTATCAGTTGCCGGTTCCAACTTAGCAGAAATAAAGTGATTGTAGGAACTGCTCACCCATATTTCCAACCTTGAGCCAAACCAAACCAAAATCTGAACACCAATCTGGTGGTTTCTCCAATTCATGGACAAGGTGATCCTGAATTCATTCATACTATCCTTTAAGCAATATTGTGTCTTATAAAATGTGATTGGCAAATCTTTACGGTATCATTCCCTCAACTGGAAAAGTCTAGAACAAAGAGATTTTGACCACATCACATCAATTGCTAGAAGTTGTTCTCAGAGTGACTTGGGATGACAGTGACAATCTTGCCAATTTGCAACTCTCCGTTCAGGAATTATTGTTTAAAATGATTTTTAAAGACAGGGTTACCCCAGCAACGGTAATTACACTGTTCCATGGCCTTGTATATGTCTTGGTGTCAACCAATTTTATGTCACATTGTTACTCCCCCAGATTTTGTGGGCAGCACGGTGGCACAGTGGTTAGCACTGCTGCTTCACAGCGCTGGAGACCCGGGTTCAATTCCCACCTCAGGTGACTAACTGTGTGGAGTTTGCACGTTCTCCCCGTGTCTGTGTGGGTTTCCTCCGGGTGCTCCGGTTTCCTCCCATCGTCACAAAGATGTGCAGGCCAGGTGAATTGACCTTGCTAAATTGCCTGTAGTGTTAGGTAAGGGGTAAATGTAGGGGTATGGGTGGGTTGCGCTTCAGCGGGTTGGTGTGGACTTGTTGGGCTGAAGGGCCTGTTTCCACACTGTAATGTAATGTAATCTAATCTAAAAAAAAATTTTGAAAACATTTATCAAATCTTCTCTCCAAGAAAACTAAGTTCCACCTTCTCCATCTTTGACCAAAGTGCCTCCTGTAATCAAACCTTTTCTGCATTCACATCTTTCCAAGAGAATGCTGCTTAGAATTGTAAACAACACTCAGCTGCAGTCTCACCAATGATTTGTGTTTCTCCATTGGAACATTCTGTAAAATGATGGGACCTTCGACATCCGATGGATACCACAAAATGGATTGTCTAATTTTATATGTTTCTTCTTTATAATGGTATTGCTTTTCTTTGAGGTGGGGCCCACTTCAGAATCATGGAATCTCTATAGTAGGCCATTCGGTCAATCGATTCCACACATACTCAATCCCTACTCTATCCCTGTAACCCTGCATTTCCCATTGTCAATGCATCTCAACTGCACATCTTTTGACTGTGGGAGGAAACCCATGCAGACACAGGGAGAATGTGCACACAGACGGTCACCCGAATGTGATTCATGCATTTGTTTTGTTCCATGACACTAGGGCAATTCAATAAGTCCTTTTATGAACATTTTTTAAAGGAAAGCTGCACCATCTTTTAGATTGGAAAATAGGAGCCACAGGAGCAACTTTGTTGACTACAATTCCCAGGAGTCTCTAGCCAGCGGGCAGTCTCTCACACACACAATGACGTGAGGCATTCTGGGAGCTGTAGTTTTGACCGCCTGACCACACCCCAGTGTTGTCGGAGCAAATTATGGTTCCCGTATGTGGGAAATCCGGGAATTGTAGTCCCTTCCGGCCCGAAACGGCACTTCCTGCCTACAACCTCCGACATGCACCGCGCCAAGAGACCTTCCGGTTGCCTCCATAGAGGAAGATGGCGGACAGGCGGCGGCGACGCGCCTCTCAGGACACCGATGAGGACGATGAGGATGTGCCCCGGTCGGACGTGGAAGCCGCTCCTTCAGTCGCTTGCATCCTGGATTTATCCGGCGTGCAGGCTCGTGAGGCCGAGTCTGAATGTGTGAGTGTACCTCTAGTCTCTGTGCGGCGGGAAGAGAACAGGGCCTGGAGCTGTGGATCCAACCTGGTCGGTGAAGGAGAGGGCTCCGGCCTGTGGTCGCCCACCGGGCGCTGGGACCGGCCTGTGGTCACCCACCGGGCGCTGGGACCGGCCTGTGGTCACCCACCGGGCGCTGGGACCGGCCTGTGGTCACCCAGGTCTCCCTCCTATTGGAAGGATATTGTGAAGCTTGAAACGGTTCATGAAAGATTTACGAGGATGTTGCCAGAGTTGGAGGATTTGAGCTATAGGGGGGTGCTCAATAGACTGGGGCTGTTTTCCCAGGAGCGACAGAGGCTGTGGGGTGACCTTATAGTGGTTTGTAAAGTCATGGATACCCTGTGGTTGGGAAGCCCAGAACAAGAGGGCATAGGTCTAGGGTGATAGTGGAAAAGTTTAAAAGAGACCTTTTCACGTAGAGGGTGGTCCAAGTGTGGAATTAGCTGCCAGAAGAAGTGGTTCCGGCTAGTACAATTACAACATGTAAAAGGCGTCTGGATGGATATATGAATAAGAAGGGTTTAAAAGGATATGGCCCAAGGGCTGGCAAATGGGACTAGATTAGGTTGGGATATCTGGTCAGCATGGACAAGTTGGACTGAAGGGTCTGTTTCCATGCTGTACATCTCTATGACCTACCAGGATTTGGGTCCGACTTGTGGTCTATCACTAGGGTTAGGGACCAATTTGTGGCTGGTGACCAGGTTTGGTATCAGCCTTTGGTTACTCCCTGGGCTGAGAGTCCATTCTGCCATCACCTTTGGTAAGTGTGCTTAATTTAATACGCCGTTCAGTATGTCCACCAAGTAGAGTGCGGGCTTGTTAATTTTATAAGTTATTTTGTTGAATTGGTTTTTATTATTACACTGATTGGAAGGTTTCAGGGTGTAAAAGTAATGGAGGTTAATTCAGTCTCTTTATGAAGCTTTTTCTTGTCTGACAAGTGACAACAGCCTTGAGCTCTAAACTGGTGTATGATCCTGAGTTTGGCCTCGATTAATTTTATTATTTGTGTTATAAATTGAGCATTAGGGTTGGATTGGAATTGCTGAAGCTTAGTTTTAGAAGGCAATCAATCCACATTCGGTGCGCACCCATTTCTTTACTCCTCTCTATTGAAATTTGTTTAACGTTGCATGCTACAGAATAGAGTATTTGTGTTCCAAGTTTTGTCAACTTTATACATAGCCTTTTTCTTTGTGGAATATTGACTTGTCAATCTTGGTTGTCCTGTTGGGGTTGAGTTTGACGAAAGCTGATTCTATCTTGGGTCATATTTATCATCAACTTAGCGTGACAATGATAAGGGACTATCTGCAGTTAATTTGGCTCATGGTTACATGAGCTGGTGACTATGGATGAGGTTTGGGGAGCGACTAAATAAAAGATTGAATTGTTATTGACAGCTTAAAATAACTTGTGTGTTTGAGTTTTTAATAGGATGCATTATACAAATATAATGGCAGGTTTTCAAGTTTAAAAGGTTTTTTAACTGAAGAGTTCTGCTAATGCTCTGTCAAATTAGAGTAATAAGATGGTGGTTTTTTTTTGGGTCTGTAAATTGTGAAGAAGCAAAAATAGCCTTTGCAGTGATATGTACTTAGAGTCATAGAGATGTACAGCATGGAAACAGACCCTTCGGTCCAACCTGTCCACGCCGACCAGATATCCCAACCCAATCTAGTCCCACCTGCCAGCACCCGGCCCATATCCCTCCAAACCCTTCCTATTCATATACCCATCCAAATGCCTCTTAAATGTTGTAATTGTACCAGCCTCCACCACATCCTCTGGCAGCTCATTAAGCTCTTAGGTCTCTTTTATATCTTTTCCCTCTCACTCTGTCTGTACCTCGGACTACAGAATCCCCTAACACAATTGATCTCTTGGAAGCCGACGTACCCCTCGTTGCATTAGAGCCAGTCTCAATACCAGAAACTTGGCTGTTCATGCTACGTTCCCCTGAGAATCCATCACCCCTTACATTTTCCAAAACTGCATACCTGTTTGAAATGGGCATATCCACGAAAGACTCCTGCACTAGCTGCCTACCTCTCTTACCCTTCCTGGAGTTAACCCATCCATGTGACTGTATCTGAGACTTTTCCCCCTTCCTATAACTGCCATCCATCACATACTGTTGCTGTTGCAAATTCCTCATTGCTTCTATCTGTCTCTCCAACCGATCCACTCAATCTGATAAGATTAGCATCCAACAGCATTTATGGCAGATATAATCCACAGTAACCCTTAAACTCTCTTTAAACTCCCACATCTAACAAATTAAATTCTAAAATTCTCTTCCTTGTGTATAAATCTCTCTGTGGCCTAACATTGTTTCCTTGTGAAACTTGAAAGGGTTCAGAAAAGATTTACAAAGATGTTGCCAGGGTTGGAGGATTTGAGGGGAGAGGCTGAACAGGCTGGGGCTGTTTTCCCTGGAGCGTCGGGAGTCTGAGGGGTGACCTTATCGAGGTTTACAAAATTATGAGGGGCATGGATAGGATAAATAGGCAAAGTCTGGTCGGCATGGACGAGTTGGACCGAAGGGTCTGTTTCCATGCTGTACATATCTATGACTCTAAATGTAAGGGTCGTAGTGAAGGGTTGCTTTTTAGACTGCAGGCCTGTGACCAGTGGTATTCCAGGATCAGTGCTGGGTTGACTACTTTTTGTCATTCATATAAATGATTTGGATGTGAACATATGGTTGGTAAGTTTGCAGATTACACTAAAATTGGAGGTGAAATGAACAGCGAAGGAGGTTACCTAGAGTACAACAGGATCTTGATCCAACAGGCTGAGTGGCAGATGGAGTTTAATTTTGATAAAACGTGAGGTGTTGCATTTTGGAAAGGCAAATCATGGCCGGACTGAGACACTTAATGGTAAGGTCCTCGGGAGTGTTGCTGGACAAAGAGATGTTGGAGCGCAGGTTCATAATTCCTTGAAAGTGGAGTCCCAGTTAGTGAAGAAGGCATTTGGTACGCTTTTCTTTATTGGTCAGAGCATTGAGTATAGGAGTTGGGAGGTCATGTTGCAGCACTACAGGACATTGGTGTGGACAGTTTTGCCGTAATGCATGCAATTCTGGTACCTTTCCTTATTGGAAGGATGTGGTGGAGGCCGGTACAATTACAACATTTAAAAGGCATGAATAGGAAGGGTTTAGAGGGATATGGGTCAAATGATAGCAAATGGGACTTGATTTATATAGGATATCTGGTTGGCATGGATGAGTTGGACCAAAGGGTAAAATCATCTGTATGGTGGGTGGCACAGTGGCTCAGTGGCTAACGCTGCTGCCTCACAGCAGTAGGGATCCAGGTTCGATTCCTGCCTCGGGCAACTGCCTGTATGGAGTTTGCACGCTCTCCCTGTGTCTGCATGGCTTTCCTCTGGGTGCTCCGGTTTCCTCCCACTATCCAAAGATGTGAAGGCCAGTTGCCCCTAGCCTTAGGTGCATTAGTCAGGGGTAAATATAGGGTGGGGGAATGGGTCTGGGTGAGTTGCTCTTCAGAGGGTCGGTTGGACCTTTTTGGGCCGAAGTCTGTTTCCATACTGTAGGGTATCTAATATAATCTAGGAGTTTAATTTGACCTGAAGACTGATTTTATTACACTGCAGCTATACAGAGCTTATGTATAGATCCATACCTTACATATAGCTTTTCGAATGCATTAATTTGCAAAAGTTGATGTACCCACTTTCTGGTTACTTGTGTGTTTTAATGATTGAGAAAGTGTAAATTGGATACAAATATTTTCTGACTAGCTTTGTTTCAATTAATTATTTGAAGCTTGGAAATAGAGTTGCATAATATAATACAAGGTAGAAGAAATAAAGCCAGAATATGTTAAAATGAATTGACATGATCAATTTAAAAGCAAAAAAAATGATATTTTGTTTGGAACCTTTTCGTGTAAACTGACAATGTAAGGCCTGTGCGTCTTTATACAAGACTGACTAAATCCAAGGAAAAAATATAAAGCAGTTAAAGGCATTCAAGCTAACTATAAGGTAACAGCTAATTATTTTCGAGGTTTTTTTTTAAAGCAAGGAGCTAGAAGTCCCGAGAAAAGTCTGGGTGATATGTATAAGGAGAAAGTGAGGTCTGCAGATGCTGGAGATCAGAGCTGGAAATGTGTTGCTGGAAAAGCGCAGCAGGTCAGGCAGCATCCAGGGAACAGGAGAATCGACGTTTCGGGCATAAGCCCTTCTTCAGGAATGAGGAAAGTTTGTCCAGCAGGCTAAGATAAAGGTAGGGAGGAGGGACTTGGGGGAGGGGCGTCAGAAATGTGATAGGTGGAAAGAGGTCAAGGGGAGGGTGATAGGTCAGACTGGGGTGGGGGCAGAGAGGTCGGGACCTCCGCGGCTATGGGGAATAACTCTGTCTCTGCGGTCGCCGCAGCCACTTCCGCCCCCAGTGACGTCACTAACCTACATGCCCACATCGCCGCATGTGTCTCCGCCCCCACGCCGATCTCCATGTCTGTCTCCACACCTAACCCCGCCCCCCGGTGAGTTCCGTCACCACGCCTAACCCCGTCCCTTCGCCGATCTCCGACTGCATGCCTTACCCCGCCCCCACGCCTATTTCCGTCAACACGTCTAACCCCGCCCCTTCGCCTATCGCCATCACCACGCCCAACCCCGCCTCCACGCCGATCCCCGTCCCCG
>NC_057742.1:11817342-11852020 GCF_004010195.1 Chiloscyllium plagiosum
TAGAGGTTTACAAAATTATGAGGGGCATGGATAGGATAAATAGACAAAGTCTTTTCCCTGGGGTCGGGGAGTCCAGAACTAGAGTGCATAGGTTTAGGGTGAGAGGGGAAAGATATAAAAGAGACCTAAGAGGCAACGTTTTCACGCAGAGGGTGGTACGTGTATTTAATGAGCTGCCAGAGGATGTGGTGGAGGCTGGTACAATTGCAACATTTAAGAGGCATTTGACTGGGTATATGAATAGGAAGGGTTTAGAGGGATATGGGCCGGGCGCTGGCAGGTGGGACTAGATTGGGTTGGGATATCTGGTCAGCATGGACGAGTTGGACCGAAGGGTCTATTTCCATGCTGTACATCTCTGACTCTATGACACGAATAACAATAGAAATCATACCGTTGTGGGGGTGAGAGGTCGCTCATGTTTTTAGTTGGTCCAATCTACTGTAAGTTTCAGTTTATGAAAAAATCAGTTTGGTTCTCTGTAAGGTTGGTGGGGGGAGCGGGATTGGTGGTGGAGAGGGTGAAGCCTGATGATATACTAATGATTAGATAGGTAAGACTTGTAAAGTATTCTGGTATTGAACTTTTTGGTGTTTAACAAATACAAGGGGTAAAATCACCTATCATCAGTGATGTGATTTGAGAATCTGCCTTGTGCCAAGGAAATAAAATAATGTGAGTGACACTGTCTCAAGTCATTAAACTCATGATTTGCTGTTTGTTTGGAAATGGTCATAGCATCTCTCCCTTCCCCCGTCAGTTCAGCTCCCATACTGACTATTTCAGTAGAAGTTTCTGCAGAAACAAGCAACATTGATCCATGCATTTAAAACTGGTAAACAGATCACTGATGGTGAGACTTGTTGTTTAATAAGCACTTCTAATTTATGTTACATGTTGCAATGATTTGTTTTTCATGTAATTTGTTGCATCTGAAAAAATGCGAGACGAAGATAACTTGATTTGGACTTGGGACAAATCCAGTTGTTTAGAGAAATGTCTTTTAAAACGTACACGTGGTGATTATATCTAAAGATCTGACATGAGAGTTTAAATGAAAAGACCCAGCAAACAACTGGGCCTGATTAACTTGGCTGATTGACTTGGGTAGAGGGCTGTAAAATCTGCTCTGAGCACGTTATCTCTAATAATGTGTGACAAAAAAGCGTTCTTTGATTTTGTAACATTGTGACATTGTTGCATTTGTTGACATTGATAAACTACTGCTATCCGCTATTGATTGTTTGAAAGTTTCTGTGGACTTTGATGAAGTTTGACTAGGAAGACTTCCATGGCTTTCTCACAAATCTCCGTGTGTTGAGAAAAAGCTAAGCTGGAAAATTGGAAAGCCATCAGTTTGACAACCAAACCATCTTGCTGATTCCAGTGCCACAAGGAGGAATTTTTAATATGAAATGCACATGAGAGCAGAATTAATAGCCATAACCCCACAAGTGGGAAATGAATTTCATTTAATTGAATTGACTTTAATTGTGCAAGGAGATGTTGAAACAAACTACTCTTCACTGGTCAGTTTCTCTTTGGACATAATTATGTTTTCAGTCTCTGCTGTTTCAGCAGACAGTTCCATTTTAGTTTGGATCAGAGGCTTTTGCAAGTGTTGCTTGTAATACCAAGAGTTTGCTTTGGGATCATCGATGGACATCTTTGAACACTGCACTTCAGGGATATTCCGTAATGGAAGCTC
The DNA here is from genome assembly GCF_004010195.1 of Chiloscyllium plagiosum. Taxonomy (NCBI): domain Eukaryota; kingdom Metazoa; phylum Chordata; class Chondrichthyes; order Orectolobiformes; family Hemiscylliidae; genus Chiloscyllium; species Chiloscyllium plagiosum. The sequence continues at coordinate 11,819,051 of NC_057742.1, forward strand.
TCCTAATAAATTTAATATTTAGGGGGAAAGCATTCACCGTTTCACCTGCAGTACTTCAGACCAGTTGTAGTCTGCTTTTTTTTAAACCATTATGATGGAGCACAGACACAGTCAGCAATTCAGCAAGTTTACCCTGACAAAATCTTCCAAACAATCTTAGTTTTGCTATTTGTGAGGTGAATTAATATATATGGTTCGTCATGCTCCTTTGAACCTCCTGCTCCAGCAATTTGTAAACATATCAATGAGCTTTGCTCCATTATAACATGTAGGATTAGGAGATGTTAACAATGTGTGATGTACAGTTATGTTGTGCAAGACTGCTGTGCTTTGAAATTTTGACTCTTTCTGGAATCTGTTAAACCTCTTACCACATGGGGTTCAGTCACTTGTTAAATATTTCTATACATATGAGAGATCCAAGATGAACTGGGTTTTGAGAACCACAGGTGCAGGTAATTTGTTTTTTTAAAACTAAAATCCAATACAAAATGTTATTTATGTATTAAAGTCTGTTAATAAGATGATTAAACAAGAGCTTCTTTAAGAAATGTTTTCTGGTAAAAATATTAAGATATAAAGTGTCCCCTCATGCAGCATCTGTGTGGTGAGATAATGATTGTGCCATGTTTTGGAGAGTAAAATATTGTGCTTGGACAGGTTTTACTAAATATTACTAACCTCTGAGCCTTTGACTTCCATTGTCATCATTGTGATAGTATTTTATAATGGTCAAAATATATTTTCTGTGTTAAGGTTCTGGCTGCTCGAATTCTACTGTGTATATTTAATTCAGATTTAAAAATTTAAAATCATTAATTCTGTAAAATATAATTTGCATTGGCTGATTTTAAATCAGTAGTTATCACCTGCCAATGAGAAATTGTAGTCCATTCCAATTAATGTAAGTTTTGACTTTTTTAAAATGAGATTTGGATAATTTGTTTACATATTATGCTTTGAAGTGTGATATGATTCCGTGTCGGAGATGTTTCATGTTGTGTAGAGTTCTATGAAGAATCAGATTTTCAGGTTTGACCCCAGAATTGAATTTGATCTGAATCCCAGAAAGACAATAAGCACAGCAGGGTAGTCTGTTCTGTTGTTTACTGTTGCAGGGGTATAAATTACTTAGAATCAAGTAATCAACTTAGAATCAATTACTGAATACATGAATTCCAAAGTTTGGAAAAGCTTTTGGATAGACTAGTATAAGCTGCACAAATTTGGTTTAAATTTTTGCTGTGTCCATTTTCTTGCTATGGTAGGTCTTTTTTCCAAGTTTTGCTAGAATTGCTAATTTATAATGTTCCATGTTGCTCAGTATCTCGGCAGTTGTTAGGTGGTGATGGGGGCAATATACTTTCTTACTCATCTTTGTTACTGGGAGGTATGTATGCATGTTGGTTGACAGCAGTGAAGAATTGGTGGAAAATATGAAACAAGTAATAATTTTGAGTCACAGACCACAGAGCCGATGCATTAAATTTAAATGTGATAAATTAACATAGGATTGATATTAATAAAAGTTTGTTTCTTTCACAGGAGAGTGAAGATGGCATAGAAGGTGATGGTAAGTATAATGGTTGCATGTGAGATTTATTGATTTCATTTAAGGCGCTGCATTCTTGTCCCCTTGTCTCCCAGTCCCTAATCAAATGCAATGCAGTTTGTCAATAATTTATCATTTTATGTAGAGGAAAAACGCTCATCTTTTGGCACAGAAGTAGTGTTCCCTGTCTGAGCCAGAAGGTCTGGTTTCAAATCCCACCTGCTGTGCAGATGTGTCATAATATCTCCAAGCAGGTTGATCAAAAATAAATTATAACTGGTCTATCCAAACACAGTCGAAAGCATTCTGACTAATGCGGTGGTACCTCATGCAGGGATAATGAAGGTTGTCAGGTAGCTTTATCATGGGAGGTTCTTGCAGCACAACGTGAATCTGTCCTGACCTAATGTGAGCAGCACTTTCTAGCAGAAAGCATTGCTTAGTAATGAGCACTGCGTGCTGCTTTGCTACATCCTATATCCTGTCTCTCTCACTTCCTCCCCCATCCCCACCCGTTACCCTATTCCTCGTCCCATTAATTGCATTGCTCCATATAACAAACCAGGACTTGAATCGGGCCCCTTAGTCCCACAACAGATGGTGAATTAGCCATTGACCAACCAGACAAATCTATCCATTATGTTTTCTTATTAATGATTAGGCTGTTGGGTTAAATTTAAAAAAAATCACTAATTGGCTCTTTGTTTCTAGGTATTGATAGAATGTGTTGTGTTACTTTGATTACAAATTTGCTAATTTTTGTTCTTTGTTTTCAGCTGTTGTGCTTTCAGACTATGAAAGTGCTGAAGAGAATGGTTCTCAGAAATCTGTAAGTCCAGCAATTGATAGCTGCATAGTGGGAGGGAAGGCATTGTTCTATTCTTGTGCTGGTAGTGGGCAGAAGGTATTTTGTGAATATTGTGCTGCCAGTGACAAGGGAGGTTCTATTGTTGCGTTGAAGGTACAGTTTTGTCAATTTGTACTGATAATATGAAAGCTACTGTTCTCATTTTCTCTGAGATACACAACCAATTTGCAGGCTTCCTTTAGGCTTCCATTATTTTTGGGTGTTGGCGTGAGCGACTAAAAGTAGAGTCGTCCTGTGGTGCATTCACTCTCTGTGACCTTCCAACAATTGGTTACATTCTGCACATACACTTGTCTCTCCTTTCTCTCTTGACTCTACTCTACAGCTCCTTTTCCTGGACCCTGTTTCGCACCTGAGCTCCTTCCTGTCTTTCTCTCCTTTGGTGAGAAACTGCTTGCTGACCTGGTTTCCTTGAGTCTGCTTTCTTTCTTCTCTTGCTAAGCAGTCCATTTTGTCGGATGTCTCCCAAATAGTCTCTGCTATTGTTTTGGCTTCTTTTGCATCTTTTTGATGAGCTTGTCTGTCTCATCTCTTCAAGTTCGTGTTGGCTTATATTCGTTCAGCGACTCAGTTGCACTTGCCTCTAACTTTTTTGTAAACAAGATCCAACTTGATTTGCTCTTGATTTGTACTTCATTTGGCAATTCGATATATGATCGTCAACTTGGATTTCAGTGTTCCCCTCTCTCTCTCTCTCTGTTATACAAATATAACGTCATCAAAAGTTTTTGAATTTTTTTTAGTTTATCTGTGATTTTTGTAGAGTCCAGTTTTCTATGGAAATTTCATTTTCAATATCGACTTGGTCAAGCAGCTTGGTCACAAAGAGGAGGCTTGCCAAAGTGGTATTGATGCTGGACTAGTAACCTGGGGCCTCCAGGCTAAATGCTTTGGGCATATGGTTTTGAAACCCATCATGGCAGATGGTGAAATTTAAATTCCATATCATCTGGAGTTTAAAAAAGCTAGAATCATGGTGACCATTGTCTTTTTAAAAAAAAAAATCTAGTTATTTAATACCCTTTAGTGAAATAAATCTGCCATCCTTAGCCAGTCTAATTAGAAATGGGCCTAGCAAGCAATACCTTATCTCATGTAAGAATGGAAAGGAAAGCATATGTTTTTAAGTTGAATATATGGACTAACCAGTGTCACGGATGTCAGAATGGTGGGGTTCAGAATGAGTACTCCCTGGGGGGGGGGGGGGAAAGGGCATTATCCTTGAATAAATAAGATGATAGGCAGATGGAATCTGTGACATCGTATCATGACCTGAACTAATGTGTGATGGAAAATTTTACAATGGTTGCATTCTTGAAATCCTCTCCCATGTTGCTGAATGTCTATAACTGTGCAGATGTGAATGGACATGTGTTCAGACACTGGGGAAGAGGAAAGAAAAGTGCTGATTATTGAGCAGAGCAACCATAAAAACTATGTACTGTATTTCAAATGAGGATCTGATCAGTTGTACATATAGTGTGAATTATTTAGCTATATTGTCTGTAGGTTTCTAATCAGATAAGTTTCTGTTTAAAAAATAATTTAAATGTAAATTGTTGTAGGATTCCTACCATTCCTGTTGCTCCAATTTGATCATTCCTGTTTTGCTGTCTCTTCGACGAGGAATTTGTAGATTGATATTGTCTTAATACAGGCCATGTTTTATAGCGACAACTTTCCTGCTGCTGCAGTGACTGGTTGTTAGATAGCTGGACTCTGATATAACACTCCTCAAAGTTCTGTTGCCAGGTCAATGTTTTGATTCACCCATGAACAGTGATGCGCAGAAGGATAAAGGATTGCCAGTGAGCTGCTAGCACCTGTAAAGTATACCAATGAGAAGAGGAGCAATGGGGGAAGAATAAAGTGTTACAATTTTTTCAGGTTTAAGGAAGGAGGAGAAATATTTGTCCAATGATGGTGTTGAATAAGAATGATATTCATCTGATTATATCACATTATATTGTACAAGTAACACAGCTTTCAAAGCTTTCTTTGAAGGCAGTTAACCCTCAGAGTTCTTGCAAACTCAATGTACTCATATCCTTTAGGCATGAATAATTTAATAATTTTTTACGGTTGGGTTATAACTATTGAACAAATGCATTATCCATAAAAGTCCATGTTAATTTAATTGATGCAGTTATCACTATTCAGTTTTATTTAATGGATTTTGCTGTTCTTAGTTTTGATACAACTGTGAAATGGTGAGTTTATCTGCAAATCAAAAAAACTGACGCAGCTTTCCTACAGTGCTGCTGGGACTCTCCATTTTGTCCCAGCATCCTTTTGAGGAAATATCAGAGCATTGGCCTATTTGTCTACTATAATAGTGTAGCACATGAGTTTGAAGGCAGTACTGTTTCTTCTGGTAGCAGTGCTGTCATCCCTCCAGCAGTAGACATTTAATTGTCAGAAGAAAGAAGTAAGCCAGCTCGCATGATGAGGCCCGTGTTTTTTTTAATCTCGAAAGGCCAACTTCAGATACATGCGAAGGTAATGCAGTTAGAAAAAATGGCTATGACATTATGACATGATTAAATCCAGATGTGCAGTTGTATTTATTGTTCCTGTGTTATGGAATAAAGATTTCCACTTAAGTCTTGCACAGCTATTGTTTTTCAAAGTGACCCTGCAATGTAAATATATCTATTGGAAAAGGAGTATGTAGATCTATTTCTTATTTTATTTGTCCCCAGGAGTGATAGTGTGGTATTCTTGTGCAAGTGTGATTCCTATCAACTGAAGGTAGCGGCTTATTGGAGTTGATGTTGAGAGGTTTGGAGAGGCCAGTGGACTGTTACTTCAGTTTTTAAAATAAAATGTTCAATTGCTAGGATCATATTAAAAAATGTTTGATTTCATGTTATTGAAGTCTGTCTTTTTACCAACACTTGACAAATCTTTATCTGCAGGGAGATGAAGAAGAAGTGGAATATAGTGAAGAGGATGTTCAGAAAGAAGAAATAAAATCAAGCAATGAAGGAGATAAAGATGAGTCCTCTAAGGAAGGAAAAGCTGAAGACAAAAGAGAGATTACTGGAGAAAGACAGAGTGGAGATGGACAGGTAACAGGAACCTGTCACTGTTTTTCTGATATAGATGGGGAACAGGTTTACATTTTTAATAAACCTGGTAGAATTAGAGGAAATCATGTACAATGAAACAATGTACCAAGGAAGATTGGAGAGGTGCAGAATGCTGCAATAGTAGAGGATTACAAACACACATTGACAAAATAATTGAAGACTTGTATTTTTATACCTACCATTTCCTTTGTAGACATTTCAAAATATTTCTCAACCAGTGAATTATTTTGTTCTGTTGAATTTTCATGTAGCGAAATACAGCCATCATTTGACCAATTAATTCGTTTCTGCTGGCTTCTCATGAAAGACTATTGTTTGCAAAAATTTTGGGTGAACTGAGTTGCTGTATGGGATCTTTAACATATGTTACCTAGTACGGTGACGACATGTCGAAAACCAGACCTTCCAGGTCAGCGAGCTAACTCAGACATTTTGTACTGAATTGTTAATCTAGTTTGTATGTTCAGTTCTTGGAATGAAAAATAGACAGGCAGGAGTCTGGAAGAACACAGCAAGCCAGACAGGATCAGGTGGTGGAGAGGTTGATGTTTTGGGTGTAGCCCTTCTTCAGGACACAGGCTGGGGATAGGGGGAACTGCAGATGAAGAGGCTGGTGGGGGCAGTGTGATGAATTGGGGATAGGTAGAGGATACGACCTGGTTGGTAAATGGGAGGAATGAATCCGATAGGTGGTGGAGGAGGGTGAGAGGCTGGGAAGGGAGTCGAGGAATGGGAAGGGAGGTTATTTGAAGTTCGAGAGCTTAGTGTTGAGTCCTCTGGGCTGTAGGCTGTTCAGGTGGAAGATGAGGTGTTGTTCCTCCAATTTGCAGTGTGGTTGGTTGTGGCAGTGGAGGAGGCCAAGGATGGCCATGTCAGAAAAGGAGTGGGAAGGGGAATTGAAATAAGCGGTGACTGGGAGGTCCGGTCAGCCCTTGCAGGCCCGGCTGAGATGGTCATTGAACCATTCCCTAAGTTTTCTCGATAAATTCTCATTCTGACCAGTGTTTTCAAATGAACCTGATGAATGTTATACCTTTGCACAATTAGGATCTCACGTCAAGAAGGAAAAACGGCCTATAAATTTTGTAAAGAAATTTAGAAATGTATTTGAAAAAACAAAATCAGGTACCTCTGGATTGTTACATGAATGCAGGAGTTGTATAGCTGGAAACCTGTCATTAAATTGCTGGACTTAAGCAGCTACAGGGAAGATCCATTTTTAGCATATCTTTGAAAGTAATGTGGAGAAAGTGAGGACTGCAGATGCTGGAGATCAGAGCTGAAAAAGGTGTTGCTGGAAAAGCGCAGCAGGTCAAGCAGCATCCAAGGAGCAGGAGAATCGATGTTTCGGGCATAAGTCTTTCTTCAGGAAAATCCTGAAGAAGGGCTTATGCCCGAAACGTCGATTCTCCTGCTCATTTGATGCTACCTGACCTGCTGCACTTTTCCAGCAACACATTTTTCAGCTTTGAAAGTAATGTGTCTACTTTAGATGAAATGATGATGCAATCATAGCCGTATCTACTGGAGATGTCTAATTCCAGAGTGAAACCCCTGGCTTGATAGAGCATACATTTATTTTTTGCAATTTGGTTATTATGTTGGTCAGGCACTGAATATATTAACAAGAGGTTGTAGCTGTGCATATTAAACAAGACATCAAAGTTTATTACATACAAGAAAAGGTGGGGGTGAAAGACAAAATACAATTTGGAAAGATTTTCTAATAAACAGCCAAAAGAAAGATTTAACACTTTTCCCCAGCTCTATCATTTACAGGTAAGCACCCCAACAAGATTGCTTAAACAATGCATTTTTGACTTTCAAAAACAAGTCACTTTCACAGAATTGAAAACCATGAATCCATTTATTCTTTTTTCAGAATGCAAGTTCCTACATACCATTCTGATGAAGGGTTATGATGTTAATATTGAGAAATAGGAATGCCTTCAGGTGAAAGCTAGCTTTCCCAAAGGTTCAATTGAACCATTGATTCAGGAAGACCCCATTCTAGTCTGTGTGTTGAGTTAGCTTACATCACATGGAGTGCTGCGACTGAATTCACTTATTGAACGGGAAATTGGCTGCGGTTCCTGCTTCTGATCGCTAGGCATTGACTGTTAGTGAAAATGCACATGTGAAAGATCATTAGCCTAGGACAAGATTAGGTGATGATGCTTGAATTATTATTGCCAGTGGACACGTGTTGTCAAACATCATACATAAGTACCCACTAGCATAAGCTATGTGGCCCTATTATCTCCAGGAAATCAGTGGCTTTAAGGGAATAAGATTTTAAAAAATATGTTGGAGACGATAAAAATCCATTTGACCAATTTACAGAAATTGGTTGCAACTATAGACTTCTTAAAGACAGTCTAAAGCTGCTTAGTTGCTATTTTGCAGATTGTTGATTTTTATGCTAAGTCCTTGAGCCTTTCCTCTTTCCTTGCAGGAAAGTGCAGAACCTATTGAAAATAAAATAGGTAAAAAGAACAGACGGCAACTAGATGATGATGAGGATCGAAAAAACCCAGCCTATATCCCACGGAAAGGACTCTTCTTTGAACACGATCTCCGAGGGCACACCGAACCCGAGGAAGTGAGGTTTGTAACCAGTTGTAATCCTGGTTATTACATTTAAGCCTAAGCTTTAAGTAATCCAGAAAAATTAGGGACTTGAAATTACTATTTTAATGTTGAGATACTATAACACTGTGGGATAGGGCCATTCAAGAGGAAAATATGTAAACTCCTGGAACAAAATTTGCAGGATATTCATATCCCTCTTTTGACATCAGCAATCCAGCAATATCTCTTCCAGTAAATATCCATACCGACTCAGGATTAACGTAGAATAAACCATTTCACATAAAATTGATTTTTATTGAGTAAGCTATCATTAGCATCCATTTTAGTAGTGTCCTAATGTAAGAGTATGTCTCAAATGGCTGATAGGTTTAAAATCAATATTAATCCAAAGAAGCAGATACAAGCAGTTTAGTCCAAGAGGTAGGTTATAAGGAGAGTTACAGGGGAAAGGAAGGTGTTTGTGTTTGGGTTTGGGGATTAATAAAGAAATTCCAGGTAATGGATCCAAGACAGTGGAAAGTGGACCAAAGTGAAGGGGATTAATGAAGCCAGCATTGGTGGACTGGCATATTGTGGAATGATAGGGCATGTGAAGGAAGGTAATTTATGAGAATTTTAAGTTGAGGGCTTAGTGAACTAGGAGCCAGTGTAGGAGGTCAACATGAAAGACAATGTTGGGTAAGTGGAAGTTGGTGTTGGATTGGATTTAGGAAGTAAAAATTTGAATGATTTGCTTGAGAGTATGGGAGCTGGTCACAGGGCCTTGGAATATTTGAGATTGGAGATGACCAAGGCACGACTGAAAGCTTCAAGAGCAAATGTGTTGTGGCAGATGATGTCACAGAGCTGCACGTAAACTGTCATTATGCTGAAGAGTCAGAAACTCAGTTTAACAGAGCAATGAGGTTGTAAACAGTTGGTTTAATCTGAGAGGATGGTAAGAGAAGGAGCTGAAATCTGTTAAAGGATCTACAGCTTGTGGTGGGGACCAAAGATAATGAGGTCAGTTCCTCCACTATTTATCGTGCACAGCCCACGCTTGATATCAAATGAAGAATAGCAAAATGGAAGGGTCAGGTTGGATATTGTCAAAGTTGTTGGGAAGCAAACCTCCTGCCTTCAGCTAATACCACAAAGGGGAGCATGGAAATGAGGAAGAAGAATGGCCAAGAATAAATTCAGTAATGGAGCTGGCATTTCTGACTTTGAGACCACTCCATTGCTAAGAATATTGACCATGGAGAAGCAGTCACAGTTATATTTGTTATCTTCAGATCGCTCCATAAGCAATTATTCCAAACCTTGTAATTATATTTACGAACAAACAGGTTTTCTATAGCATTTCCCAACCGCTGGATTTCTAAAAGCACTTTATAGCAGGTGAAGTCCTTTTTTTTGTAAATATATTTATTAGCACAAAACATTTTATTGACTTTACAAACATATAAAGTTATTGAAAAATACAACCAATAACAAATACCAGTATAATAAAGAGAAAAAAGTAAAACACAAATTACAACACAACTACTGTCGATTAACTACTAGTCTACCCTATAAAACAAAACCCTAACACTGTGTAAAACAACACCAATAAATAAGTAAATGACTAATAAATCAAAAGAAAACACAAAATACAAAATAGCTATGCTCGCCATAAAGCTCCCAAACCAAAAAAAAGAGCATTGTATATATACCCGTATTAACTCAGGCGTCCCCACTCCAGGGCCCAGGGTTAAACAACGCCCTAGTTAAAATAACTGACAAATCTATATCCAAATAACTCAAGTAGGGCTGCTATGTCTTATAAACATGGTCGGTTATGTGGTGCACCATGTTTGTGAAAAAAAATCTAGGGGAATGTGCTCCATAATTAATTTCCGCCATCCTAGCAAGCCTAGGGGGTTCTCAGACACCCAATTCAACAGAATATTCTTCCGTGCACAATATGCAACAATATTAAATAGTTTCTTCTCATAACTGTCTAAAGATGGTAAATTCGGTAGACCTAAGAGGAGAGATCTACTTTAACTTCAGTCCTCAATACCCTCCCGATCTCTCCCACCACAGCGCTGCAATGAACACACAGCCTGTGGCATGACCAGGAGCAATGGGTAAGAGTACCTACACTGATTCTACATTTGGGGCACACTGAAGATGCCCCTTTTTTTAAAAAAACTTCGCCAGATGGTCTGGTGCCTGGTGAACCCCGTGCAAAACTTTTAACTGCATAGCGCATGTCCTGTCTTTCGCATGTTCTTCCATATGTCCTCCCATGTTTCAGAAGAGATCTCCACTCCTAGCTCTTGCTCCCAGACCTGTCATAACTGGGTAATGTCCTGCCAGGCCCTGCCACCCAGCAGGCTATAGAAAGCACTAACCGAGAGGGTGCTTGTGGAATGTAGCAACACCCTCTCTGTATCAGGCTTATAGGGCTTAGTGAGAAGCGTAGTCGTCTTCTGGATGAAATCCCTAACCTGAAAAAAACGGAAAAGGTCTCTGCTGGGCACTTGCATTGTAGGAAACACTGCTGTCGGTTACTCAATTGTGAAGCTGTTCTTCTGGAATCTTGAGTCAGGCACAGTTAGTACCAACAGTTACCAACCTTTTTAGTTTTTAAAGTACTTTCTCATACATCTTTATCATGCGTACCAATAAATGGATACGTCTTTCTCATTTGTCTTTGATATCTATCTATCTTGTATTGAAACAAACTGCCCAAATACATTGCCCTTAATGTACCATATTGTTGTATTTAGCTAATGTCAAACAAAGCATGGATTTTGACCAGAGCAATTGATTTTATTAGCATGTTTCTAATTACAAACTCATTGATAAATCAAATTAAACACAGTGCAGATGTTCGCAGTTGTCATGTGCACTCAAATTACTTATTATATCAGCAGCTCAATATATAACAATAGGACAGAAACAAAATAGAAAACGAGGCAGGCTGGTGTTGAGATGCCTTGCTGGAAAATTTGTGCTCACTCTTGCACTCCATGTACTAACCCCTTAAATTGTCATTCCAAAAAATCAAAAAGGGGTAGAGGTGTTCCCACGACTACAGATTCTAGGCATTAGACATTCCTCATTGAAAATATATTAAAGATGCTACCCATTTACCAAGTTCAGCTGGGTTGGCTATGATATTCTAATGCTAATCCAGAGTGCTGCAGTGTTTTGAATACTCAGGGTTTTTCTTAAGGTGACTTCCAGCGATGCTGAATATTTGAAAAAGTTTGCTTTGAAGTTTTGAAGGAGTAATCCAGTGTTTTTCTTTCCCACATATTGACTTTGTTTGCTGCAGGACTTTGAGATCTTCTAAGTCCTACCATGAGTGTAGAATTTAAGATTGAATCTTATAGTGTGTTCATCTCATAGCTCTGGATCATGGTATAAAGGTATTCTAAATTTGTTCTGAAATTCTCAGTGCGTTTGCTCTTCTCATTTTACAGACCCAAAGTCCGCCAGCGGAAGCTCTGGAAAGATGAAGGACGATGGGTGCACGATAAATTCCAGGAGGATGAGCAAGCACCTAAATCCCGAGATGAACTTATTTCCCTGTATGGTTATGATATTCGATCAGACAGAAATCCTGATGAAATAAGGTCACGAAGGATAAGGAAGCCAAGGTTTGAAAAATTAAAAATCACTAAGCTTTCAGTACATTGATGGAATGATACCTATGTAAACTGTGCAGGCCTAATCTCTCTCATATATTGCATATTAACTTTAATTTGAGTATGTGAACAAATTGACATTCTCCAGTCTATCACTTCTTCAAGTCTTCCCTCACAACTACTACTTCAGCCCTCAACCTGTGTCCCTTCCTTACCACCCCCCCCTGCAACTAGAGGCATTTGAGAGATTTGCACCATTGCAAGATTTGGCAAATGGACTGGAAATTTCATAGCGTTTTGGTAGTATAGAATGATGATGTTGAACATCTGTGGTGCTGGGTGGGAGCTCCCTGTTATGGTGTGCTGACAGGCAGTGATATTCGAAAAGATCTGGTGTCGGTGTCTGGTGAGATGAAATGCTTAGGCTTTAACTACATCAGAAAGAAAAGCTGTCATCCATCAGCAATTGTTCCTGGACTCCAGCAAAATCCAGGAGACACATTCTCCAGCCTGGCAACACAGAGAGTTGGTTCTGTAATGTATGAAAGCTGCTGCTGGGAAACTGCTGATTTCTAAGGCATTTGAGAAACTTGTCTGTTAGAGGTACAAACAAATAGATAGCAGAAGGGAATGGTAGAAATGCGAATAGGTGAAAGGCAAAGATTATTTTCTCATTTTAGATGACTTTACAAATAGAAATGATGTGGGAAAATATATTGCCAAGAGTGCAGAATCCTCAGCTAGATGCCCAGAATCCCCTCCTTTTTGTGAATAGAGTTTTCATAGGTAAGTAACTAACTGCATCAAATTATCTAAGACTTTTATTTCTTTTTAGATTAGCTTGCTTAGATTACTTAGTGTGGAAACAGGCCGTTCGGCCCAATAAGTCCATACCGACACACCGAAGCACAACCCACCCATACATTTATCCCTTCACCTAACACTACGGGCAATTTAGTTCACCTGACCTGCACATCTTTGGACTGTGGGAGGAAACCGGAGCACCCGGAGGAAACCCATGCAGACACAGGGAGAATGTGCAAACTCCACACAGTCAGTCGCCTGAGACGGGAATTGAACCCGGGTCTCTGGCACTGTGAGGGAGCAGTGCTAACCACTGTGCCACCGTGTATATGTAAAATCATCTTTGTTTTTGTCAGTTTCTAAGTGTCCAATATGAATTAGAAGAATAGGCCTGCCTGCACAGTTTCGCTGCAAAATATCTTTAATGTTAACTTGCTTCATCTTAACTTTTGGGTGTGTAATTCTGCTTTTTAAAAGGTTTAGAAGTCCTCAAAATAGAGAGCCTGATTGGATGGATGAGCCACCACCACCAAGAACGTACATGCGTAAACTTGGCAGTAGTGTTCCTTCCACAAGAACTTTTAACCGAAGAGTGGGAGGTCCAGAGCGGAGATCTCCAGCGAAGAGCTACTCAAAAAATGCTGCTTATAATGAAGACCGTATTAATATGAAACCAGCTGAAATAAATAACTCAAGAAGTTATCACTCTTCAGGAGAGTTGTCCATCAGTGAAAATAAAATGGATGTGAAGAATGCTGAGCAGGGTCATTTGAGGGAGAATGTGATTGTGACAGACAGCGTGCAGTCTATCAAAAACAATGGTCTAGTAAAAGAAGATGCCGTTGTGCAGAATCAGTCTGTCCCTACTGAGGATGTGCCGCAGGTACAGGAAAAGATGATTGAAAAGAAATCTTATTCTCGTATTCGAAGGACCAGGAATAAGGTGCCCGAGGTAGGAAAGCCAGTGGTGGTGGAGGACAGTTCTGTACCAGCTTTGGTGTCTCCAGCACAGCAGGTTCCTGTTCAATCTGTCCCTCCTCCAGTACCAAAAGCAGGCTCGTGGGAAACTCCGCCTGTAGACCCTACAATGACGGGGCTGGAACGTGAAATGACCCAAATAAATTTATCAGGGAAAAACTGGCCAGCGAGCACTCAACCACAGTATGTACAACCACGAGAACTTCGAGGTAAGTTCTGGTTGACATTTCTGTTTCCTGTTTGACCATTTTCAATGTTATAACTTTCTGTGTATTGTTGGTAGGATGATGGATTCAAACCTAAATCTACAAATAACACGGCAGTGTTGATTAGAAATGATTGATTGTACTTGATAAAAGTTGGGAAATGCTAAATGCCCCTAAGGTGGTACAATGGCCAAAATTTGGCTTTCTCAAAGTCCCATCTCTTTACCCCTCTAGCATGTTTACCTTTTCTGTGCACTATTATTTTCCAACTCCTTGCCACTCACTAAATTCCATATTGTTTGCTATCCTCAAAACCATCCTTTTTATCTTTCCTGCATCGAGTCATGGCACGTTACTGCTGCCACTCTACTCAGTGGGTCCTCTTAAAGCCTTCACTGTAGTCAGGCATTTGACAGCCTCCCATTTCTGCTGCAACCACCAGTCCCTCAGCACATACATTCAGTTGTGGACTGCGAACTTCAACTGTAGTGGATGAACGAACCTTGTCCTACAAATCTGACTGTAATATAGCCTCACTGTCCAGACCATTTCTTTTCACTGCAGGTTAATCCAGAACTGCGCTTGTCAACAGCAACCTGTCACCATCACTCCTGTCTCTCAGTAATCATTGCCATGTGACGATCTTATAGATATTTGGGTTCAGAGATTCATGGGTCATCCATATCCAACTTAGTTTAATAAGATTTTGGGGGTCAGTTAGCTCAGTTTGCTGCATGGTTGGTTTGTGATGCAGAGTGACACCAACAGAGTGGGTTTAATTCCCACACCAGCTGAGGTAACCACGAAGGACTTTCCTTCTCAACCTCTCCCCTCACCTGAACTGTGGTAACCCTCAGCTTAAAAGCGAGAACAGCCCTCTGGTCTGGTAGTGAGTTGGCAAGTTTACCTTTTTCTTTTAATAAGATATTCCTGAGAAATGCATTTATTTTTAAACATTTGGTGGTCCAATAAACCATTGCAAGTCATTGGAACTGCAGGTCATTAAAATAATCTTTTATTTAACCAAGTTCACTTTGATTTTCTGTCCCTTCCAGTATATAGTCCTAAATGGTTTGTGTTGCACTCCTCGCAACATATTTTTATTAATATTCCAAGGTATTTCTATTATATATAGTATCTAATATTAAATATTCGCTATTTTGTATATTGTGTCCTTCATTCTCTTCGGCAACAGTACAATTAAATGTACTTGTAAAAGATATTTTGTTTATTTGCCAATTCCGTATGGACAGCTTTTTTACAAAACAAATTGTATCGGCAAATGAAATGAGCATCGATGGCTTGCATTCATATTTGCGTCACCTTTCATGATCTTGATGCATCTCAAGGGTCTTCACAGCCATGAAGTTCTTTGAATTGGTTTTACTGTCTCACCATAGGAGTCACAGAAGCTAAATTGCATGCAGCAAAATCCCAAAACAGCAATCTGCTGATCATTGCAAAATATTAAGAGTAGGCGATCCAGTATTCATCAGCAGAAATGCAACCCACTGTTCGATGTTAAGAGAATATGCCACATTGATGGAGGTAAAGAGTGTATACAGCACAGAATGAGAACAATACAGCTCAACATTTTGAGATTATAGAATGGTTTTCCTTATATAAGGGAATAAATGTAAAAGCCTCCCCTATTAGCCTAGCTTGCTGAGCACGGCGCAACATTTTATTAAAGTTCATGTAGGGAAGGGTAATTAAAGATCAGATTTTAAATAAATATGTAAATGTGTCCTTTAGTTTCTACAAGTAATTGGATATTTCAAATGTGATCTAAAGGAATAGCTGTGCTACATTTAATTTTTATTTTGATGTTGATCAAATGTTTCCTCTTAATTGGAGGAATGCAGTCCATGATGTGATTCAACATCAGACTGTGTGTAATTTGGACAAAACTGTGCCAGTGCAGCAAGAGTTCAAAGCTGAAATTTCTCATTGAAAGTGAGTACAGGCTGATAGACCTCAGTAACATGCTCAAAGTTTGTGAGAAGATTTGTAGCTCGGGTGCTCGTTGTTGTGGTTCTGTTCACCGAGCTGGAAATTTTTGTTGCAAACGTTTCGTCCCCTGTCTAGGGGGACATGCTGTTTGTGGGAAATTTAATTGGTGTTGCAGCGATATAAATACCAATCAAAAATAAATGGAACAAAATGGTCTCTAAAACAATCAAGTTCCAAGTCTTTTCGTAAGTAAAGAATGATGGTGACATTTTTAAAATGCTATTTACAAAAATTACAGCTGAAAATCTTTCTTACAGATGATCAATCAGCACGGTATATAACAGGTGGGAATTGACTATTGTGTTTCTTCCAGGAATCCCCAATTCATTACACATTGGGACTGCTCCAACCCAGTATAATCGGGTGGAAGACATGGTAAGTCAAGTAGAGTTTGACTTTAACTTTTAGGCTATAAGTGATTCTATTTTACTATGGCATTTGAATGACTTGGATACAAAATCATTGTGATTACCCATATATACCCTATATTATCAGCATATGTTTTCCAAGAAGTAACTTGCTCAAGTATTTAAAGCACTGGACTAGCAGATCCTGATATTCTGGGTTCACTGAGCAACAATGGTTGCAATTGAAATAGGTGATGTGAACAATCATTAGAAGCATCCTACATCTGAAAGTTTATGAAAATATAGACTTATGATTTTAACCTGGGCCCATACTTGAGGGGCTGCTTCAATGTTATTACTATTTGTGACTGATAGAAACACCCAGTGCATTTTGCAGCCTGGCCTCACCAGTTTAAGGACAGAAATGTAGTAGATTATCATTCGGAAGTAAGATGTCATACCATGATTAGTGGCTTAATGGAGTATGGGTATGTAGCTTACACCTTTTTTTGTAGAGTTTAACTTAAAATGATTGAATGTGTTACAGGGTAACCAAGGAAGACGGGCGAAGCGTTACTCATCTCAACGACAGCGGCCACTACCAGAAGCACCTCCTCCACCGCCACCCCCTCCTCCTCAACAACCGGCACCAGCACCACCCCCAGCACCAACCCTCGGACCAGCACCAGCTCCTGCCCCTGCACCTATGCACATCGGCCTCATGGAAGGACACTATTATGACCCACGTAGGGGGATTTATTTCTCAATTTTCTATCTGACATGGTCTTCACAACAACACACATTTAAAATTAGTTTAGAATGTTGGGATCACAAAATACCCACTAAGATTATTCTCGTCTGGTTTCTTTTTAAACTTCTCCATTTGTCTAATTAAAAAAAAAACCTTTAAATGCATTTATCCTTGGACTACATATTACAGAAATAAGTAATGTTTAGAATTATTCCTAGTATGTATTAATGGATTGGAAGTTGCAGTGTCTGTTTCACAACATTTGATAAACAATAATTACTTTTGTATTTTGACGCATTCCCACTTGCTGTTTGGTGTTTCCATACAGAATCATCAAATAGAAGAAAAGATTGAAAAGCAACCAATTTACATCTTGCAGGGCAAATTATTTTTCTTGGGCAAAACTCGTTGTGTTGTGAATTAATTGAAGGTCGTTACTTAGGCAGCTGTGCAAAAGTCAGCATGAAAAGCAAGTTCCAAAGGATTGTTATATTATGCTAATGTTATATCTTTGCAAAGACTAATTTTGCAGAATTTTATTGTGAATAATTACCCGTAAGCAGTTTTTCAATGCTCTGCTGCCAATGCTGTGACCTATCACCATGATCTAAACTATGATTCCTGTTCACAGTACAATTTCAAGGACCAATATATACCCACAATGAAAGTCCAGCTCCTTTACCACCTCAAGGCATGATTGTACAGCCAGATATGCATCTTCCACATCCAGGTATATTAATTTTTAAAATAAGGATTGTTATGAAGATGTGGGTGTACTGTACTTTTAAGGGAGTTAAAAGTGAGCAGAACTACCTGACAGCACCAAGTGTTCTGAACAAGATACGATATAACCTTTTAGTCCAGCAGCCAGTGTAGCTGGTTGCCTGAAGAAAAAAAAATGCTAATTCAAATTAGGCCAATCAGTTTAAACTACACCCTGAAAAATATCAAACTCCAATCCAGTTTGAATTGAGTATGTTGACATTATTAAAAGCTAATGACGCAGTCTGATGCTTTGGGGGCATAAGACTGGGAAAAATTGAACAATTGGGGGAGAACTGCCAAAAGACCAACAAAGGTAGGCTGCTAGTCAAAACTCTGAGACACACTTGTCTAGAGAAGGAGTTTACACAGAAAAACATCAACACCGACCTGGAGAGCAAATTTACAGAAAAAGATGTAAAGAGAAGATTTGACTGCTGGTTGGTTTTGAAATATGAATTTTTCAGTAAATCTTAATTGGGTTTTCTCGGCCTAGTATTATATAAGGGAAAGTAATAGGTTAGAGGAAGGAGTTGTAAATTGCTGGTAGATAATTATTCTCTGTTAGATTTTAGGAAATAAAGTTAATTTTTACTTTATATAGTGACATTTGGGATAGTTCTTGGCCTCTCAAATTTTTACAGATTACCACACGGGTAAATCTTTCCTGTGTTATTGGTTTAATATAGTGGAGGGGGGGATGGGGGGAGGGGTGTTACTCTGTTGTCATAACAGGATGGACAATTGACTAGTGTCCACTTGTACTCGGTAGGCTGAGGGAGGAAGATCTTAATTGAAAATCCATCCAGATAGATTATATGGTTGGATTCACATTTAATTAGTTGGAGGGAACCTCACTACTGAAACAAAAATAGAAAGAGAAATTCAGCAGGTCTGGCAGCATCTGTGGAGGAAAAGCAGCATCTGGAGTCGGGTGACCCTACTCCAGAACCGATAGCAGTTGGAAAAGGTGGTATTTACGCTGAAGACAAAAGGGGGAAGTCAGCAGATAGGTGATGGAGCCCAGAGAGAGATAGAGAATGAGTGTTTAACAGATGAAGATATGGTAAACCAGGGAAAGAAAGAAAAGCTGATAATGAGACACCATAACTAGATGAAAATGGGTGAGCATTGCTCAAAGCAGCTCGTGTCGTGACAGGTCCTGGGGTATGGGAATTTTTAAAGAACATAGAATAAGGTGTTCAGGTTCTAAAGTTATTGAACTCTATATGGAGTCCTAAGGGCTGAAGGGTCCCAAAACAGAAAGTGAGATTCTGTTCTTCTAACCTGCGCAGAGCCTCACTGAAGCATGACAACAAGCATGAGGCACAAATGTTGGCCATGAAACACAATCATGTGTTAAAGTGGCTTATTTTTGTGGACAAAATATTGGTGTTCTACAATGCAGTTACCCACTCTGGGTTTTTGTCTCCCTAATGTAGAGGCGACCATCTTGTGAGCAGCGAATGTATTAGAGTAGAATTGAGCGAAGTGTAGGTAAATTGCTGCTTCACCTGGAAGGTGTGTCTGGAGGCTTGGATAGTGAAGACGAGGAGGAGGGTAAAATGTGTAAGAAGTGTTGCACCTTCTGTGATTGCATTGAGAGATACTGTGTGGATGTGAATGTTGGGAAGTATTGGGAGTGGGTGATGAGAGGACCTCAAGGATGCCCCAGAGGGAACAGTCCTAACAAAATGCTGACAAACCTCACCTCTGAATTCTTTCATTAATGAATTTTTACCTTTTATCCAAATTTCTCTATATCTATTAATTTATGCTGTTGACCTTTTCTTTTAAGCTTTTAGTTTTTGTGGCAGACCATACTATATAGTTTAATAATGTTTAATATTTATGAATTGTTCCTTGGAGTCTTTGTGGATTATCTTTGGCTTGTTCATCATCTAATTGCTGATCGTTGTCAGTTCCAGGTTTCAATCACCACCAGTCGCCTGGTCACCTCACCAATCCAGGTCTCTATGCTCCACAAGTCCAAATGCCAGCTGGGCAACCACCTCCACCTCAGGTGCTGCCCCCTCCCTTTTTCACACCAGGAATGATGAACTATGGGAACCCCAGTTATCCATACACAGCTGGGGGCCTTCCACCTCATATTTATCCAACCACTCAGGTGAGAATGCCTGCAGGGAATGGTTGGTGTGCCAGAGTTTACAGATCAAAACATATGATCCTTTGATTTATTATGTGGTACGTTTTACTATCAGGGCAAAAACCTGAGTACATGCTTGGAGCCAATTTAACCAAAGCGTTTTGCTTTTTTTTTAAAGTAAGGACAGTAATGTCAGTGCAGTTTTCAGTATTTTTGACAGAATGGAGAGTAAACCAAGCATATGTCATTCTTATGCATTAGTGACTAGCGTATATCCAAAGTAAAATATCTGGATTTAAACCAATTTGTGGGATCTAGTGAGACAGGTTAAAATAATTCTTTTGAGAAAATGTGTGTGTTCCCAAAGCAATGGTAAAAATTAGGTCGCTTAACCTTGCTTGTCTTTTGTATACATTTTCTTTTGTAGAAAATTAGCATAATTGGCACCAATTGATCATAGCCACCGAGGTTGCCTTTGTATTTATTTGCACTCTACATTGAATCAGTGTCATTTTGAAGCTGCTATCATGCCATGTTTCACCCACCACAAAAAGTGAGTGTCCAGTGAGGCAAAAGCAACTTTGTGAAAAGTAGCAAGACATTTTACATTTGTCACATATCCTGTTTGCCACGGAATTAAGAACGTTTTGGAAATATTAATCATTTGTTGTGTATGGTCAGGCCCAGTCTCAGGTCTTTGGTGGAGTCACGTACTACAACACTGTACAGCAGCAGGCCCTGCCTAAACCATCACCTCCACGGAGACAATCGCAGCCTGTTACTGTTAAACCACCGCCTCCCGAGGTACTTGATTCATCCGTCATCTGGTTTCCATGCAGCTTAGGTACAACACCATCTGAAGCTGCAAAATATCATGTAATACCACGATAACTTGTATAGTTCTATGTATCACAATCTCTACTATTGTCTAGTTAATTTGTTTTCTGAGAATTTTTGTTATTTTCATTTGCTCCCTCTTTGCTGAAGGTTCATTCTTTCACTTCCTGTTCTCTTCTGTGCCATCCCTAGCTACCTGTGTTGTTCTTGTCCCACTGTGTCCCTTTCTCTATATTTTTTTCCTCCATTTTGTTTACTCTTTCTCTAGTTTTTATAAATCTATCAGTCAATATGAAAATTATTGTATGGCCTTCTGTTTCAATGTCATTTTAAACAAAACCACAAGAAAAGAAACTTCATTACAATTCAGTATATCAATGCATTTTTTGCACAGATCTGAGAAATCGTGTTTAAGGTTCTCCAGTTTTCTTTTAATACCTGTTAATGAGGTGAATTGTCTTTGGCTTGTCTGGATTTGAAAGTCCAAAATTTAGCCAGTCTATCCATGTGTCTATGTGTGGACTTCAAGCATTGAGGTTTTCTCTGATTACCTCAAAGTAAATAATTTGCTCTCCATTGTTAACCATTCCTGCCATGTGGCCAATAGTCTGGTTAACACTTCCTGTGGTTCCACACTACTTGGATGGAAAATTGGATATCAGTCTCATGTCATGTACGCTGTCCTAAATGTGTTAACAGCTAGAATGTAGTTCTGCAACTGTCTGAAACCACTAAGTAATTCCCTCAAATTTGGAACATTAGCTGTGACTTTTGAGAAGCAGATAGTGAACAGAAACACAGTTGAGTTCTCATGCTGACCTGAGATGTGTTTGTGCAGCTTCCAGCAATAGTCACTCAGCAGTGATCAGGATTAGAAGCCCAGGTTGATTTTCCTTCTCCTGATCCCAAAGATCTTTGTATTGCCTGGGAATGCTCATATTTTTAAGTAATGAAAGATGTTTAAAATTTAATAGGAACACAATTTTGACATTTATTTGCTTTAAAAGTTATCTCTTGTACCAGCTTGTTGAGTTTGATGTTCTACAATTTATTTTTCCAGGACACCCGAAGTGAAAAGTTGAAAGAAAGGAATGAAGCTTAATGACTGGAGAAGTCTTTCTGTGAAGTGAAACAGAGCGGATTACACGTAGAAGTGGACAGAACTGGACTGATAGCCAGAGTCCTCTGTTTGTGGTGCTGAATGTCCTGCTGGCCGAGCAGCTTTGTGAATGTTCACAGCTATTGTTTGACTCCGGCTGCAGAACTTGAGTTCTCGAGGCAGGGCAGTGAGCAATTTGACACCTTCAACATTTGTCCTGCATCTGTCCATGAGTTGTGGTTCTTTCGCCACTGTCTGCTAGCTGTGTGAATGGTAACTGCAGCAAACCAGCTGTTGGTTCCACCAAGGTCTGATTTTGAATGAATCCCATGTGATCAAGTGCAACTTACTAGTTCCTAAAAAGTACAGCAATAACCTCCTGACCACTGAACCTTGACATTGATCAATGTTGACTGATCTGTGGGTCAGTCTGCTCTGGCCTTGTCTTTCTATAACTGATAGTACACATTTTTCAATATATGATCCAATTATTTCTTGAGTCTGGTGTATGGTAATACCTAATATGGGAAGACTGAACTGATTAACTAAATGGGAAAAGAGGAAAGATGTAGCCATATGCATTTTATGTACTGTTTAGGTTTATGCCTGGCTTTAAAGGTGCTCCTGTAGAGTATTAGTTTGGAGAAATTATTTGTCTGTGTCTCATTTTGCTTAATCTTGCTCTTTCTTTTGAAAAAAAAGCTTAATTGGCAAGCTTCACCCAATTCAGGTGCCAAGGCCAGAGGGCCATGTTGCACACCTTCCTACGTGTGTGCTGTAGTGAACGGTCCTTTCATTTCAAAACAGTCAGTAATCAAGGACCTGTTGTGTCCACTAAAAAAACCTTTTGCTTTGTATTAACTTTTGAAAGAAAATGCGTGTTTTCTCATGATGGAAAATGTGAGGTGCGTGCAAACTGATGAAGTGCAGTTGGCTTATGCTATTTCAAATCGGATTGTATTTCAATTAATACCATCTGCTACCTACTGAGGGAAAGATGACTTTTTTTATCCCAATGGTAATTACAATACCAATCTGAAATCTTGATCTGTTCTATAAATAATGCATTGTGCATTTGCTGTACAGGATAGAGCTGGCATGAGCATGTGACTACACCTCTGTGTCAACTCATCTATATTATAGCATTCATGTTGTATAAGAGCACTTTACTTAGGGATAGCCTTGACCTGTTGGTTTGTGGCAATGTGACCATTGATACAGTAAATAAGCACGAGCAGAGAAACATTTCAGAGAGGGGCAAACCAGGTCCAGGTGTTGGAATTTCCACTGACCAATGATTTTTAGGTCAAGACTGTGAAAATTAATGTAAGCTTAATAAACAGTTGGGGATTATGAGTAGTGAATTGTAGTGTTGCATTATCCATTCTGCCATATGCCATTGCTTCCCAGGAGGCTGCAGAGGCTAAAATTGGATATTGTATCACCACATTTACCAGGCCACAGGCCTATATGTTTCTTTGTGTTTACAAATCTAAACATTGATGCTGTTAACCTGGATTAAGGTGTCTGCTACCCTTGGGGTCTATCTAGTCTGTATCTGTTAGGCTGCTTTTGACAGGTTGTTTATATGTTAACTGCTGACTAATAAGTGTGTAATTATTCCTTATAACAGACATTTTCTAATTTGAAAGAAACGTGTCAAGTATTGCTGAGTGTAAACACTTTCCAAAATGTTGCATTTAAATGTAATAAAGTTTTTTTTTCATTTTTTGCTTTAAAAAGATTGAAATGTATTTGTCATCTTCACATATCACTTGTGTGACTAATCTAGACCCCCAGAACACTGTGATGGCTAGTTTTTAACCTTCTTAGAAATTGAGATTTGTAATCAATATTTTTGTTGCCATTTGGTGGACACTGTTTAATAAAGTGTGAAAAAAAATAAAACTTCTTACACTGAAGCTTGTTTTAGCAAAGCAGAAGTCCAACCTTTTCATGTTTCTTGAGTTAATTCTATGCCTGCAGTTGTTTAATCGTAAATGCTGCCAATTACTTCTGTACTGGGCTGTTCAGACAGCTGTAAGAGAGCAATTATAAAAACAGATTGCTGGAACAGCTTAGGTCTGTTAGTGCCTGGGGAGTGAGCAATAGAGTTAATGTTTGGGAGTAACTCCTCAGAAGATGTTGTACCACACTCAATACTAATTCTATTTCTCTGTCCACAGATGATGTCTGTCCTGCTGAGTTTCTCCAGCAACATTTTTTTGCTTAATTTCAGATTTCTAGAATTCTTAATATTTAGATATCTTTCTCCTGGCTGAAGTCGGGTCTGACCCACTGAACCACAATGTCCACTTCAGGGCTGGCAAGGAGGCAGGTCCTGAATCCACCATCTCATACCAGCCAACTGAGCCAACCTCCACTCTCCCCTCACTACCCAAAAAAAGTCAGCATCAGCGTTGCAACATACTGTACATTTTTAATTGCATGTTGTCACCTGCATAGAGATGGTAAAGGCTGTAATTTCTTTCCATGTTGCTTGCCAGGAAAACCACCTAGTCCATTTTGCTTTTGTGTTATAGCAATGAGTGCCTTTGAGTAACTTGTCACTCATTACTCTTCTTGAACCGAGACTATATAGAGAGGCTGAATAGGCTGGGGCTGTTTTCC
This sequence comes from Chiloscyllium plagiosum, assembly GCF_004010195.1. NCBI lineage: Eukaryota > Metazoa > Chordata > Chondrichthyes > Orectolobiformes > Hemiscylliidae > Chiloscyllium > Chiloscyllium plagiosum. The sequence continues at coordinate 11,843,310 of NC_057742.1, forward strand.
TTGGAGCATCGGATGCTGAAGCGTAATCTCATAGAGGTTTATAAAATCATGGATATGATAAATAGACAGGTTCTTTTCCCTGGGGTGGGTGAGTCCAGAACTAGAGGGCATAGGTTTAAGTTGAGAGGGGATAGATTTAGAAGGGACCTAAGAGGCAACCTTTTCAGCAGAGGGTGGTGCCTGTATGGAACAAGCTGCCAGAAGAAGTGGAGGAGTCTGGTACAATTACAGCATTTAAAAGGCATCTGGATGGTTACATGAATAGGAAGGATTTTGAGAGATATGGACCAACTGCTGGCAAATGGGACTAGATTAGGTTAGGATATCTGGGTGGCATGGACAAGTTGGACCAAAGGGTTTGTTTTTGTGCTGTACACCTCTATGACTCTGTCTGACCTCAGGAGCTTGCCACTGTTGCTGAACAGCACCATACAAGTCTTGCCTAAAAAATGCAAGAAACCAGTATTACCTTTACCAGTGGCTCGGTGAATTAAGGTGCAGTTTTGTGAGAATTGTACACCAGACCTTGGTTTCTTGCTTTCTGCTGTCGAAGCTGTACATGTCCACAACAGCAGTTGACCAGGGATTAGAATAAAAATCTGCAATCACCTACGTTCAGTGACTTTTGAGTGCCCTCTGCTGGCAATGCAGTCCAGGGCCTGTAGGTCAGCTCCGAAATTAGCATTGCTGTGATGCCACCTACTGTGGAATAGCTTACTAATGACGATAGAAACAGGAGGTCACTCAGCCTTCTGAACCTGTACCACCATTCAATTATTGCTGATCTGTATTTACTAACCTTTGATCCCTGTCACGTGATATCCAACAAAGGGAATCATGGTATCATTGACGTCCACAGCACAGAAACAGACTCTTTGGCTTATTGAGCCTGTCCCATTCAAAAGCAACCAGAAAACTATTAGAATCTGTGTGTAGAGTTGTGGAACCACGAAAGAAATGAAGACCCTGGTGGGAGTTATGTACAGCCTTTTAGTAGTAGTCAGGATGTGGGGCAGAAAATAAATCAGGGTATAGAAAATGCATGTAAAAAAGGCACAATTGCAATAATCATGGGGGTCCTTCAAAATACAGATGCACTGGAAAAATCAGGTGGTAGATCCCAAGTAAATGAATACATGGAATGTGTATGAGCTGATTTTTTTGGAACTGTTTATGGTAGAACCCACCAGGGAGCAAGCAATTCTGGATTTAGTAATGTGTAATGACACAGACTTGATTAGAGAGCTTAAGGTGAAGGAATCCCTTGGGGACAGTGACCATAATATGGTAGAATTCTCTGCAGTTTGAGGGGGAGAATCTGGAATCGGATGTAACGGTATTACATTTGAGTGAAAGTAACTACAAAGAAGTGAGGGAGGAGCTGGCTGTAGTTGATTGGAAGGGGAACCTAATGGAAGATGGTGGAGCAGCAATGGCAGGAGTTTCAGTGGGGGAGGCGGTGTAATTTGGGAGGCATAACGGAAGCTAATCCCAAGGAACAGGAAGCCATGGCTGACGGTGGAAGTCAGGGACCAACATAAAGGTGAAAGAATATGAGCTGGTGAAGATTAGTGAGTTCCCTTAAAAAAACAACAGAGGGCAACAAAAAAAGCAATGGGAGTGGGTGGAGCAGGGAAAAGATGAAATATGTGGGTAAGCTAGCTAGTATAAAAGACTGCAAAAGGTTTTTTAGACATGTAAAAGATAAGTGAGAGGCAAGAGTGAACACTAGACCACTGGACATCTAGGCTGGAGAAATTGTGATGGGGAGTAAAGATATGGCGGAGGAACTGAATATGTACATTTATCAGTCTTCACCGAAGAAATTGCCAGTAGCAGATGAGGACTTAACAGTCTGTCACTCTGATGTTAACACATCTTAAAAGATGCAACTGTCATGTTGAAACTGAGTTAAAGTGTGAAATAAAAGCAAGCTGAGACATTACCTATTTACTTGTGCATTCCTCTACAGTGAGATCTCAATAACCTATGCTGGGCTGGAGATGAAGCAGAGTAGTTTCCACCTTGGTCATCTCTGATATATATCAACAGTATTTCCTGATTAGACGCGGTAACCAACAAATCCTGGGGCATGTAAGTCCCATCAGCATATGCTTGTTACTGACCCAATGACCTCTGTGCTAAATTCACCAGGCGCGGGCAACAAAAACAGAAATTGCTGGAGAAATTCAGCAGGTCTATGGAGAGAAAGAGTTAACGTTTCAGGTCCAGCGACCCTGCAGAACTGATTGTGGCTGGGAAAAGGTTGGTGCATCTGCTGGGTGGGGGGAAGGCAGAGTGAACAATAGGTGGAGATGGAGCCATAAAGAGAGCACAGCAATTGAGCAGGAGGAGGAGTGGGTAATGGTGAGCCAGGGAGAAACATGAGCTGATAATGGCAGTGGGGGGGAAATCCATGAATAACTTCAGGGCCTGAGCACCTTCACACACACCAGGCATCCTGAGAGAGGCTACTTGCACCAATGCTAACTCATTTTCATCCTGTGATGGTCCCTATTAGCAGCTTTTCTTTCTCCCCGATTCACCATTATCCATTTCTTTGCCCAATTGCTGTTCTCTTTCGTTGGGTTCCACCCCCACCTCTCATTCACTCCTTCCCCACTCATCTTCAGCGTATACCAACCTTTTTCTAGCCACAATCAGTTCTGAATAAGGGTATCTTGACCTGCACTGTTAACTCTACTTTCTCTCCACTGATGCTGCCAGTATTTCCAGCAATTTCTGTCTTTGTTTTAGATTTCCTGCATCCTCAGTTCTTTTTATGTTCACCTTATGATGACTGCAAACCAAAGCTGTTTGTGGTGAATTAGCCAAAGTCGCAACCTCCTGGATGTCCATGCAGCACCATAAGGACACAAGCAAATGGGATTTAATGGTGACAGCGACTGACGTGACTGTGAGAAAGTCTTTGATATCTATGTCCTCTGCAGGCTGACTGTTCAGAAAAGTAAACAGAAGCTGAAAGCTCAGCTGGTTGAGGAGAAGACAGAGACCAGCTAATCATGCACATTCTCAGTGAACTGCCTCCCCCTGCAGATATTTCAATGAGATTACTTTCCTGAGCCACACAAGGTCATGTTTAACAGAGGGCTGACCGCCACAGCACAAAGGTAAAAACAATGACTGGAAACCAGAGTTTAGATTAGAGTGGTGCTGGAAAAGCACAGCAGTTCAGGCAGCATCCGAGGAGCAGTAAAATTGACGTTTCGGGCAAAAGCCCTTAATCAGGATTACAGGCAGAGTGCCTGAAGGGTGAAGAGATAAATGAGAGGAGGGTGGGGAGAAAGTAGCATAGAGTAAAATAGGTGAGTGGGGGAGGGGATGAAGGTGATAGGTCAGGGGGAGGGTGGAGCATCTTACAAGATGGAAGGTTGCCCCTTTCAAAAAAACAACCTCACAGTTTAGATTGTCCCACAAGAGATGGGGCATGGTGGCTCAGTGGTTAGCACTACTGCCTCACAGCACCAGGGATCTGGGTTCGATTTGCAGATTCTCCCAGTGTCTGCGTTAGCTTTCTCTGGGTGCTCTGGTTTCCTCCCACAGTCCAAAGAGTTTCATGTTGATTGGCCATGCTAAATTGCCCATAGTGAGAGGGATGTGCAGTCTAGGTGGATTAGCCATGGGAAATGTGGGGTTGTGGTGAGGGGTAGGATTGGGTGGGATTCTTGGAAGCTCAGTGTGGACTCAATCACCTGATTCCACACTGTAGCAATTCCAAGTAAAAATAGCTTCTCTGGATGTCTACTATAAATATTTTCAATGCTTTAAACACCACATTGGTTCATTCTTTGACACTCAAAAGAGCTTGTTTTTAAATTTAATGTAATCTGACCTCATTAACCAACCCTTTAAACTGAGATATCATTCTAATGATTCTGCAATATATCCTCTTCAGTAATTTAGAATTTAATGCACATTTCTAATTGCCCAGAGGGTAGTTAAGAGTCAACCACATTGCTGTGGGTCTGGGGTCACATATAGACCAGACCTGGTAAGGTTGGCAGTTTCCTCCCTTTAAAGGACATTAGCAAACTAGATGGGTTTTCCTGACAATCGACAATGGATTCGTGGTCATCATTAGACTCTTAATTCCAGATTTTTATTGAATTCAAATTCCACCATCCGTCATGGCAGGAATCAGATCCGGATCCCCAGAATATTACCTGGATCCCTGGATTAACAATGCAGGGACAATACCACTTGGCCATCACCTCCCCTCTTTAGTGAGGGTTTGTATTTAAAAAAAAACACTTGTAGCAAACATGTAGTTAGTTTGTGTATGACACCAATCACACTTAACAATGTAAAAAGAGTAGTCTGCTTTAAAAATAATTGATTGGAAATAAATATGATGCCTCCAATGGGAGGCAGAGTAACAAAAAAGTGCCTGGTAGAGGGTTCACAAGAGATTTACCATGATGTTGCTGGGTATGGAAGGTTTGAGTTGTACTGAAAGGCTGGACAGGCTGGGACTTTTCTCACTGGAGCATAGGAGGTTGAGAGGTGACCTGATAGAAGTTTGTAAAATAATGAAAGGTATAGATAGAATTGATGGTAGTTGTCTTCTCCCTAAGATGGGGTTTTCAAGACCAGGGGGTACATTTTTAGGTGGGAGGAGTGAAATTTAAAAAAGACATGAGGGGCTAACTTTTTTGTGTGGAGGTTTTCGTGTAGAATAAACCTCCTGAGGAAGTGGTAGATGTGGGTATAATTACAACATTTAAAAGATACTTGGATAATTACATGAGTAAGAAAGGTTTAGAGGGATATGGACCAGTAGCAGGCAGGTGGGGCTAGTTTAGTTTGGGATTATGTTCAGCTTGGATTGATTGAATGGAATGATTTGTTTCCGTGCTCTTTGACTGTATGACCCCATGTGTCTCCCAGAACCGTTATTCTGTGCTGTGTTTCTTTATTTTCAGATGCCCCATATAATTAAGCAAGCGTGAGAGTTCTGTTTAGAGACTGGCTTTGCGAAAGTGAGGACTGCGGATGCTGGAGATTAGAGTTGAGAGTGTGGTGCTGGAAAAGCACAGCAGGTCAGGCAGCATCCGAGAAACAGAAGGGTCAACGTTTAGGGCATAAGCCCTTCATCAGGGAATGAAAGCGCTTATGCCCAAAATGTCGATTCTCCTGCTCTTCAGATGCTCCCAGACCTGCTGTGCTTTTCCAGCACCACACTCTCGACTGGAAACTGGTTTTGCCTTTCCCTCTAAGTTTTAAAACAAAATCATGCCACTCACACAACAGAACCAAGTTACATGCTCAAAGTATAGAAATTTGCAGGATTTGTTGTGCAATGACTTGCTCAAGACATTGCGAGCTGCCTCTCTGACAGACATGTCGTTAGCCTTGATGCAATTGATCTGCAGATTCCTTGCCCATGACGAAGAGCCTTTAGTCAGAGTTCACTGTTCAGAACTCCTGTCCCTCACAGGTACAAAATAATCAGAAAATACGGCGAAATGTTTTACAGCAGCTACAAGTTTTATCTAATCGCGAAATAAGCAATAAAGCAATGTATTGAAAATAAAAGCAATCCAAAGTTTGCAGTAGAATATCAAAATAAATATTGCCTACTTTTTTGCAAAGTAACACGTTGTTATTATTGATACAGCTCAGTGGATTTGTGACTTAAAACAGATTCATTCCAGTTAAGACTGAGATGAGAATTATTTTCTCTCTGAAGTCGATGCTCTTTGGAATTCTCTTCCACGGTGGAGGCTGAATCACTGAATAGAATCTTGGCTGAATTAGATCGTTTTGTGATTGACAGTGGAGTCAAGAGTTATGAGGGACAAAGAGGAAAGTGAAGTTGAGGACACAACTAGATCAGCCATAATGGTAGAGTATTGTGAAGCAGGCTTGAGGGCTGAATGGCCTATTCTTCTGAGATCCTGTATTCTCTGGAATTTATCTGAAAAACTAGAGGACATAGGTTTAAGGTGAGAGGGGAAAGATTTAAAATGACCTAAGGGGCAACTTTTTCACACAGAGGGTGGAACATGTATGGAATGAGCTGCCAGAGGAAGTGGTGTAATTATAACATTTACAAGGCATTTAGATGGATATGGGCCAAATGCTGGCAAATGGGACTAAATTAATTTAGGATATGTGTATAATTTAGGACTAGTTGGACCAATGGGTCTGTTTCCATGCGGTACATCTCTATGACTCTATGTCACTGTCATCCTACTGTACACCTGCTTTGTTCTATACAGACAGGTAGAAGGGAGTGCCATTTTAAGAGATATTAACCAATCATTTTCTATTTGATCCCTTTGAGAGCAGTAACAAATGCACTGTGTGCATACCTTTGTCATTGTATATTGGAGATTTTAAAGTCCTGATGTGGAAGGTTCGCACTGATATTGTATTTCATATCTTGTCAAGTCAAAAGTCCATTGAACAATGAATCCTGAAACTAATGAGTACCACATGTGGTAAACTTAACTGCTCTGTCCAAAAGGGAGTTAGTTAGCACAGTATGATCACTATATGCACAAATCACTTTTCGGATGAGGAAGGAAAGTTGCTCAAGTTTAACTTAGACAGAAACATACAGTAAGACTTGCTATTAGGAGAAAGATAGTCTCTTTTATTAAATTGAATTGAATTATCTTTATTGTCACATGTACTCAGATGAAAACAATGGAACGTTTACAAGTCACCACTCACAGCTTCAAGGTGTCTAGGTACAGATCTTCAGTACACATTCTTAGGGAAAAAAGATGAAAATAAAGAAATAGAAAGTTCAGAACAACAGTCCTTCCGACCCAGTCCACAATGGCACCTAGCCCCCAGACCACGCTGGGCCTTTACACAAGACCACACACGGCCTTGACTCTGGACCGCGCTGGGCCTTGACTCCAGACCACACTGGGCCTTGGCACCAGACAGTGCTGGGCCATGATTCCAGACTGTGCTGAGCCTTGAAACCAGGCCACATTAGGCCTTGACACCAGACCACGCTGGGCCTTTACACCAGACCACACAGGGCCTTGACTCCAGACCATGCTGGGCCTTGACTCCAGACCAAGCTGGGCCTTGACTCCAGACCAAACTGGGCCTTGACACCAGGCCACATTGGGCCTTGACACCAGACCACGCTAGGCGTTGACTCCAGACCACACTGGGCCTTGACTCCAGACCACGCTGGGCCTTGACACCAGACCACGCTGGGCCTTGACACCAGACAGTGCTGGGCCTTGATTCCAGACTGCGCTCGGCCTTGACACCAGGCCACACTGGGCCTGGACACCAGACCACGCAGGGCCTTGACTCCAGACCACACTGGGCCTTGACTCCAGTCCAGGCTGGGCCTTGACTCCAGTCCGTGTTGGGCCTTGATTCCAGTTTGCATTGGGCCTTGACTCCAGACCATGCTGGGCCTTGACTCCAGACCACGCTGGGCCTTGACTCCAGACCAAACTGGGCCTTGACACCAGGCCACACTGTGCCTTGACACCAGACCACGCTGGGCCTTGACTCCAGACCATGCTGGGTCTTGACTCCAGACCATGCTGGGCCTTGTCTCCAGACCATGCTGGGCCTTGTCTCCAGACCAAACTGGGCCTTGAATCCAGACCACGCTGGGCCTTGACTCCAGTCTGCACTGGGCCTTGATTCCAGTCCGCACGGGGCCTTGACTCCAGACCACACAGGGCCTTGACTCCAGTCCGCACTGGGCCTTGCCTCTAGTCCGCACATGGTCTTGACTCCAGACCACGCTGGGCCTTGACTCCGGGCCATGCTGGGCCTTGACTCCAGACCACACTGGGTCATGACTCCAGGCCACACTGGGCCTTGACTCCAGACCAAACTGGGCCTCGACTCCAGACCAAACTGGGCCTTGACTCCAGGCCGCACTGGGCCTTGACTCCAGACCATGCTATGCCTTGACACCAGACCGCGCTGTGCCTTGACTCCAGACCACACTTGGCCTTGACACCAGACCATGATGGGCCTTGACACCATAAAACACTGGGCCTTGACACCAGACCAAGATGGGTCTTGATTCCAGACCACGCTGGGCCTTGAATCCAGACCACGCTTGGCCTTGACACTAGACCACGCTGGGCCTTGACTCCAGATCACGCTGGGCCTTGACACCAGACCACACTGGGCCTTGACTCCAGACCACGCTGGGCCTTGACTCCAGACGACACTGGGCCTTGATTCCAGGCCACACTGGGCCTTGACTCCAGACCACGCTGGGCCTTGACTCCAGTCCGCGCTGGGCCTTGACTCCAGTTCGCACTCGGCCTTGTCTCCAGACCACGCTGGGCCTTGACTCTGGGCCATGCTGGGCCTTGACTCCGGACCACGCTGGGCCTTGACACCAGACCGCGCTGGGCCTTGACCCCAGACCACACTGGGCCTTGACTCCAGACCATGCTGGGCCTTGACCCTAGACCGCACTGGGCCTTGACTCCAGTCCTCACTGGGCTTTGATTCCAGACCACACTGGGCCTTGACACCAGACCACGCAGGGCCTTGACTCGAGACCACACTGGGCCTTGCCTCGAGACCACACTGGGCCTTGACTCCAGTCTGCAGTGGGCCTTGACTCCAGACCGTGCTGGGGCTTGACTGCAGTCCGCACTAGGTCTTGACTCCAGTCCGCACTTGGCCTTGACTCCAGTCTGCACTGGGACTTGATTCCAGACCACACTGGGCCTTGACACCAG
>NC_057742.1:11852520-11854235 GCF_004010195.1 Chiloscyllium plagiosum
GTCCGCACTGGGTCTTGACCCCAGACCACACTGGGCCTTGACTCCAGACCGCACTGGGCCTTGACTCCAGACCACACTGGGCCTTGACTCCAGACTGCACTGGGGCTTGACCCCAGACCACACTGGGTCTTGACTCCAGTCCGCACTGGGCCTTGACACCAGACCACGCTGTGCCTTGAGTCCAGACTTTGCTGGGTCTTGACTCTAGACCACATTGGGCCTTGACTCCAGGCCACACTGCGCCTTGACACCAGACCACGCTGGGCCTTGATTCTAGATTGTGCTGGACCTTGACACAAGGGTACACTGGGCCATGACTCTAAACCACACTGGGCCTGGACTCCAGTCTGCAGTGGGCCTTGACTCCAGAACACATTGGGCCTTGACTCCTGACCGTGCTGGGCCTTGACTCCAGTCCACACTTGGTCTTGACACCAGTCCGCACTGGGCCTTGACTCCAGTCCGCGCTGGGCCTTGACTCCAGTCTGCGCTGGGACTTGACTCCAGACCACGCTGGGCCTTGACTCCAGGCCACACTGGGCCTTGACACCAGACAACGCTGGGCCTTGACACCAGACCACGCTGGGCCTTGACTCCAGACCGTGCTGGGCCTTGACTCCAGTACTTGCTGGGCCTTGCCTCCAGACCACGACTAGCCTTGACTCCAGTCGGCACTAGGCCTTGACTCCAGTCCGCGCTGGGCCTTGACTCCAGTCCGCACTGGGCTTTGACACCAGACCACGCTGGGCCTTGACTCTAGACCACGCTGGGCCTTGACTCCAGTCTGCAGTGGGCCTTGACTCCAGACAACATTGGGCCTTGACTACAGACCACACTGGGCCTTGACTCTAGACCGCGCTGGGCCTTTACCCCTGACCACGCTGGGCTTTCACACCAGTCTGCACTGGGCCTTGACTCCAGAGCACGCTGGGCCGTGACTCCAGACCACGCTGGTCCTTGAAACCAGCCCTTGCTGGGCCTTGACCCCAGACCGTGCTGGACCTTGACTCCAGTCTGCACTGGGCCTTGACGCCAGACCACACTGGGCCTTGACTCCAGACTGCGCTGGGCCTTGACTCCAGACCACTCTGGGCCTTGACTCCAGGCCACGCTGGGCCCTGACTCCAGACCTTGCTGGGCCTTGACTCCAGACCACACTGGGCCTTGACTCCAGTCCAGTCAGCAGTGGGCCTTTACTCCAGACCACATTGGGCCTTGATTCCAGACCGTGCTGGACCTTGACCCCAGACCACGCTAGGCCTTGACTCCAGACGACACTGGGCCTTGACTCCAGACGACACTGGGCCTTGAGTCCAGACTGTGTTGGGCCTTGACCCCAGACCACGCTGGCCTTGACTCCAGTCTGCGCTGGGCCATGACTCCAGACCACGCTGGGCTTTGACTCCAGGCCACACTGGGCCTTGACTCTAGGCCACACTGGGCCTTGACTCCAGACCACACTGGGCCTTGACTCCAGTCCGCACTGGGCCTTGACACCAGACCACGCTGGGACTTGACTCCAGACCACACGGGGCCCTGACACCAGACCACGCTGGGCCTTGATTCCAGACTGCGCTGGGACTTGACACAAGGCCACGCTAGGCCTTGACACGAGACCACGCTGGGCCTTGACACCGGACCGCGTTGGGCCTTGACTCCAGACCTTGCTGGGCCTTGACTCCAGACCACGCTGGTCCTTGACTCCAGTCTGCACT
>NC_057742.1:11857019-11873950 GCF_004010195.1 Chiloscyllium plagiosum
CTGGGCCTTGACACCTGACCATGCTGAGCCTTGACTCCAGTCTGCAGTTGGCCTTGACTCCAGTCCAGGCTGGGCCTTGACACCTGACCATGCTGAGCCTTGACTCCAGTCTGCAGTTGGCCTTGACTCCAGTCCAGGCTGGGCCTTGAGTCCAGTCCACGTTGGGCCTTGATTCCAGTTCGAATTGGGCCTTGACTCCAGACCACGCTGGCCTTTGACTCCAGGTCATGCTGTGTCTTGATTCCAGACTGCGCTAGGCTTTGACTCCAGACCGCACTGGGCCTTGAGTCCAGACCGCGCTGGAGTCTTGACTCTAGGCTGCGCTGGGCTTCCCCTTAAGGCTCTCAAGGCCAGGAGACAGCACTGGAATCACCTTGGACGCCCATGGTGGCCGAGGGATCACCACGCCAGGCCACGAGGTTACCGCCTAATTATAAAATGCTGGCCCACTCACATCGCATTGAAGGAATAAAAACATGTTTGATGGAAGTGTTCCAAAATGAGAAGTCTGGACATCAAGTCAGAGAAAGGAATACGTTTTCCCATTGGTGGAATTATCAAAAATCTGGTAGCACCAATTTAAGGCAAATGCCAAAGAACCAACGACAACCCATGAATTGTTTTTTATTTATACAATTATTAGTTAATAAAGATAAATATCCTTTTCAACATTGAATCCACGTTTCTACTGTTTTCTGTGGATTGGATCCTGGCAGGGAAGTGTAATACACTGAAGTATTCCTATCATGTCCCATTTATATAATTTAGTCATTGCAGATACGTCCAGGCACTACATTATGTTGGTAGCTGCTGGTCTTTCTCTTTGACAGCCCTTCTTGGTCGATGGTGACTTGGTTCCACATTAAAACAAGAGTTCTCAGGTGACCGAAGAGTCCACCACATGATCTACAATCTCTGTCACAGGAGGGGCTGGCGGTGGTCGGGGGAATGGGAGGGTGCTCTCTCTGATGAAGCTTGCCGTCGATGAGAAGCTTCGAGGTGGACAGATCTTCCTTCAGCTGCTTTCCCTTCACCTCCGGCAGTGCTGAGCAAGAGTTTCCCAAGTCTCGATGGGAACGTTGTATTTTGCTAAGGAAGGTTCGAGGGTGTTTCAGAGGCATTTTCTGGGGCTTGTTTGTAGCGTTGAAGGTCTGAGTTGAGCATTTCTTTCGTGGGTCCCATGATAGGCATGTGGGCAATGTGGCCCAGTCGGTAGAGCTGCTTGAGCTTGGGGGTGTTGGTCTAAGTGGGAGACACTGACGGGTGCACCTTTCCTGAGAATGGACTGGCAACATCTTGCTAGAGGCACATCCCCCAGTGCCCACTGTAGAAGTCCACATCACTGAGCTAAAGGCTTGCTGCTACTGCTGTTTAGACCATGAGATTTTTGTCAGGTTTGAGGTCCTGGTGTTTAAACTCAGCCTTCCTCAGGCAACTGGTACACTGAAGGCCATACTCATTTGCTGTTCAAACATGCGTTGTGCTTGCGGCTTTTTCTTTGATATTTGCTCATGAGATGTGACAGGGTCTTCCATTGCCCATTCCTAATTGCCCTTGAACCTTGGCTTGCCAGTACCATTTCAAAGACCAATTAAGAGCCAACCACATTGCTATGGCTCTGTAGTCACATGTAGGCCAGACCATGTGAGGATGTCATTTACCTTGACCACAGGTCATTACCGCCAACCCAGAAAGGTATTTCTTACAATAACCAATATCTACATGGTCACCAAAGTCTTATCAACCTCATCAGGTCCTGGATCTCTTGGTTGTTCTTATTGAAGCAAGTCAGTCTAAGGTTTTGTTGGTGTTTCCCGGTCAAATAACCAAGTGTCACTTTGATTATGGAGTCCTTGATGGCAGATGAGGCACTGTGGACGCTGTGTCTCTGGGCCACCAGGTTGGTTGTGAGGTGTTGGCTGAATAAAGCTCTCATTTCAAGGTTTTGAGTACCCCAGCATAGATTTTCCAGTAGCACTGTTTCTATTCCCATCGCTGCTTCGGGCCAATGTCTTCCTTCACAAATCAGGCATTCCTAGAATCGGATGTAGGCTCTTGGCCCTCATGTACCTTAATTCCATGCTCTTCATCAATTCCTTCTTCCAGCTGCTCAAGCAAAGGGTGGCAGAGATTTGGAATTCACTTCTGCAGATGTCAATTAATGCTTGATCCATTGTTAATTTTGAATCTGAGATTGATAGAATAGTCATCTACCAAGACTTGTTGGACCGAAGGACCAGCTTCCATACTCTAGGGAATCTAATCTAATAACAAAGCTGTTAAGAGATCTGGGGAAAAGGTGGGTCATTGAATTAGGTCACTGATCAGTCATGATCTGACTGAATGGAGGAACGAGCTGAAAAAGGGCACTTTCCTGTTCCTATATTTCTCCAAGGTATTCATTTGCCCCTCATGAAATGACTGTGTTGTTTATCTTTGAGGAACAATATAAGTGGAAACCAAAGGCTCTATGATGTACTGATAGTCCTCCTACCTTTGAATCCCACCTACTCCAGGGATATATAATAACATCTCTGAACCACTTGACTGGATTAGATTTACTAGTCAGGAGTTGGGGAACAGTAGTAGTGCCCCACCCCCTGAGTCAGGAGGCCTTAGTTCATGTTCCACCATTCCCAAGGAGTGAAATAATATTTCTGACCAAGTTGATAAAGAAGTATCTACAAGTATAAACTCTTAGCCTGAGGAGTTGAATTTATCTCTTTCAACAGCTTTGGCTTTTATTTCGCACTGTATCCTTGTAATGTTTTGTGGACTTTGGGAACAGCATGTTCAATTCTTTCTTCTCTCTATCCCTCAGTATTTATTTTTGAAGTGTTTAGAAATGCTGTAATATCAAACAAACTTGGCAAACAAGATTGTTAAATAGGGATGGTTATGGAAAAATAAAATCTTATTTACGGTCACTGCGGCTTTGCAGTATTTTTTCAATATTATTTAGCAATGTGACATTTTAAGTGTTGAAAAATAATTTGGAACCTAATCCTAGATTATTAAAAATGAAAAGTAAGAAAAATGGAATTCAGCTTTTTCTGTTCATCAATAAACCCGTGGCCTCTTGAATCACTTGTTAAATTGCTAAATTACATTTTTATCTGTCATATGCTGCACCTAATGCTATGTGTGTACAATTCCCAGTGGAATAGTCAACTGAAGGATATCAGGTTGAGCTACACAATGGGGAACAATTGGAATGGAAAGAAAAAAAACTGCAAGTGCCGGAAATCTGAAACAGAAATAGTGAATACTAAGAACACAGAGCAAGTCAAATCAGCAACTATGAAAAGATAAATTACCTGAAGGAATGCTTAGTTTTCCCTCAACAGATGCTAACTGGATTTCCTGCAAGTCCATTTTTGTTTCGCAAATCCATTTTAAAATGGTTAAATGTGATGTATGTTGTTCTTATTTTTTTAAAGAATTTATATCATTTGTTTTATAGAGTTTGGATTTTGAACTCGTGGCATGTGGGCTTTCATCTCTGTTTACGAGGGAGTTTAATAATTAATTTGTCATAATTTCTGAAGTCATGCTTTACTTTAAAGAAATAAAGGTCAGTATTCCATATGCCATGCCTATTAGCTGCTAATCTTGGATGCTGACGTTTTGTGATTCATGCATGAGGACCTTCAAATCTCTTTGTCTTTCTCCATTTAAATAATATTCAGCTCCTCTACTCTTCTTGCCAAAAGGCATAACTTGATACTTTCGCACATTATATTCCATCTGTTAAGTTTTTGGCCATGCAATTAACTTTTGTAGACACTTTGTGTAATCCTCACAGCTTGCCTTCCACTTATTTTAGTATCACCTCAATGATGATAGCACATTCACTTCCCTCAACCAAATCATTAAGATATTATAAATAATTGTGATCCCCAGCACTGATACCTGTGGCATGCGGCTGGTTAAAAGTTGCCATCCTGAAAGTGTCCCCTCAATCTTAACTCTCTTTCTCCATTAGTTAACCAATCCTTTGGCCATGCTAATGTATTATCTCCAAACCATGTCACTCTAATCCTATTAAATAGTATTACGTCTGGTAACTAATTAAACACCTTCTGGAAATCCAAATATATTACATTTATCAGTTCCCTTTATCTATTATGCTTGTTATCTCTTCAAAGAATTCTAATAAGTGCATCACGTGTGTCAAGGCATGATTTTCTGTCGTGAAGTCAAACTTGATTAGATTAGGCACTTCCAATTGCTCTGCCCATTACAATAGACTCTAACATATTCCCAATAGCAGATGTTACATAAACTAACAGTTATCTGTTTTCTGTCTCCCTCCCACTTTGAATAAGGGTGTCACATTGAAGGTTCTTCAATCATCTGGGACTTTTCTGTAATCTAAGGATTCTTGAGAGATTTTTATCAGTGAATCCATAATCTCTGTAGCTAATTCCTTTAGAATTCTAGGATGCAACCCATCAGAAGCAGGGAACTTATTAAGCTTTAGCTCTATTTGTTTCCTGAATATGTTTTGAATCATAGTATCCCAATACTGTGGAAGCAGACCATTCAGCCCATTGAGTCCACACTGATCCTCCAAAGAACATCTCACCCAGACTCACTCCTCTACCCTATCCCTGTAACCCTGCATTTTCCCATGACTAATCCCCCTAGCCTGCACATTCCTGGACAATAGAGGCAACTTAGCATGGTCAATCCCTCTAACCTGCACATCATTGGACTGTGAGAGGAAACTGGAGCACCTGGAGGAACCCCACACAGACTTGGGGAGAATGTGCAAACTCCACATAGAAAGTTCCCAAGGCTGGAATCGAACCCAGGTCCCTAGTGCCATGATGTAGTGGTGCTAACCCCTGAGCCACCTTGCCACCCCCAGCAACAGTTTTTGTATTTGCCTCCTCCCCATATGTTGCCTGTTAATTTGCATTTTTAGCATGTCCTTAATATACTGTACCATGAAGACAGAAACAAACTATTCATTCAACTTCTCTGCCATTTCCTGGTTTCCTCCGGGTGCTTTAGTTTGCCCCCACAGTCCATAGATGCACAGGTTAGGTGAATTGGCCATGCTAAATTATCATTGTGTTCAGGGATGTGTAGATTAGGTGCATTATTCAGGGGTAAATGTACAGTAATAAGATAGGGGAATAGGTCTGGATGGGGTTACACAAGTTGGTGTGGACTTGTTGGGCCGAAGGGCCTGTTTACACACTGGAGGGATTCTATGGATTCTATGAACTATTATTTCTTTAGTCTCATTCTCTAAGTGCCCTAATTCATTTTGGCCTCTCTCTTCCTTTTTATACATTTAAAGAAACTCTTACTATCTGTTTTTATATTATTTGCTATTTTCTTCCTCTTTATTACTTTTTGGTCATTTTTGTTCACTATTAAAACCTAACCAATCTTTTGGTTTACCAAGAATCTTTGCCAATTTGTATGTTATTTTTCTTTTAATTTGAAATTATCTGTAACATCTTTGGTTTACAATGGTTGGTTTATGCCCTTCCTAGAATTCTTCTTGCTCACTGGCAAATGTCTGTGAATTATTTCCTTACATGATTGCCATTGTTCATTAACTAGACTCCTTTCAAAATCCCACACCAATCAACCCCACCGCCCCGTGACCGAACATTTCAACTCCCCCTCCCACTCTGCCGAGGACATGCAGGTCCTTGGCCTCCTCCTCTACCCGGCACCTAGAGGAAGAACACCTTATCTTCCGCCTCGGAAATCCATCAAGACTGGGATCTGACTTGACCACTATGAATATCAGCTGTTATTATAACGTTGCCATTTATTGTTGTCATTTTTGATTAGGTTTATTTTGTCATTTATTAGAAATTAAGTGTTGTTTTTGTAACAAAACTTTGTGCTCTAGATATATGCTCTTTACAAATTGAGTTATTAGCTGTTTTATTCAGGAGTTTTCTGTTCTTAGTTTGATCTTAGAGTAGGATAAAAGATTGACACAACATCCAGGGCCGAAGGGCCTGTACTCTGCTAGATTAGATTACATTACAGTGTGGAAACAGGCCCTTCGGCCCTTCGGCTGTACTGTTTGATGTTCTATGTTCATATGAGCTCAGGTTAGCCTTCTGAGTTACTCTTAAACAATGTTCATTAAAAAATCTCGTACATGATGTTAAGGCTCCAGATCAGCATGCACAGAGCTGTACTAGTTTCAAGGTTTCAACAGCGTCTCATCTCAATCATATTTTACAGGTCATGTTTAATGAATACATAGATGAGCTTCTGAGGTCACCTTTACACTGCAACACACCTCAGGGCTTATCTATATATTTATTACGCCTATCTCGACAATATCCTTTGAGCTCACCTTATCGCAGAGCTTATAACCAGAAAAAAATCAGTGGCATTTCTTAACATCCAAACACAAAAACTATTGGGAGCATCCTAAATCACAGTGCCACCCAAGTCCTAAACATTTATTTCACCCCAAGTAGCTGTCACTGTATTTTGAACTTACATAATATTGATGGTTTCATAAGACTGAAGGGTCATCTGTATATTTATTTCCTAACAGTTATCAATGATCGGAAATTCTGAATGTCCTTATGCTGAATCTTTCAGCATTCTGGCCACTCTTGTTCTTGAGAGCTATGAATCATCATGAAAGCTTTTTTCATTTGTCACCTTCACTGTTGTCTTTGAATTGCTTGATTTAAACAATGATTCCTAACCATTCAAAAATTTTGTTCCTGTCAATCCTTCCTTTTTGCTCAAGTTGCAACTTGTCCGATTCCTTTTCTGACTTCATTCCTGCGCGTCCTCCATCAATTTGTTTCCTGTAAGTTGGAGGATTACGGTGTATCCCATTAAATGATCCATCAGACATACAGGTGTATAACAGCTTAAGATTTAAAACAACTGAAACACCTTCAGGCTCTATGTTACTACACATCACTTATTCATATTTCCTCAGCCAAAGACCATTGGATGTGTTAGCGGTGAGCAAGAACAGGACAGTTTCTGGATTAGTGGTGCTAGGAGAGCACAGCAGTTCAGGCAGCATCCGAGGAGCAGTAAAATCGACGTTTCGGACAAAAGCCCTTGACAAGTCATGGGGACAGTGCTGAGCTGGAAGTTTGGAATTGGGGTGAGGTGGAGGAAGGGGAAATGAGGAAACTGTTGAAGTCCACATTGATGCCCTGGGGTTGAAGTGTTCCGAGGCGGAAGATGAGGCGTTCTTCCTGCAGGCATCTAGTGGTGAGGGAGTGGCGGTGAAGGAGGCCCAGGACCTCCATGTCCTCGGCAGAGTGGGAGGGGCAGTTGAAATGTTGGGCCACAGAGCGGTGTGGTTTATTGGTGCGGGTGTCCTGGAGATATTCCCTAAAGCAAACAGGACAGTGTCAACCTTAATCAGGAGTCAGTTCCAACTTTATGTGTGAATTATCAAGTCCCTTTTCACCTGCGTGACACTCTTGGCTACTAGACACTATGAAAAAGCAGACATTGGCTTCACAACAGATGATGCAGTACAAACTAATTTGCTAATTCACAAATGGTGAACGGTGAGGGTTTATTGTACTGCTTACTAAACAAAATTTTAAAAAGTGAAACATCTACCTCTCAGATACAGACAAAGTGTATTGGTCTCTTTCGGTATATCTGTTCCTACTTGGTATCATTCAAGAGTGACTTACATGACATCACAAAGAGCAAATCCATTAGAAAGTTTTGTACATGAATGGGAAACTTTCCAAAAGCAGCGATCACACTGATTTTTAAAAAATTTGTTTTTATGTAGTTCGAAGTGATTAATAAACAATCTCTTTGAACTGCTTGGCAGTGACTGGCGTGCGTGTCCAACCAGAAAGACCAAACTACAATCATGGTTTGTCTTCTTTGGCATAACCAATTGAGACTCAAGTTCAGGCTGTCAGTCATTGGTGCAAGTCAATACCAGTAATCTGTTCATGAGTAAGTATCTGATACTGAAAGGGTGGGTCTAAATACTCAGGTTTCAAAGTTTCAAAGGTTAATCTATGTAGCAAAAACTGGTGGCTTGATTTGAATCAAAATTGTGTCAAGCCAGAAGTCTCATTCACAACAAGGTTCCCCTGGTATTTTTTTCCATTCTGGACACGGGAACATGCTTCTGAAGAGGTGAGTGAATCAGTGGTTAGGATCTTTCTTGCCTCTGTCTGAACCATCACAGGAAACATAGAAATGGCTTTGGAATTCTCAAAAGCCTTGAATCTTTTTGTGTTATGTGCCTTGCTGTCTCCTGGAAGCGCCCAGTGGTGGAATATTTTAGAATTTGGAAAGAAGGTAGAAATTTCAACAACTGAACCTGCACAGATTACAACAGCCCAACCTGTAGAACTTGCAGCCATTCAACATACAGAAATTGTAACAACTAAACCTACACAAACTGCAACAACGCAGCCTGTAGAAACGGCAGGCATTCAACCCGCTGAAATTGCATCATCTCCACCTGTAAAAGATGCAACAGGTCAAGTCACAAAAATTGCAGCAATGCAACCTGCAGAAATTGCATCAACTCAACCTGTAAAAGATGCAACAGATCAAGCTGCAAAAATTGCAACGACTCGAGCCGCAGAAAGTACAACAATGCAACCTGCAGAAATTGCATCAACTCAACCTGCAAAAGATGCAACAGATCAAGCTGCAAAAATTGCAACAACTCGCGCCGCAGAAAGTACCACAATGCAACCTGCAGAAATTGCATCAACTCAAGCTGCAATTGCTCAATCTGCCAAAACTGCAACAACCATGGACAAAGTGAGTCAAGTCACTCAAAGTACTGCATTCTTCAAACTTGATGTTAGCTCTAGACCAGTTGATTATGATTTGGAACGTGAAGAAGATAAAGAAAAAGTGAAGATTGAATCTCTCAGCTCTGTTTCACCCTTCACAACTGCAGCACCAGAGGACGAGTCATCATCTCCTCCAGGTCAGTGAAAGCTTGCATAAATCTTTCTCTTTCTCACTTCCTTGTTCACTCTTTGTATTTTAAATACACAAAGCTCTTGAGTTGAGCAAGAGTTTTGAATTTTCTTGAGTTATTGTCAAAAACAGAACACTTGATGGTTATTTGTGACATGACTGCAATCTCTTAATTCTCTCCACAACCCCCATCCCCAACAACCACCAACCCCCCACTAATCCACCCTCAATGCCGTGTCTTCTACCCACACCAGTTCCAAATCAGCTCGTTTGCTGTACCTAGTCTTCTTTATCTAGCCATACATTCTCCTTTGGTTTCTTACTGTTGATCGCTGCATTGAGAACTGACATTAACAGTCTGTTGCTCTTCTTTTTTATGCTCATTTAATAAATCGTTTTCTTCTAAACCTGTTGCTGAGGCATCCTGAATTAACAAAGATGTCTCCATTGTACAGGAGAATGGACCTTAGTGAGATGAAACCATGAGCCAACTATTTGACAGTAACTGTCCCCACCCTCTGGCCCTCAGCACAGCGTGACTCAGTTGGTAGCATTGCTACTTCTATGTGGGAAGGTTATGGTTCAAGGCTCACTCAAGTACAAAATTCAAAGCTGAAGATTCCAGTACCAAGAAAGTATAAGGGTCAGTTGGGTGGACAAATGGTTTGCAATGCAGAATTATGCCAGGGTTCAATCCTTACATTGGCTGAGATTTCTATAAAGGCCCCCATTCTCAACCTCTCCCTTTACCTTAGGTGTGGTGACCCGCAGATTTAAGGCACCACCAGTTGTCTCTCTCTGCCTCTCTCATTATGGTCCTCTAGGACTTCAGTAACTTTAAGCCTCACAGAGGGTATGCTGCATTATTTTTTGGATGAGGTGTTAAGCCAAGCCTTCATCTCTCTTCTCTGGTAGATGTATGAGATACTCAGCCATTTTCTTGAGAAAGTTCAGGGGAATTATTCCCAGTGTCTTTCCCAGTGTCGATCTTTCAATCAACATCACAAAAGCAGATTATCTGCTCATTATCCTGGTTTTGGGAGTTTGCAGTGTGCAAATCTACCCAATTTCCAGCATCACAACAGGGGCTACACTTTGAGAGTACTTGTGATGAGATCCGTTTCATGTTGTAACTAATTGTACTAGGGGAAGCCAGCAGTCTGTGCATTTTAACATTCAGAGTGCACAATGTTGCAGGAGTTGCTGGGTAGCTCCATTTAATTCTGCCTAGTAATAGGGGTTAAGTTTATTGCAAGGTTTACACTAAGTCACTCAGAACTGTTCAGGAGTCACTGAAGAGTGGTTCAAAGATTACGTACGGTGAAGAAGCCAGAGAGCATATGACAGAGATGTTGACATAATGTACTGTAGTTGGTGCTGCTTTTAATGATACTGTTGAGGAGGCAAACTAATTACATACCTTCTGTGAAAAGTTGGATGTCTGGGGTTAGGACTCAGGCGTAAGATTAGTAGGTAGCTTAGTGTTGGAATTATGGTGTTGGAAAGGTCCTGGGAATGGTTGGGGCTCAGAAGGAGCGGTGTACCACTAATACCTCAGTCCAGCTGAGAGACAGAGTTGAAAAGTACGCAAGCTTTAGTCACTTGATGCAATTGAGCAAGATGAAAACTTAGACCAAATACAAAAGGGCAGTTCTAGCCTGGTGAAGATACTTCTCAATGGAGTTATATCAGTGAGTGAGTACTGGGCTGCACTTTCAAAAATGTCTAAGGGAGTGTAGAGCAAGGAAACAAGGATAATCAAGCAAATTAAGAGCAGTTGTTGAGGTAGTCCATGACTGAGCAGCTCTTGAAAAGAAGTTTCAAAGTCAGATTGGCAAAAGTGAGGACTTGTCAAGTTTAGTGAGTTTGAATGACCAACTGTGTCATTAATGTCTCAGAGGAATTGCTACAAAATCAGTGGGATCTGTCTTAATCAATTTTGCTATTTGATTTGGGTGATTGGGATATTCAGTCACAGTCTGTTAGCCATTTTTGCCACATGTTAATTCTGGGTATGAGAATAGAAGTTGTGCATATCTTGGAGATTATCTCAAGGTTCTCACACTATGTAGTAAAGTTTACTGTTATTTATTCAAAGACACGGAATCTTGTGTCTTTATTCTCTTCTTAAGACATGTCGATCTCACATCTTGTCTACTTTTAAAAGTTACTTGTTCCTAGCCAGATCTTAATATAAATTTGGCATTCTGGTCTGGGATAATAACATGCAAGAACAAGGTAGGTATAGCTCTTGTGGTTAAAGGGCGAAAATGATATGGAAAGAGATTGGAATAAGGGTATTCAGCCATGATCATATTGAGGAGAAAGTGAGGACTGATCATATTGAATCAGGTTTAAGGGATTGAATGGCCTACTCCTGCTCCTATCTTCTATGCTTCATTGGCCTTCAAACGCTTGGAGAGGTCTGGTGTTTGTTGTTGCTGCTCCTATATAAATGCCAGTTTTTCTTTCTTTCCACTACTGAAAACTGAATTAATATTTCCATTTTCTTAAGCCACTGTACCTCCATCCTGTTTCATCTCAGTCCCAGCAACATGGACATTTTTGTCACAAAGATTGAGACAATCCATCAGCTTCAACTCGCTCACATTAATCCACCTGGTCAGATTACTGCTCCCCTTGGTCTGGCCCTGAACTTGCAACTTTCTTGAGGTTGTCTCTGAACTTCCCTCAAGGCCTCATTAGCTCATCTTATCCATGAGATTCACTTCCTGCTCCCTTGATTCTAATTCCATTAAATTGTTGACCATCCAACCTCCCTTCCTGGCCCCCATGTCAGTTGACATTGTAAACAATTCTCTTTTCTTCAAGTGCGGTCACTTTGTCCTTCACTAGCACATTGTCACCCTGTTCCTCATAACAAAACTCAAGTTTTCCGAACCATCATCGCAGTTCCAACCTCCCTTTCCTCTCCAAGTCATATGGCAGAACGCCATCACTCTGACCCTCCGTTCAGTCCTGCGACATCTGGATAACAAGGTCACCTACATTAGAATCTATTTATTGCCTTGGAGAAAGTGAGGACTGAAGATGCTGGAGATTAGAAGCAAAGGTGGGGTGCTGCCTGACCTGCTGTGCTCTTCCAGCACCATACTCTCGACTTCTATTTATTTACATTAGCTCTGCTTTCAACACCATCATTCCAACCAAACTCATCTCCAAGCTCCAAGACTCTGCTCCCCGCTCTGTAACTGGATCCTCAGCTTCCTAACCCATAGACTGTAATCAGTAAGGATAGGTGACAACACCTCCTCCACCATAATCCTTAACACCAGTACTCCACGAGGCTGCGTATTTAGCCAATTAGTATATTCCTTACACACTCATAACTATGCAGCCAAATTCAGTTGAAACTCCATTTACAAATTTGCTGATGATTCTACCA
Organism: Chiloscyllium plagiosum; assembly: GCF_004010195.1. NCBI lineage: Eukaryota > Metazoa > Chordata > Chondrichthyes > Orectolobiformes > Hemiscylliidae > Chiloscyllium > Chiloscyllium plagiosum. Next base: position 11,869,357 of record NC_057742.1, read on the forward strand.
CAGTGGGTTAAATCTCAACCCACTGAAGAGACAGAGTACAGACAGTTTAGTGGCACGGTGTAAAGACAACATTCTCTCCAACGCTGTCAGCAAAACAAAGGAGCTGGTCATTGACTTTAAGAAGCAGAGTGGAGGCCACGCCCCTGGCTGTACCAATGGTGCTGAGCTGGAGGTGGTTGAGAGGTTCAAGCTCCGAGGAGTAAAAATCACCAGTATTCTGTCCTGATCCATCCATGTTAATGCTATGGTCAAAAAAGTTCACCAACGTCTCTACTTCCTCAGAAGGCTAAGGAAATTCGGCCCGTCCACGATGGCTCGTACCAATTTATGTAGATACACCACAGAAAGCATCCTACCCTGATGCACCACAGCTTGGTATGGCAACTGCTCTGTCAGGGACTGCAAGAAATTACAGAGAGTTGTGGGAACACAGCCCAGTCCATCACAAAAACCAGCCTTCCATCCATTGAGCTGAAAAATGTGTTGCTGGAAAAGCGCAGCAGGTCAGGCAGCATCCAAGGAGCAGGAGAATCGACGTTTCGGGCATAAGCCCTTCTTCAGGAATCCTGAAGAAGGGCTTATGCCCTAAACGTTGATTCTCCTGTTCCTTTGATGCTGCCTGACCTGCTGCGCTTTTCCAGCAACACATTTTTCAGCTCTGATCTCCAGCATCTGCAGTCCTCACTTTTTCCATCCATTTTCTCCACTTACACTTCCCGCTGCCTCGGGAAAGCAGCCAACACAAACAAAGACCCTTCCCACCCCAGTTATACACTCTTCCACCTCTTCCCTCAGGCAGAAGATACAACAGTTTGGAAACATCTACCATTAGATTTGAGAACAGCTTCTTCCCTGCTGTTATCAGACGTCTGAATGGACCCCTCATGTATTAGAGTTGATTTTTCTCTGCACCATCTCTGTAGCTGTAACAGTATATTCTACATTCTGTTTTATTGTCCTGATGTACTTGTGTTAGGTGTGATTTTCCTGGATAGCACACAAAACAATACTTTTCACTATCTCTTGGTACATGTGACAATAATAAATCAAATCAAAAATTCCTTGGATGTGATATCGGCACCCAATCTGTCCTCACATTTCATGGAGTTCCCTGTTAGTTTCTCTTGATTCAGGTTTGTCTTGCCTTGTCTTCCATTTTCTGTTGGCAGCCTTTGACATGCCTGGCCACACCATCCTCACCTGGCACTTCTCATTGTGATTGGTGGGATTGCTTACATCTGGTAATCGTTTTATCTACCTAATGGTAGCAAAAGAACCAGCAGAACTGGCTTCTCTTTTTGCATCTGCTACAACTCTGATGTTCTCCAGGGGTCTAACCATTGTTGTCTCCTTCTTCTTATGTACGCACTGCCCTCAGTGACATCATCTGAAGGCACACCATTACTTTCCAGACGATTGATAATGACATCCAGCAAGTCAGCGAGCACAGGGTCAATAAATGCAACTTGCTGTGAATTAAGACACAGTGAATTAAGAACACCTTTACGTTAACACAAGTTTACAGATGCTATAATGAGATACCTGCAGGAATGTATTGGAACAGTCCTGTGTAGAGTAACACGGTCTCCTGCAAAGCAAGCATTTTTCACAAAAGTTGATTTTTCGGAAGTCTTGTTTAAAGAAAAGGTTCTAATGTCCACTGTGATGCTACAATGTCCTCTTTTAAAGAAGCCAGTCTAGCTATTGCCACGAAAGTTGAAATAAATCTATTTTCCACAATCCTTCAAAACAAGCATCTTCATAACATCGCTTGAAAATATAAAATATAATTTTTAAATGTATTGTAAAATGCAGACAAAACAAAACTATAAAAATATTAAGACAAATTTGCACATATTCTTATTTCAGGTCTTTATCTAATTTATTCTGTGAATCTTTGTATTTCTTAAATAATTTAAGTTACATTCTTAACAAACATTTCCCTCTGCAGCGTGAACATTTTTAAGAGAGAAGGCTGTAATAGCAATTCCATTGATAGAATTTGGTACCTTAACTTTTGATATTTTCACAAAGCCTAAGAAATTATAATCAGTACAGGTCGTTCTGCTACAACACGTTCCTCTGTGACCTCGCGCTATAGAAAATCACGCTATAGAAAGCGCTATAGAAAATCACACTATAGGAAGCCGCTATAGAAAATCACATTGTAGATAATTGCTAGTAGAAAATCACTCTACTCATTCAGTAGAAAGTTTGTGTTATCCAAACATGAACAATTCATCATTCACGTTATAGCCAATCACGTTATTGCAGAACTACCTGTGTATATATCATTATCTCTCTGTAGCCGTTATGGACATATACTTCAAAATATTTAAGTGCCAGTAGCAATCCCAGGATTTATTTTTCCATGCGAGAGTTTCTCTGTTGATGCTGATTTAGCTTATTAGAAAATATCCTTCTAGGTTTGTTGTGTCCAACCCATCTTCTTATGATAGAACTGTACCCACCCCAAACCAATAGCATCCATTGCTACTTTGTAGGGCTTAGAGAAATTGGATGTGACCTAAAATTCATTGAACGAAATGACTTCCAACTTCTTAAAGGATGCCTGGCACTTCCCTGACCAAGCTTTCTTTTGGAAATTATGCATCAGGAAAGCAGCTATAATTAAGTGGAGGTGAGGTCTCATGGTATTAATACTGGACTCCAATTGAGCAACCCAGGTAATGTTCTGGAGACCTGGGTCCATATCCTGCCATGGCACATGGTGGAACTTGACTTCAATAAAAATCTGGAATTCAAGTCTAATGATATCCATGAATCCACAGTCAATGTTGGGGGAAAGCTCATTTGGCTCAGTAACATCCTTTAGAGAAGGGAACTGTTGATCTTACATGTGACGCCAGACCCACAGCAATGTATTTGACTTTCAACTGCCCTCTGGGCAATTATGGATGGGTGATACACACTGGCCTAGCCAGTGGTACCCTTATCTAATGAATGAGTAAAATTAGTCAAAATAAAAACCATTCATCTCCAAAAGTCTCATTATATCCTATTTTCCCTTCCAAACCCATGGCCGCTTCTATCTAGAAAGTCAAGGGCAGCAGCTAGATGGGGATACCTGCAAGTTCCCTACAAAGCCACTTAACATCTTAACTTGGAAATATATCACTGTTCCTTTAGTGGGTCCAAATCCGGTACTCCCCTCCCTCACAGCATAATGATCTATCACATGGATTGCAGTGGTTCACCACTTTCTCAAGGGCAACTAGGGACAGGCAATAAATGCTGACCCAGCCAGAGACACCCACATCCCACAAATGAATATAAAAATAAGCTTGAGGAGTTAGAAACTTTCACTAATGTTTGGACTAGTGCTGTTCTTGGCAGCACCTGCCCTTCTCCTGTCATGTACCTGAGGTAGATGACTGGCATCTTTACAAGTTCCCTTCTGGAAATGTTTATCCCCAAATCAATCTGTTCTAATTTCCCAAGGCTAGTCTTGTTTCAAATGGCCCTTCCAAATGTCACCGTTAACATACAATTGTAAGGTAAGCTATACAATTCGGATCATTTCATTCCTCAATCTCTAAAAAATTGCTGGAGCATCTTTAGCTCAAATGGCATCACTTGGTATTGGAAAAGACTGTCTGGTTTGCCAAAGGCCAATGTTTCTTTACCTCTGGTTCTGAAGGAACTTAGGCAAAAGTAGATACAGTAGATGCTGGAAATTAGAGTCAAGATTAGAGTAGTGCTAGAAAAGCACAGCAGGCCAGGCAGCATCTGAGGAGCAGGAAAATCGATGTTTCAGGCAAAAACCCTTCGTCAGGAACTTGCCAGTTTCTCAGAGACATTCAAGTGTACACTGGATGACTGTTTGGATAGAAATGATGTGCAAGGCTACCGTACAGTGTGAAATCTTGATCTGACTGGATCGCAATTGGTGATCCATATTGAGTAAAGTAGTGAGTTAACTCCTCTATAACTACCTTAGCTATCTTAATGTGGAAGTGCCAGTGTCAGACCGGGGTGGACAAAGTTTAAAATCACACAACATAGGTTATAGTCCAACAAGTTTATCTGGAAGTACAAGCTTTCGGTGCGCTGCTCCTTAGTCAGGTAGCTAGTGGGCAGGATCATAGGACATAGAATTTATAGTAAAAGATCAAAGTGTCATACAAGTGATGCGATGCATTGAACAAACCTAGATTGCTGTTAATTCTTAATCTCTTAGAATGGGTTGCAGGTTTCGATTCATTAACATGTAAATCCCAGATGTAAGTCACATTCTCGAGATAGCTTAAGGTCTTATATTAAAAAAAAGGTGACATCTCAGCTCAGACAATGCATTAAAGCTGTGAGGTTAGAGTCTGTCTGTATCCCAATCTTGAGTCAGACTGGTTCTATTTCCTATGTAGGAATTTATAAAATGTCACATGGACTGACTGCCTACAGATTGTGTGCTTTTTGAACAAAATAGAATATGTCTGCAAATATAAATTCAGCCCATATATGTGTGTGTGTGTTTGTGTGTGTGTGTTTTTGTGTGTGTGTGTTTGTGTGTGTGTGTGTTTGTGTGTGCGCGTATGTGTGTGTGTGTGAGGGAGAGAAAGATAGAGAGAGTGTG
>NC_057742.1:11874267-11888701 GCF_004010195.1 Chiloscyllium plagiosum
TGTGTGTGAGGGAGAGAAAGAGAGAGAGAGTGTGTGCGTGTTTGTGTGTGCGTGTGTGTGAGGGAGAGAAAGAGAGAGAGAGAGTGTGTGTGCATGTGTTTGTGTGTTAGGGGAACCAATTAGTCACATCTCTGACAGTAGGATATTTTGGTTTCCTGCTTTGGATTACTAATCTAAATGCTTACCTTGAAGGTCCATATAATTATAGACATCATCGCAATGAATGAGATTATTAGCTGGTGGGATCAAAATCTTTCAAGATTACTTTCCTGCCTTGTGTTTTATATCAATATGAAGACCAATATCACAGGAAACATTGTCATTCCCAAATTCCCCTCCAGGTCACTCTTAATTGCATTGTTCCTCCACAGTTTCAATTTCCTGAAACATTCTGCTTAAAACCATAATGGAAACACTACCATTATAAGAAACGCAGTGGTTCAAGAAAAAAGCCTACAGCGTCCCTTCAGGACACCTTGAGACAAGCAATTAATGTGGCCTTTCAGAATCACCTCCATCCTGAGAGTAAACAAATGAAATGATCATGCTGTCCACATCTGTGAGGGATCTCATCAGGAGACCAGAGTTATAATAGAATCCATACAATGCAGAAAGAGGCTATTCAGCCCATTGAGTCTGCATTGACCCTCTGAAGCGCATCCCACGAAAACTAAGCCCCCTGCCCTATCTCCAGAACCCTCCATTTACAATGGCTAATCCACCATGGCTCCACATTATGGATGATTTACCATGACCAATCCACCTAAGGTGCACACCGTTGGACTGTGGGAGGAAACCAGAGCCTGGAAGAAACCCACACAGACACTGGGAGAATGCGCAAACCCAACACAGACAGACACCTGAGAATTGAACTCAAGTCCATGGCGCTGTGAGGCAGCAGTGCTAACCAGCAAGCTACCTTGTTAGCAGTTGGAATGAGTTGCTATGGGAATTAAGATGGTGTGGTGGTTCACTGTGAGATGCTCTGGTGGTTAAGTGAGAATTTATCCAATCAAATGTTTGACCTTGGAATCAATTTGATGGAAGAGAATTAGGGCTGGGATAGGTGGGTAGGGAGTTGGAGTACCGCTCTACAATTAGGTGTGTAATAAAGATTTGTTGAGGTAGATCAAAGAATTGTCAAACTCAAGATTGTATTTTTTTTCTCATATTAAAATTCACAGGGCAATTTCCGATAAATTATTGTTTGAATTCAAGCTGTTGATGCTTTACTAAAATTAGTCAATCATTTCTTATTTGCATACTTAATTCTTTGTCAATTTAGATTTTCCTTTTCCTTCTATATTTTGTCTTAGTTGGCCTCCACTACCAGCTTTGAGGAACTTCAGCTGTCTGAAAAAACTGACACATTTGGATTTGTTGTCCTTAGAGTAGAAAGGATCAAGAAGATATGCAAAAGGTGTGACATATCATTTATTGTGGAGTTCAATAGTTTGACTAATCTGTGTTTGATCAGGTTAGGCTTGTAGCTAGTCTTTGTATACTCTACCTAATTGCTTAAGCTTGTTAATGCAGCTAGACAGCTAAGAAAACTGACAAAGTTCCACTCAAGAAAGGAAGTTCTGGCCTGTGACCATGCATATAGAAAATCCTGTAAGTTTTATGAAATTTTAAAGTATTATAATAAAAATAAGGTTAGTTCAGAATGAATATCATCTTGGCATTGTTCTGAGATAAATGCAAAATATAAGATATGCAGCATACTGGGGAATGCATAACAGTGTCCTTTCCCATAAATGAAGAGGAATTATTTCCACAGGCTGATCCATTGGTAGCCAGAGGACACAGATTGAAGCTGATTGATAAAGACTCAAAGTCAACATGTGAAAACATTTCCTCATTGAATAAGTTGTTGTAATCTGAAATTCACTGCCTGAAGGGGAGTAGATCAATATTAATTTTCAAAATAGAACTGTAAAGTATTTGAAGGCAAAAATCTTTACGGGGCAATGGGGAAAGAGCAGGGATATGGGACAAATTGGATAGTTCTGCCAAAGGTCAGACACATGGGCTGAATGGCCTCATTCTATAATAGCTGACTCTTTGATTAAAGCAACGTAGATCAACACTGTGTTAAACAAGTATATAGTTAAAAATCACACAACACCACGTTATAGTCCAACAGGTTTAATTGGAAGCACACTAGCTTTCGGAGCGTCACTCCTTCATCAGGTGATAGTCACTATCACCTGATGAAGAAGCAGCACTCCGAAAGCTAGTGTACTTCCAATTAAACCTGTTGGACTATAACGTGGTGTTGTGTGATTTTTAACTTTGTACACTCCAGTCCAACACCGGCATCTCCAAATCATTAAACAAGTATGTTTAATACCCAGGCATGTTTGTGTAACAGAAAGTTTTTACTTCTTTTATTAAATAATGCTTCATTTTACAATTCAAAATTATATCACAATGCGGTAATTCTCCAGTTATTCCTGGAATAGAGTCTTCCCCCGGCCAACCCCTTCAAGAAGTTGGAAGAGCTGCTGCCTGTTGTGTAAGTGAATGGCTGTGAAAGAGTTAATGTTGAAGTTGGATCAGCTCCACCCAATCTGATGATATCTCACACAGTAGAAACGTGACATGAGCTATTGCATGGAGCAGGCGTATTCTGTACACCTCCCGAGGATCCTGACGCCTGAGAAGGGAAGCAAGCAGTACTTGTTGCAAGAAGTAAATCATCTTGTTCATGAAGGCAAACGCCTTTGTTTAGATGCTCCCAATCAGCATGCGTTGGTTTCTGCTTTTGGAAACTGCTGTTGCACAAGGATTCAGGAGGTCTGTGGAGCAGTAAAGATATTTAGAGGGAACGTTATTCACCAGTGATTCTGTTTAGATTGACCGGTGGTCTATCATCTATCACTGACAGCTCCTAGACACAGTATAGTCAAGAGGATTGATTGTAGTGTGTTCACAAATTAGCAGAGAGGGCACATACCACAAGGTCTAGGTTAGAGTGGTGCTGGAAAAGCACAGCAGGTCAGGCAGCAGGAGAATTGATGTTTCGGGCACAAGCCCTTCATCAGGAAGGATTAGTCCAGTTCAGTTTCTGGTCAATGATAATCCCCAGGATGTTGATAGCGGGGGATTCAGCAATATTAATGGCATCAAATATCAGGGGGTAATGGTTAGTTTCTGTCTTGTTCAAGATGATCATTGCTATCTCTGAACTTGCTTGGTGCAAATATTAGGCAAAAGTGAGGGCTGCAGATGCTGGAGATCAGAGTCTAGATTAGAGTGGGTGCTGGAAAAGCACAGCAGGTCAGGCAGCATTCCTGATGAAGGGCTTTTGCCCGAAACGTTGATTTTTCTGCTCCTTGGATGCTGCCTGACCTGCTGTGCTTTTCCAGCACCACTCTAATCTAGACTCTGATTTCCAGCATCTGCAGTCCTCACTTTTGTCTAGTTGGCATACCACAAGGTGTCAGCAATCAGGGCAGTCACCACTCTTCCATCAGATCATTCCGCAACTACAGTACTGTGAACTGGACACAAACAACTCCACCCCTCACTGGAGCTTGCACCTCGAAATTCTCAATTGTTACCGTTTGTTGCTTTCATTTTGATCCGTATTTGCATTCCATCCTTATGGCTAGACCATTCTGTCTTCAAAATCAAATTTGTATCGAAATCTGCTGAATGCGTCTGTGACTTGAGGTTCTATACAATATGCACCTAGAATGATATGAGTTAAATTCAAATGGTAATAGTAAAATTAAAATTAAACTAAAATGCATTAATTGCACAATAGGTCATTTAGCACCTAAATGGGAAAGATGGGTTGGAAGAAACATTTGCATTTATATAGCATCTTTCCTGGCTGTTAAACACCTGAAAGCACTTTAGTGTAGTCACTGTTGTAATGTAAGAAATGTGGAGGTCAATTTACACACAATGCGCGCCCACAAACAGCAATGCGGTGATGATCAGATAATTTGTGTCACTTAGTGTTGATTGCGGAATAGATATTAGTCAGGACTCTGGAGATAAAACAGCTTTCCTTCTTCAAGATATTGTCACAGGATCTTTCACAACCACCTGAGCAGGCAAGTGAAGCCTTGCTTTAACATGCTGTTCAAAGGTCAGTACCATTGACAAAGTAGCACTCTCATTGAGTGAGAGCCTTGATTTTTGCACTCAGATTCAGGAGTGGGACTTGAACCTGGAACTACATGTCTCTGAAGTAAGATGGCTACCAACTGAGCCGCAGTTGACTCAATTTAGTGGTGCCAGTGGAATGCTTTCATCAGACCTAGCCTAGTCAGACTGGTGAAACCTTTCCGAGAGAACCTGGGGTCATTACATGTGGCTCAATATTAAACCATGAAGGGAATTCAATCCTATAACGATCTTTGATGATGTGGTCATGGGGCACAATGGATAGTGGCGATTCTTCTGAGCCAGAATTCCCAGGTTCATTCAGGTTCATTCAATTTTGAGGTTCATCCCAGCACCAAGCTAAGGAAGGTGTGTTCATAGCCTGGACAAACAGGCTGAGCATCAGTCTGCCAAGCCTTCCAATACACACCAGTGGCTGGCAGTCAGGGTGGATGAGATTCCTCTAGGAGAACATGAGGACTGCAGATGCTGGAGATCAGTGTCAAAAAGTGTGGCGCTGGAAAAGCACAGCCAGTCAGGCAGCATCTGAGGGCGAGTTGACGTTTCATGCATAAGCTCTTCATCATCCTGATGGAGAGAGCGGCATAGTGACTCAGTGGTTAGCACTGCTGCCTCACAGCGCCAGGGACCCAGGTTTGATTCCAGCCTTTGGCGATTGTCTGTGTGGAGTTTGCACATTCTCCCTGTGTCTGTGTGGGTTCCCTCTAGGTACTTTGGTTTCCTCCCACAGTCCAAAGATGTGCAAGTTAGGTGAAATGGCCAAATTAAATTGCCCATAGTGTTCAGGGATATGAAGGTTAGGTGCATTAATCAGGGGTAAATGTAGAATAATAGGGATTGGGTTTGGGTGGGATACTCTTTGGAGGGTTGGTGTGGGCTTGTTGGGCTGAAGGGCCTGTTTCCACACTGTAGGGATTCTAAGGAACTGGATGATGCAAAGCCATCTTTGTCCATATATATCCCCAGCCTACAACAGGGAATGTAAAGTGCAATACATACTCTCTGAGCGAACTGTAAACTGGTATTAGACATTTAATGTGACTGGGGAATAGGATTGCTCGCAGAGTAGTGACTGGAATCCATAGAGTGATGCTTTTGACCATACTATGTAACTTCTGAAATAAACCTTGAAGAACCAGTTTGGAAAGAATTCAATTTCTACTTGGATTTTGTTTAGTACTTTAGAAAATGAACAGGAAGGCAGGGAAGTAGGAAGAATAACTGAACTTCCTTTTAGAAAATGATAGGAATCAACTTACAGTGAGCAGTGTGAACGTAACCTGCAATTTATTATTGCAAATGTCAACATTCACCTTCCAATGTGTGTTAATTTATTAAGTGGATTATATACATAACGATTAGTTAAGTAAACTAATCGGAGATGGTGAAGTTGTAGCCTTACATTCTGTCTGACTGTATGCTATCATCAGCCTTCTGAAACAGAGCAAATGTCTGTGATGCTGTTGGGAGTGAGCCAGACAGTCATCCTTGACATGTTATCAGGACTTGGGGACGATAACAAGATGTTCAAGAGGCGAATTTGAGTTTGTTGCCGACTTCAGAGCAGATTCCCAGCTAGTATAAGGAGCATGTTGTGAAGAATAAGTTGACACGGAGTCATCTGAGCAATCCCAAACAAGTCTCTTTCAAAAGCGGTTGCATTCCAGTTTCAAACCCACTCCAGAGGGAGCCTCACCCCTGCTATGCCTCCTTCCTTCTTCAGTCTCCTGGCTTTCTTGCTGCTCTCTGCTCTCTACCATCCAGCAAGGTCATGGTGGTGGTATGGGGATGAGACCTCACCAACCACTCAGTCAATGCAGCAGCCTGAAGTGACAACACTCTCCCGGCCCATAAGACAAGATGATGTGCAGCTGATTCAAACTTCCGAAAAGACATCTGATGAAAACAATGCTCAAGGTACAGAACTAACATTATCTCTTTTGTCAAGACTGGAAAATTAATCTTGCAGAAGTTAAAAAAAAGGGTGAAACATGATTGTGAATGGTTGGGGTGCTTCACTTGAGATCAATGGTCCAGGGCTGAGGAAAACAGAATCAGACAGTATTTTATTGCTGGAAAAAGCATTCAGTGCATGTCCATTGAGAAGAAAGCTAGACTTGGGCTGTGATGCTTCTCTAACTGAATAATTTCACTTGATATTCACTCAGACTCAAACATGCAAAGGTCATTTTGGACAAGAAATGGAGCAATGGTGTTGGTAACTGCCTTCACAAGAAGGCAGAAGATTAACACAGAGATAGAAATGTAGGTTTTAAACTAGCCTTGTTTTCCTTAAGTATGACAGATACTCTAATATCAGCATATACATGAAATATCTTGTCATTTTTTTCTAATAGTAGAGTTAATTCTATAATCCTAACATTGCAATCAGGGCAGAGTGCCTGAAACGTTGATTCTCCTGCTCCTTGGATGCTGCCTGACCTGCTGCGCTTTTCCAGCAACACATTTTCAGCATTGCAATCAGGGCAGCAGTATAGTGACACTGTCATTTTTGAAAGTCTAGCTGAGCAAATAAGGTTCTTTGGTTAGAAAGCTTGCTTGCAGTCTCCTCATCCATCTCAAAGATAAAACTTTGGAGCTTTGAGACGGCAAGAGGTAAAGCATTTATATAGCACCTTTCACAACCGTTGAACACTTTTAAGCACTTTAGTGTAGTCACTGTTGTAATGTAAGAAACGTGGTGGTCAATTTACACACGATAAACTCTCACAAACAGCAATGCGGTGATGATCAGATAATCTGTGTCATTTAACATTGCCTGAGGGATATATATTGGTCAGGACTCTGGAGATAACACAGCTTTCCTTCTTCAAAAACATTGTTACAGGATCTTGCACATCCACCTGAGCAGGCATGTGAAGTCTTGGAATTCAATTTTGCTCATAGTTTGAACATTTTTAGAAACCACCCATTGGCATTATTTGATGATTCCCAGTAATTGTTTTTGCTTTTTGTTTTGTAGTTGTTTACTCACCTGAACAGTGTGGGTGGAGACGGAGGGTGCGTGATGAGGGTTGAGGAGGGAGGTGTTGGGAGCTGCCGGGCGACTTCCCAGGTTTTTCCTTGCGCCAAGTGCATGGCGGTCATTTGTCACCTGGGTCAATGGCAGCAGAGAATCCTCTGACACTGCCAAATCATTGTCAGCTTGTGGAAGCTCAGGGTCAGTTTTGTGATGCTGCTTACCATTTTAGATTGGGTGTGAATGCAGCTGAGACTGAACGCTGGACGTAATGGAAGAAACTAATCATGTGGTGTTCCAATCCAAATCCTGGTGGATAACAGCATTTCAACACTCCTGATTGGGTTGGATTTCTGTGAGACATTAGATCCTGTTTGATTTTACTAATTTCTTCATGAGTGTGGTTCAAGGAGCGAGAGTGTCTAGGAGGGGGAGCGAAGGAGAATATCCTTCCTTCTCTACACGGAACCTGTAATTAATCATGACTCAGTTGTTGACCCTCCTCTTCAGATTCTTTCTGATCTTCGTGTCTTAGCCGCAAACTACAGTGATCATCAGCACTAAACCGCAGATGTTGACAGGGACTTCTTTATGAAAACAGTCATAGAGGGAATGAAATTTCTACTTGTTAATGTGCTTCCTAATAATACAATATTGTACCTGAAATGAATCAGTGCATGAGCAAGGGTTTCCCCTCTAACAATGTCCACCACCCTCCTCCACTCTGCACTGTACAGTGTGCTTGTAAAGGTTTTCCAACGTATTTATTCACAGGATGTGAGCATCGTTGGTCAGACCTATGTTTATTGCCTATTCCCAATTACCCTTGAGCTGAGAGCCTTGCCAAGCCACTTCAGGACATAAATGCATTGGAGTGGTTCAGAGGAGGTTCATAGATTGATACATGAAATGAGCAGGTTGTCTTATGAGGAAAGGGGGTGGACAGGCTAGACATTTTTTTGCATTGGAGTTGAGAAGGTCTCCCACGTATATGTCAAATTTTGTGCTCAACTGTGGCTTTAACCCTTGAATTTCCAGCCTTCGGTTTTCAAGTCTCGGGTACTTGTTTAACTCTTGTCCTCGTTCTGTGAGGAGCATTGCCGAAGATGTGGGAATTTTATGTCTAGTATTTAAATAAAGTTTTCTGTAAAATCAGAAATTGCTTGTCCTACAGAGAGAGTTACAGATCATACACAACACCATTGTAACCATACTTGTATAAACACAATTAATCGTGTGAGTCATGATTAATTATGTCAAGAAGAAAGGATATTCTCCTTCGCTCCCCCTCCTAGACACTCGCTCCTTGAACCAGACTCATTAAGAAATTAGTAAAATCAAACAGAATCTAATGTCTCACAGAAATCCAACCCAACCAGGAGTGTTGAAATGCTGTTATCCACCAGGATTTGGATTGGAACACCACATGATTAGTTTCTTCCATCACGTCCAGCGTTCAGTCTCAGCTGCATTCACACCCAAATCTAAAATGGTAAGCAGCATCACAAAACTGACCCTGAGCTTCCACAAGCTGACAATGATTTGGCAGTGTCAGAGGATTCTCTGCTGCATTGACCCAGGTGACAATTGACCACCCTGCACTTGGCGCAAGGAAAAACCTGGATCATCTTCCAGCAGCTCCCAACACATCCCTCCTCAACCCTAATCATGCACCCTCCCTCCCCACACACACCTTTCAGGTGAGTAAACAACTACCAAAAAAAAGCAGAAATAATTAAATGTACAAGTTTTCCTGAGATCGAGGGAGGTGATGTTTAAGTTTGCAGCACGGTGTATCTGGATATTGTTCAGCTTGGCAGGAGGTGAATTATTTTAGCAGCTGAAGCTGTAGTAAGAATAGTTAATGCCTCAACTGAGAAAGGCTTACCATCTGACTTAATGTCAAATCTAACATTGTACTCCAAGAGAAGGGCAATGCAACCAGTTCGCACATAAAACTAGGCTTACCAAGTTCTGGAAATATTGCTCACTGTAAATAGACAGATATAGGTGGACCTGCACCACATGGTTTACAGTAGTTCAAAGTAACAGCTCACCACCACCTTCTCCATCTCAATTAGGGATGAGCAGTAAATTCTAGCCCCACATCCCATAAATGAATAAAAAAGCCTTTAATGAAATCAATAGACTGGCTCTCTTACAATATTTAGTGAGCTAAATTCCAACTGTATGCAATAAATTTACATCAATTTACATGTACATTTATAAATCGCAAAAAGTTAATACTGATTTACTGTAACATAACTGAATTTCCTTTGTAAACCCTGTTTATGTATTTCATTATTAACTCCCTCGATTAATTCTTTGCAATGTTGAAGAACTGCTAACTATGATTGTTCGTTGTTATGGCGTCTGATGTCTTTGATAATTGATGAACATGCAAACATCCAAATGAAAATATAAAGCATTTGGCCCCTCAAGCCCTGCTCCACCATTTGATAAGATCTGATTATGGCCTCAGTCCTATCATTCTGACTATCTGGATACCATTGGCTCCCTTGACAATCAAGAATCGATCTAACTTAGTCTTAAAAATAATCAATGGCCATGCCTCCATTGCTCTCTGGGGAAGAGAATGCACCGAACACCAGCTCCTGGCAAACACCACCAAAAACCTTCCTTCTGTCCAAAGGCACAACTGTTCCCCATTAACTGTCAGCCAGTTTTATATCCATGTTACTATTATCCCTTTTACTCCATAGATTCTAACTTTTCTCATTAGTCTGTGTGTGGCACTTTATCAAGTAAGAACTATCTCATCCACTCAGTGACTTGTGTGAATCTTGTCAGAAGGTTAGGAAAGGAAACGTGAAGCATAGAGAGTCTGTTGAGCCAGATTTGGACATCACCATCTCCGAGGAAAGGGCTGGATGATTCTATTCTACACTTACTTGATCCTGTCAAACCCTCTAGACCTCACCAGTATAGACTGATAAAAATTAAACCTCAAAGAAACAATGACAGGGGCAAAAAACCACAAAATAAAGCCCCTGAAAAATAAGTGAAGCTGTTAAATTATACAGTAACCTTTTGAGACGATTAACTCTCCCAAAAGTCTGGAGAAAGGCCAAACAGATTTCCATCTCCAATTTCCATCCTTTCTTTTCTCTTCTGAAATCTTTGACTCCCTTGTTGTTGTCATCCTGGTTTTTGATGAAGTGTTGATTTGAAGGTTTGTCTGAAGCCTCTTGATGAATATGACTTTTGGTCCCAGTATTGTTGAAGATGCTGAAGAATGAAAGGGGCCTGTGTTGCTAATGTGACTTCAGGGATCAATATTGACAAGGACCCCATATATTTTACCTGGAAAAGTGATGTTAGACTCTCTCCATCAATCTGAACAGGCAAACAGAGATTCATTGCAAAAGGCTACCTTGATGATTTCAAAAAGAAATTGGTTGGTCATTTGAGGGAAATAAGTTTGCAGAATGAAGGAGTTAAAATGGGGAAAATGGGACTGAATGGATTGCTTGATAGAGGGCTGGTATCGACATGATGAACTGAGTAGTCTCCTTGTGTGCCAACCTTAATCAGTGACAGAAAACTGCACTAAAATATCTTTTACAAAACATTTATATACAAAGAAAAAGACTCTCTATGCTTCATATTTCCTTTCCTAACCTTCTGACAAGATTCACACAAGTCACTGAGTGGATGAGATAGTCCTTACTTGATAAAGTGCCAGAAAAAAAGGCAATACAAGAAAAGCCGTAACACAGTTCGATTGTTAATAAACGACCTACTATTCTACCAGAACAAACATATCTAATTAACTTAAACTAAACTACAAACATATTAAATAAATACTAACTTAAACTAAATTCAAATAATTTAAATTAAATAATATCTCACTACTTTACTCTATCTCAGTCATCACACCTCCACTGAGGCTCCCATCCCTGGGAGCACCACCTATGGTACCCGAATTCTTTTTCTCCCAGTCTTCTCCTCCCGGTGCCCCAAAGGCACCCATTCTGATTCCCATGGCTATACCATGGCCCTAATTAATATTGCTGGTAAGTCTGCAACAATATAATTTAAAAAGGGCCACCATGTCGTGTAAAACTGTTCCATTTTGTGACGCACCGTGTTTGTGAGGTAGTCTTGGGTGAGATGCCCCATCACCAGCCTACACCACCCCATAAGAATTTGTCGTTTTTCTGATGTCCAATTCACCAGAATGTTCTTCCTTGCACAATGGGTAAGAATGTTACACAATCTCTTCCCATGTTTCCCCAGAGAGGGAAAATTTGGCAATCCCAAAAGAAGAAATACCGGATCCACATTAATTTCTATCGCCAGGATAACCTTTAGCTCCCATACTATAGCACTCCAGTACCTCTGGATCTTACAACAGGACCAGTAGCAGTGTGTAAGAGTGCCTATACTAATGTTACATTTGGGACACCCTGGTGACACTCCTTAGCTAGCCTCTCTGGCACCATATGAGCCCTGTGTAAGATCATCAATTGCATGGCCTGCGCTGTGTTACATACTGAGATTTTCCTAACATTCCCCCAGATGTCTTCCCATACCTCCTATGAAATATCCTTACTCTTGATTCCATGTCCTATCGGGTCCTTCCATGTCCCCCAGGGTGTGACCTTTCTGTAAATGATATAAAGTACTGAGCGAAAGAGCACCCATACACTGGAGTGTTCTTCTCTCCATGTCTGATTTGTAACATTGGATCAGGAGTGTGGTCTTCCTCTGTATATAGTCCCTTATCTAGAAGCATCAGAAAAGGTCCCTATTAGACAATCCATATTTCTGATTTAACTGACTAAATGACATCAGGACCTCCCCCTCGAAAAAAGTCTCCCAGACAAGAGATTCCCTTATTCTCCCATGCCTTAAAGCCAGAGTCAATTGCCCCAGGTTAAAATCCTTGGGCTCCCCCCAACAGGGTAAATGGCGAAGTCTTAGACCAATGCCCTCGTGTTGCCTCATTATTCTCCAGGGTCTCACCATATTTAAAATAATTGGACTTTTACACTGCTGGGTCACGGATTTCATCTTGTCCATGAGTAATAAATTAATTAAAGGATATCTCGACTGCAGATTTTGTGTTTAAGTGAGACTTGAACCCAGAAGCTGGAAGAGATAAAATTGCTACCACTGACTGATGATGTGGAGGTGCCGGTGGTGGTCTGGAGTGTACAAAGTTAAAAATCACACAACACCAGGTTATAGTCCAACAGGTTTATTTAAGTGCTAACTTTCAAAGTACTGCTTCTTCATCAGGATCAGATGAAGGAGCAACGCTTTGAAAGCTAGTCTTCCAAATAAACCTATTGGACTATAACCTGGTGTTGTGTGATTTTTAACTTTGACCACTGAGTGAAGTTGACAGCAAAGAGGATGGAATATGCAAACCACATAAAATATGAAAGAATCCCCAAGAAAGAGCAAGGTGGGGAATGGGTATTATTTGACCTCCTTGAGTTATATCGAAGTGTAAAATCATAAGATGTAGGAGGAGGAGTAGGCCATTTGGCCTAGCAAGGCCGTTTGACCATTCAATATTTTATCCAATAATCCTCAACACCATTTTCCTGCCTTTTCCCCTTAGATCCCCTAAAGATCAAAACCCTGTCTATCTCAGCCTTGAACAAATGCAAAGTGAAAACGAAACAACATTAAATATTAGCATCTTCAAACCTGACAAGGCTTTGGCAAGCCATGTGGTCAATATGTATTTATCTATTTTACGCATTAGATTAGATTACATTACAGTGTGGAAACAGGCCCTTCGGCCCAACATGTCCACACCGACCCGCCGAAGCGCAACCCACCCATACCCCTACATTTACCCCTTACCTAACACTACGGACAATTTAGCATGGCCAATTCACCTGACCTGCACATCTTTGGACTGTGGGAGGAAACCGGAGCACCCATTCTTGAGATGTAAGAGTTACTGGCTAGACTGATGTTTATTGCTGATCCCTAATCGGTGATGGTGAGTTGTCTTCTTGAACTGTTAAAGTCCACCTGATATAGGACCACCCACAGTGCTGCTAAGAAGGAGGTTCCAGGATTTTGATTGAATGACAGTGAGGAAACAGCAACATATTTTCCAAGTCAGGATGGTGAGTGACTTAGAGGGGAATTTGTCAGCTGGTGGTATTCCCATGTATCTGCTGCCTTTATCCTTCCATATGTTTGGAAGGTACATGAGAAAGAGCCTTGGTGAGATGCTGCAGTACATCGTGTAGTTGGTACACACTGCTGCCACCGCGCGCTGGTGGAAGACAGAGTGAATCTTTAAGGTGATGGATTGGATTGTGGTCAAAGAGGTTGCTTTGACCCGGATATTCTTGATTTCCTTGAGTGTTACTAGAACTGCACTCATCCAACACTTGCCACATATTCTATGCAACAACATATTTGTGTTCCTCAATGGACGCTGAGACTTCTCCCAGAGACTTCTAAAAGATTGTTCATTGATGTTTGCATCGCTGGCTGGCTGAACTGTCATTGTCTATTCCCAGCTGCCCTTGAGAAGGGCAGGGTGAGCTGCCTTTTTGAACTGCTGATTTCCAATTATCATAGCGACACTCTCTGTGCTGCTCGGAACCGAGTTCCAAGATTTTGGACCCAGTGACCACGAAGGGACAGCGATACATTTCCAAATCAGGATGGTAAATGACTTGGAGGGGAACTTGCAGGGGGTGGTGTTCTCATGTATATGCTGCCCTTGTCCTTCTAGATGGAAGCAATCGTGGGTTTGGAAGGTGCTGTCTAAGGAGCTTAATGCTTGAGGTTAACCAAACTCAACAAAGAACAGCAGATGTTAGAAATCACAAAAAGAACCCAGAAATTGCTGGAAAAACTCAGCAGGTTTGGCAACATCTGTGGAGAGAAAGCAAATTTAATATTTTTGGACCAGTGACCCTTCTTCAGAATTGGACCTCTCCGCAGGTGCTGCCAGACCTGCTGTGTTTCTCCAGAAATTTCTGGTTTTTACTGTTTAAGGCTACATGATAGTTTTGGCAATTTATGAAATTCCTCCTCCTTTAGATCTGAAAGCCACCAAAGCTGCATTTACCAATAGGCTGAGCAGTAATCAGTCATATGTTTTTATTCAAAGTTTGTGAGAAGATTTGTAGCTCGGGTGCTCGTTGTTGTGGTTCTGTTCGCCGAGCTGGGAATTTGTGTTGCAGACGTTTCGTCCCCTGTCTAGGTGACATCCTCAGTGCTTGGGAGCCTCCTGTGAAGCGCTTCTGTGTTGTTTCCTCCGGCATTTATAGTGGTTTGTCTCTGCCGCTTCCGGTTGTCAGTTCCAGCTGT
>NC_057742.1:11889085-11917505 GCF_004010195.1 Chiloscyllium plagiosum
CCTTTTGAATAGTGTCTTGATGCAACTTCTTTTGTGTGTGTTGGGGTGGTTGCTTTCGTAGTTTAGGACTTGGTCTGTGTGTGTGGCTTTCCTGTATACCTTTGTGGTGAATTCTCCGTTCGGTGTTCTCTGTACCACCACGTCTAGGAATGGGAGTTGGTTGTCCTTTTCTTCCTCTCTGGTGGATCGGATTCCTGTGAGTGGCGTTGATGATCTGGTGCACACAGAACCACAACATATGCTTTTATGTCAGTGATGTATAATACCATATTGAAGACGTAAAATTTCCCAATTGCAGCCGGGATGGCACGAAGGCCCAGTGGTTAGCACTGCTGTGTCACAGCACCAGAGACCTGGGTTTGATTCCAGCCTCAGGCAACTGTCTGTGTGGAGATTGCACATTCTCCCGGTGGCTGTGTGGGTTTCCTCTGGGTGCTTCAGTTTCCTCCCACAATCCAAAGATGTGCAGGTTATGTGAATTGGCCGTGCTAAATTGCCCATAGTGTTCAGGGATGTGGAGGTTAGGAGTAAATATAGGATAGTAGAGGAATTGGCCTGGGCGGTTTACTCTTCAGAGGATCAGTGTGGACTTGTTGGGCCAAAGGGCCTGTTTCCGCACTGTAGGTATCTGTTCTATTCTAATACAGCGTAAGGGACTGGTCACGAGTATAAGGAAGCAAATTTAGTTTGCCAGTGATGATGCACCTTAGGAAAATGTAACATATTAAACAGTGACTCTGGGACCTTGCTTCATGATGAATCACTTTAATTTGAAGAACAAAATAGATTCCAACTGATTAAAGGTAAAAATTTCAGCTGAAATCAGGAAACGCGTTTGAAGCTGAGAGATTAACACTTTGGAATAGAGGCTGTAGTGACACTCAATTAACTGGAAGTTGAATGGTCTGATAGGGAGCGGGGAGTGAAGGTGGGAGAGGAGCTCTGTAAGGTTTTCCAGATGGAGAATCAATCTAGTCAAATGGTTTTCCATCTCAAGATTGATTTTGTTGTCTGAGACATAGAGTCTGGCTCCCTGTCTTGCTTTTGCCTTCATTTCCTTCCTAATCTATTTAGCCAGACACACTATCTGGAGCTGTTATCAGTCTTGGCCTCTTCTCCCATTTTCACCACATGGACGATTATTATGGCTCCTTCAAGAGACTCATGTCAACTATCTGTTATCAGGAAATTTCCCCTTGAATTCACTTTTTTTGTTTTTAACTTACAGACGCTGCTGTGCCCAGATAATCACTCAATTGATCTGTTGGGAATAATAGTGCTTGAATCAAGAGCTTTGGAAACCTTCAAATGGCAAAGCTTGCTGCAAATCTTAATGCGACATTAAATGTAGCTGGTCAGACGGGTAAAGCAGCTTTTACCGAAACGGTTACGTGCACCTTAGGTCTTTATCAATACAGCACCATGTGTAACTCAGATGTGCAACATTGCCCCTTGAAACTAGTCCTCTTCCCCCTAATTTTTCAAATGGAGAAAAGGAGTGAGGACCGCCGACTCATTTCCTCATTCAGTTGCACACTAACATTAGGACAAGTTGCCAGCTGATAGCACACACTTTGTAAATGGAGCTGATAGGCTTAATTATTCTAACAGGGTGAAAGTTAGGACTGCAGATGCTGGAGATCAGAGTCAAGATTAGTGTGGTGCTGGAAAAGCACAGCAGGTCAGGCAGCATCCGACGAGCAGGAAAATCGACGTTTTGGGTAAAAGCCTGAATGATGATGAAGGGCTTTTGCCCGAAACGTCGATTTTCCTGCTCCTCGGATGCTGCCTGACCTGCTGTGCTTTTCCAGCACCACTCTAATCTTGATTTTGATTATTCTAACAGGCTGCCCAGGTGTTCCTGAATTCTTTCCTCCAGGAATTGTACTCTGCCTTGTTCCCGAAATAAACTGAGCCTTGAACCTGGATGAACATGACCACTGTAGTGGAACTAGATGCAAAGCTAAACCAATGATATTGTTGGAATGTTAATGCACCCTTAAATAGGCAAGGACGTTTATCATGAGGAATTGGCAGATACTCAAGAAAGTTGCCCCCTGAGCTTTCTGAACCTTCCCTTCAAATTTCTTTGTATTCTGAGGTCTAATATATCAGGTTTCTTCTTATGATAAAATACATTATTCTGTGTATACAACAGCAAATCAAATACCAAAGACTGTGATTATCTCCTTACACAAGGTTGTTGGCTGGGATTAGTCATAACATCTCCAGTTCAGTCCAGTCCACCGACTGAGTGATTTACAGAAACCTGACATTTTAAATCCAAAATCTTTATCTTCTCCAGGGTGGTATTTAGACCCTGTTGAAAAACGTACAGTCCATACATGGTCTCGTCAACATGTGACTCCAGTCTCACACTTCTGAAGTGGCCACTACACCCAGCCATGGGGCTGGGAATAAATGTTGCTCTTGCTATTTTACGGCAGTGGCTGCAGTTCACTCGACCCCACAGTTTAGAATATCCTTCTAAACCTCTCTGCATTTCTCTCTCTCTCTCTTTATAACCTGATCTTCATCCCAAACTTTTAGTTACCCCTTTAATATCTCCTGAGGTGGTCTGATGTCAAACAGTTCTCTGAAAATGTCTCCATTAAATTACTACATTAAAGTTGCTTCATAAACCCAAGTTGTTGTTGTCGTCAACAAAACCCATACCCGAAAGCCCATACCCGAAAGATGTTTTTGGGAAAATTGATTTGGGTGTATGTTGCTCTGGAATCTTATTTCCTTTAATGTTTCTTTTCCAAAATGCATAAATCCAACCTTCAGACTGTAACTGCAAAGTCAAACTCTCACATGAGGAGTGAAGTAGGAAAGGACTAGAGAGAAAGCGTACAGTGGGTTTGAAGGACAGATGTGGCCCAATTGTGCTCCTGGCCTGTGCAAATAGATAACGTACTGGCACTCATTCTCAAGACTTATAGTCGGGCAATGGTCACGTGAGTGGGCAAATGGAAATGAAAATGTTCACTGAAGGTGCCTTTATATTGAAGTCCCTGATACAGGGGAGCAATTGAGGGTGGGGGAATAGGGGGTGAAGAGTAATGAAGAGGCAGGTGTTGGGTTGAGGGAACAGCTTCATCAACTTCCATTTCCATCAGTCAGCTTGGCCAGAAACTGATCCAATACTACCTGCTGGCAGCTCTCCAGAATTAGCACAAAGTCGGTGTTCGGACAGGAACCAGCTATGTTACAGCAATTTACTTCCCTAATAATGACAAATAATGAAAGAAAGGGGTTTGTCATCACCTGTCTTCGTAAGATCATAATACCTTGAGTGAGATTATAAGCTCAGTGATGTCGGGACTCTCATGGTACAGTGGTAGTGTCCCTCCCTCTGAGCCAGGAGACCTGCGTTTAGGTCCCACGTGCTCCAGAGGTGTTAATAACTTCCTTTATTGGGTTGATTAGAAAATATCCATCTTTAATAACTTGACCTGGAAGGAGTCCAACAAAGACTGATACCTGGGATGAGGGAACGATACTACGAGGGGAGTTTGAATATTTTAGGCCAAGCAGCCTTAGAATTGAGAAGTGATCTCATTGACATGTAAAACTCTTCAGGCATTTGGTATGGTTCATGTTGTGAGGATGTCTGGGCTGTCCATGAAGACTCAATTCAAGGGTCACATGGTTCAGCATGCAGGGGGTGGTTGGGAGTGTGGCCATTAAGGACTGAAATGAGGCGGTAAAAACTTCACTCAAAGGCTTATGAACCTTTGGATTTTTATAACTCGACAACTGGGATGCTCAGGTCCTGAGTATATTCACGGTAGGAAATTGATAAATGTTTGGACGCTAACAAAATGAAAGGATATGGAGATAATGTGGATGGTTGAGTAAGATGTTGACTTTAAGGGTTGGAAGAAGTTCGAGGGGCTGAATGGCTACAATTTCTTCTGTTCTTTTCTATAAAATCTGGGAAGATGGAGGTTAGGAATTTTTTCAAAAATCATAGCAGTAAATGGACTATTTTGTTTTTGACAAATTGAATGGTGATAGACAATAATTACAGAGGTGATGAGGTAATGACTGGAGACTGGGCAGATCACTCAGTCTGTCCCCAATTTGAGCAGACTCATTGTATTAAACAATCCTCTCAAAAGGCAAGATGTCTTCCCCAGGATCAGGTGCCCCCCACTGGCCTGGGCTGCTGTCCAGTAAAAGGCAGTGAATTGCTTGGCAGTACCAACAGGAACAGTGGCTGTTGATGATAATGAACACGCCAGAGGGACAGAGTTGAGGAGACATCTCAGCCACTGATGGGGATGGTGGGGCAATGTACATGGAGGAGCAGAGGAGGGGGGGTCAGCAGTCAAGGAAGAAGGAAAGCCCTCACTAAACATTTGTGCCCCCGTCTCCTGACCCAGAATTCCTCAGGTAGGCACTGAGCAGCGTTGGACAAGGGAATGGCTCCAACAGGAGCCTGTGGATAACCTGGACAGGGCTTTGCTGCGTGGGAAACCCTCATATGCCTAACAGAGGTCACATGATGGGCCTCTGCCCACTGGAGGGCTGTGTACAAGTCATCCACCCCAGCATTGGGAAGATAGTGGTGTCATGGAAATGGCAGTGGGTTAGTAATCCAGACTCCTTAACTAATGCTCTGGGAAAATGGATTCAAATCCCACCTGGACAGTTGATGAAATTTGAATTAATTAAAAATAGGAGATTAAAAAGCTAATCTAATTGTGACCACGTCAACAATGTTTGTTAAAAGTCCATCTTATTCACTAATGCCCGTTCGGTAGCTATCTGGTCTACATGTGACTCCAGGCCGACAGCAATGTGGTTGATTCTTGACTCCATATTGGATATTTGGGGATGGGCAATAAATGCAGGTCTAGCCAGTGACACCCATATACTATTGAAGAATGTAAAAAAAAATTGTAGCAGAAGTAGGAAGATTCCATGATATATTATGCAGTTTGTAACTGAATCGATGCAGAGATCATGTGTTGCCCATCCACCTATCCAGTTCCACATGTGTGGGAATTTTATTTACAAAGTGAGCTATGCAATGCTTTAAGATGTCTACTTCAGGCTTACTGTTCTGGCTTCCAGCAACTTTACAGGTAACCTTTTTTTCTAAGACAGCAGCCAGGCTGAACTAACCAAGCATGGTTATCAATAATAAACAGACTCGTATAATCAAACGCAGGACAATCAATTGTGCACGCCACTGTTAGACTTGGAAGGGCATTAAGTGCTGCCTTATATGATTCTTTATACCACGTTAAAACCAGAACATTGATTTGCTTGCATATCTTGCAATTTATCCTTCTGCTTTTACAGTACTGAGCTGTGCTATTGGGGAAACCTACAATTTCAATGCTCTGCTGCATGCCCAGAGTTTCTTATCTATAAAATCTAGGAAGAGGGAGGTTAGAAAGATTTTTAAAACACTGCTTCTTTCCCTCACACATTCACTAAATATGACATTTATCTTTCAGGTATTGAACTACAGGAGAACATCAATCTGCTCAGTCTGGTTCCTGAAGGCTCTCCAGATGTCTCCAAGATGGAAGGACTGGGTGGGAAAACTGGGCTTAACTTCCACAAGGATTTCACCCCCACACCGCACTCAATTCAAACCGTCTTTCCAGAGCCATTTTACAAAGATTTCGCTATCCTAGTCACCCTGAAGCAAACCAATCTGAATGGCGGAGTGATCTTTGCGGTGGTGGGTTCTTCTGGGAAGGTCATTAATCTCGGAGTTAAGTTATCCCCAGTGGAAGATGACATTCAGCACATTGAACTTTATTACACCCCACCATACTTGGATGCTTCCAGGAAAGCAACTTCCTTCAAGGTGCCAGCCAGGGTCAAAAGGTGGACACGGTTCGGGCTCCGTGTGGAAGGTAATACAGTGACCCTGCATCAACAATGTCAGAGACCCCAACGACTCAAATTCAAAAGGTCATGGGAACCTTTCGAGTTTGAACCAGATTCTAAAATACTCATCGCAAATGCTGAAGAAGCAGACCAAGCCAAGTACACTGTGAGTACTGCTGACAGGCATGGGTCCTTAAGATCTAGTTTAAAGGCTTTCAGAGTGTGAGCTGATGGTGGCTCAGTGGCAGTGTCACTGGCCCAGTGATCCAAATGGTTGGGACAGTGCTTTGGGGTCGTGGATTCAAACTCCACCATGACAGCTTAATGTCAATGAATTAATCTCTGAAATTGCGATTTAGTCTGGGACTTGGTGACTATCATCAATTATTGTTGATACCCTCTAGGGAAGGAAATCTGCTTCCTTGGTCTGGCCCACAACAACGTGATTAACCCTAAAATGATCTAGAAAGTGCTTCTTGTGAGTGATGATGACCTAGTGGTAGTGTCACTGGACTACTAATCCAATGAGCCAGGTAATGTTCCAGGTTCAATCCCACTATGGCATATGTTTGAAATTGAATTCAATGAAAAATCTGGGATTAAGACCCTAATAAAACCATTATTGGAGAAATCCATCTGGTTCACTAATGTGCTTTAAGGAAGAAAACTGCTCTCCTTATCTGGTTTGGTCTATGTGTGACTCTGGTCCCACAACAATAATTGTTGGCCCAGCTAGATGACACTCAGTATCCTAATCTGCTTGGTATCTGGCATACTTGGGGAATGGGGGGAGGCATGTTGCTTGAATTTTAGTAAAGTTTTTGACATGGTTCCATTTGGTAGCCTAATTAGTCAAGTTAGATCACATGGGATTCAGAGTGAGTTTGCTAATTGGATACAAAATTGGCTTAACAGTAGGATTTGGAGGAGTCAGTGTTGGACTGCGGTGTACAAAGGTAAAAATCACACAACACCAAGTTATAGTCCAAAAGGTTTAATTGGAAGCACTAGCTTTCGGAGCGCTGCTCCTTCATCAACCACCTGATGAAGGAGCAGCGCTCCGAAAGCTAGTGCTTCCAATTAAACCTGTTGGACTATAACCTGGTGTTATGTGATTTTTAACTTAACAGCAGGAGGTAGAGAGTGGTGGTGGAGGGTTGTGTTTCACACTGAAGGCCTTTTACCAGCAGTGTTCCACAGGGATTGGTGCTGAGTCCACTTTCATTTATCATTTATATAAATGATTTAAATGAGAATGGAGAAGGTGTGATTAGTAAGTATGCAGATGACACCAAAATTGGTGGACAGTGAAGAAGGTTATCTAAGATTACAAAGAGATCTTGATCAATTGGGTCAATGGGCTGAAGAGTGGCAGTTGGGGTTTAATTTGGATAAATGCAAGTTATTGAATTTTGGTAAAACAAACCTGGGCAGGACTTACACAATTAAAAGTAGACCCTTGGATAGTCTTGTAGAACAGAGAGACCTAGGGGTTCATGTACATAATTCTTTGACCTTAGTGTCACATGTAGACAGGGTGGTGAAGAAGGCATTTAACACACTTACCTTCATTGCTCAGACCTTTGAGTATAAGAGTTGGGATGTCATGTGAGGTTGTATAGGATATTGGAGAGACATCTTCTGGAGTACTGTATATAGTTCTGGTTACCAGGCTCTAGGAAGGATATCATTGAATTGGAGAGGTTCAGAAAAGATTTACCAGGATGTTGCCAGGATGGAGAGTTTGAGTTATAAGGAGAGGCTGGATAGGCTGGGACCTTTTTGACTGGAGTGTAGAAGGTTGAGGGGTAGCCTTATAGAGGTTTATAAAAATATGACAAATATAACTAAGATGAATTGCAGGTGTCTTTTTCCTAGGGTGTGGGATTTCAAGACTAGGGAGCGTACTTTTAAGGTGAGAGGAGAAAGACTTAAAGAAGGCTTGAGGGGCAATTGTTTTACACAAAGAGAGTGGTTTGTGTGTTGAATTAACTTCCAGGGGGAGTGGTGGATGCAGGTACAATTACAATGTTTAAAAGACATTTGGATAAGTATGTGAAGGAGAAATGTTTGGAGGGATATGGGCCAAGTGCAGGCAGGTGGGACTAGGTTAGTTTGGGATTGTGGTTGGCATGGACTGGTTGGATCAAAGGGTCTGTCTCCGTGCTATATGACTCTATGTGTCTAGTATAATGCTTTTTAATTCTTCCAGCCAAAATGGACAAATTCACACACCCACATCTTCATAACACACCCCACCTGTCCAACCTTTGCTTACTTATCTAGTGGAAGATGGCGCAGGTTCTGGGAATGGGCCAGACCTGCACTCTGTACAACGACAGAGAGAGTGCCTCACACTTCTTTTTTAATTCAAAAGTATATTTTATTCATAAAAATACACCACACAGCCACTACAGCAGTTGAATCCTGTACACAATCTTTACAAATGTCGAACAAACACACCCAAGGCATTTCTTGCTTATACAATCCTATATTTACATGCATTTGGGG
Organism: Chiloscyllium plagiosum; assembly: GCF_004010195.1. NCBI lineage: Eukaryota > Metazoa > Chordata > Chondrichthyes > Orectolobiformes > Hemiscylliidae > Chiloscyllium > Chiloscyllium plagiosum. The sequence goes on from NC_057742.1 coordinate 11,897,453, forward strand.
CATTGGGAAGGTCTGATAACTGAACGGACCTTCATTTTACTTCATCAGAAAGATGTTAGACATTGGTCTTTCCCTGCTGTGCCTTGGTGTTAGCTGCCCCAAGCTTCAGTGCATCTCTCAGCATGTAATCCTGAACCTTGGAATGTGCCAGTCTACAACACTCGATCGGGGTCAACTCCTTGTTCTTGTCAACCAATATCTTTCAGGCAAACCAAAAGTGTCTTCCACCGAGTTGATGGTCCTCCAGGCATAGTCAATGTTTGTTTGCGTGTGCGTCCCGGGGAGCAGACCGTACAGCACAGAGTCCTGCGTCACGGAGCTGCTCGGGGCAAATCTCAATAAACACCACTGCATCTTTCTCCAGACTTCTTTTGCAAAGGCACATTTCAGAAGGAGGTGTGTGACAGTCTATCCCACATCCCTCCCCATCCCACAGCCACTTTGAGGGCAGTGGCTGTGGCACAGACTGACCAGGCATACAGGAAGGATCTCAGAGCATCTCACCACTGGCCAAGCGATGTCTTGGTGCTTGTTGGAAAGTTCCGGTGATGAGGCATTCCGCCAAATGGTTTTGACAGTCTGCTCAGGGAACCACATGACAGGATCTACCCTCTCCCTTTCCCGCAAGGTCTCGAGGACTCTATCCGCTGACCACTTTGTGATGGATTATGGTCAAAGGTGTTTCTCCCCAAATTTCTCCACAAAGGATAGGTGATATGGAATGGTCTAACTACTTGGAGCATTCATTGGCAACGAGGCCAGTCCCATCCTTCACAACAGGGGGTCAGGTAGAACCTCAGTACATAATGAGACTTGGTGTTTGCGTGCCAGGGGTCTACGCACAGGTGGATGCAGCTGCCCACAAAGGTGGCCATCAGGGTGAGGGCAGCATTGCATATGTTCTTCCCCCTTTATCCAGAGTTTTGTACATGGAATCCCTGCAGCCATGGTTCATCTTAAATCTCCAGGTGAAGTGGAAGGGACAGCCCTGCACCATGTACAATAGAGAGAAGGAGCCTCAAGGTTTTGTGCACACCCAAGCCCCTCTGAACCATATTCCCATCACCTTCAGGTGATCTGTCATAACGATGAGGGAGATGAAGGATTGGTTGGCCCAGTTCCCAAAGATCATGGCCTCACTATTGCCCTGATTTGCTCTGACTCCAGCATCTCATTTTTTTAAATTTCAAAAATATACCTTATTCATACAAAATATATTTACATACATCATTAAGTAGCTTGGTTCTGGACGAAGCATATGAATAAAACAAACAAACATTGGAGTTTGACTCTGTCCAACAAACTAAAGACAACTCTGACTTGTATAAGGCCACATTTACATGTATTTGAGGCACTGGGAGGGTTCAGTAACTGAATGAACACCCACTTACCTTTAGCAGGAAGACCTCAGACAGTGTTCTCTCCCCACCGTGCCTTGGTGGCAGCTGCCTTAAACTTTAGTGCGTTCATCAGCACATAGTCCTGGACCTTGGAGTATGCCAGTCTGCAACACTCAGTTGGTGTCAACTCCTTGCCCTGAAGACCAGCATGTTTTGGGCAGACCAAAGACCCCTGAGTTGATGGTTCATACATCACACCTTTCAGGCATTTGCTGACCTCATTACCAAACTTCCCTGAAACTCCGTGGGTAACTTGTGTGCCTATTATGTTATCTCCTATTCTTCTTCCATGGACATTGGTCGTGAGGAGATTGGTAAGGTGTCTCACAGGCAGTCAAGTTGAATTGACTTATTTTGTGTCACCAGCCAAAGTGAAATGAAACCCATGAATATTTTATGGCACTTCCAACAGAAACTTTGCAGGTTATTTTACATTTTTGTCTGTTCCTGATTGGTCTGGTTCTTTCTGAATGCAAAGCTCAATTTGATGTGACATTGTCACTTCAAAGCCTTTTGGAATGTGCTTTATAATGTGTCTGCTATAACTGACCCACTTGATTGAGAAAATCTATTTACAACTTTATAATGGAAGTCTTGCAAATTATGAGAGGTTGAGTAGGTCGGGCCGGTCCTCATTGGTATTTAGAAGAATGAGTGACGACCTTATTGAAACTTATCAGATTCTTCGGGATTTGACAGGGTGGGTGAGGGAAGGTTGTTTCCCATTGTGGGGGGAGAACAGAGGACCAGAGGATATCATCTCACAATAAGGGGTCATCCATTGAGATGACTCAGAGTATAGTGAATCTGTAGAATTCCTTACTGCAGAGGGCTGTCAAGGCTGAGTTGTTAAGAGTGTTCAACGCTGAGATGGACAGATTTTAATTGGTAAGGGAATCAGTGTTATAGGGTAAAGGCAGGAAAGTGGATTTGAAGACTTCACACCATGATCTCATTGAATGACAGAGCAGTGGGCGGGATGGGCCATTTCTGCTCCTGAAGCTTTTGAACATTCTGCATTGGTATTTGTCTTCCTCTAGATGTTTCTAAAGTTTAAACCCTCCTTTACTAAAGCTGCAGTGAAACCTAATGTCTATGTGTGGTTGTTCCACGCTGAGGGGGGTTATGATCAGTCCTCCATGAATAGCCTGACTTCGCAAGGTGTCCTATAAAGTAATTCAGCGTAGGGTTAACAGAACCTATTACACAAAGAGCTGGAATAATTGATTTGTAAGATGAGGCCGGCTCACAGTGAGTGTTGCTGAGTATGAGGGGAGACAGCAAGGTTAGCATAGTGCCCCCTACCTGCTTCCATATGAAACAGTATTGAGACTGAAAACCAGGACATGCATAGCTGTGGGAATGGAGTGCCAGGCAATACTAGAACTCATGGAATCACATTGGAAAGGATGTATGGCACAGAGACAGGCTATTTGATTCATTCGAGACTTCGCTCATTTTTTTCTCATCTAAATCTATCATTTTCCCTCCTACACTTATCCAGTTTCTCCTTAAGTACCTCTTCATTCAGCTGCTTTCTGTAGGAGTGCATTTCACATTCTCTTCATTCTTTGGATGAAGGCATTTCTTCCAAACTTCCTATTTGATTTTGGGTGACTATCTAACATTGATGCCTCTATGCTGTTGCCCACAAGAAACAAATAACTGGTCGAATATTGCGTTATATCATGATTTTACTTGGTGGCAGTGATATGAAGAGAATCCTATACAACAAGTCTTTGTGGGTTTCCTCCGGGTGCTCTGATTTCCTCCCACAGTCCAAAGGTGTACTGGTCAGGTGAATTGGCCATGCTAAATTGCCCCATAGTGTTAGGCGCATTAGTCAGAGGGAAATGGGTCTGGGTGGGTTACTCTTTGGAGGGTCAGTGTGGACTGGTTGGGCCGAAGGGCCTATTTCCACACTGCAGGGAATCTAATCATCATCATCAAAGTAGTTAGGCTCAGTTCAGTTTTACATTGCATTTTGAAGGTTGAGTGAATGATTCCATTTGCAAGTAGGTCATCAGTTGTAACAATAGCAGCTCTCTCCAATCCTGTGTTTAAACGTTTTAGAACCTTTTGTTCTGTCAACCTACAGCTTCACAGACAATACATCCCAATAAAAGGTTTGACTTTCAGAAACTACAACATGCCAAGGAGACAAAAACAAAAGACTTAATAATCTCCATGTTTAGACTTTTAAAAAAATGGAAAACAAGTTATAGGCCATATTTAGAATCTCTAGTATCTACTTCATGTCAGGCAGTAAAATGACACTGCTGAGGTAGTCAAGGCTGGTTCAAACATACAGCACAAGGTTAAAACTCTCTTCCTTTAAAAGTAGTCATTCATGGGATGTGGGCTTCACCAGTTAGGGCAAAGAGTATTACCCAGAGGGCAGTTAAGAGGCAATCACATTGCAGTGAAGCTGGAGTTACATTTAGGCCAGACCAGGTAAGGATAATAATAGACAGGTAGGAGGCTGGAAGAACACAGCAGGCCAGGCAGCATCAGGAGGTGGAGAAGTCAACGTTTCGGGTGTAACCCTTCTTCAGGATGCTGCCTAGCTTGCTGTGTTCTTCCAGCTTTTGGAATACTGCATACACAGTTCTGGCCTCCCTCCTATCAGAAGGATGTTGTGAAACTTGAAAGGGTTCAGAAAAGATTTACAAGGATGTTGCCAGTGTTGCAGGATTTGTGCTACAGGGAGAGGCTGAAGAGGCTGGGGCTGTTTTCCCTGGAGCGTCGGAGGCTGAGAGATGACCTTATAGAGGTTTATAAAATCATGAGGGGCATGGATCGGACAAACAGTCAAGGTCGTTTCACTGGGGTTGGGGAGTTCAGAAAGAGGGCATAGGTTTAGGGTGAAAGGGGAAGAATTTTAAAGGGACCTAAGGGGCAACTTTTTCATGCAGAGGATGGTACGTCTATGGAATGAGCTGCCAGAGGAAGTGGTGGAGGCTGGTGCAATCACAGCATTTAAAAGGTATCTGGATGGGTATATGAATAGGAAGAGTTTAGAGAGATATGGGCCAAGTGCCAGATTATGTTGGGATATCTGGTTGGCATGGATGAATAGGACTGAAGTATCTGTTTCTGTGCTCTCCGTCTCTATCACTCTATGCCTCTATGACCACAGCTTCTCTGTAAGTTTTCTGCAATGTTTTACAACTCAGTGAAATATCAGCACAGCCTCAAAGATACAATTTGGGTTTTTTCTGATTGGAGCTATTTTGGTTCTCAACATGGAGGGATGGTATTCATAGAACTCGGAAGCACAAAACATTTGGCAAGCCCAAATAAAAAGCAGGACTAAAATTATACTCCTGAAGAACAGGAATTATTGTTCAGAAACAAATTTCTGAAAGGCAAGTTATTCACATTCCCTTATCATTATGTTTTGATTGAAATGTACTGAACTGGTAAAGGATGCGATTTGTTGGGTCAGTTCTCGAGACAGCATTTGTCACACCCTATGATGCTGAATTTCCATCAGGTTCTTATTCAATGTTCTCTTCAATTTGCCGTTGCTAACCCGCTTCTGATGGTCCGTTTCATGGATAAACGTGCCTTTTTCATTGATGAGTAATTAAATTTCAGATTCTGAATTCAGATCCAAGTGACTTGAAGTGCACACCCTCTGAGGCCAAAGGTAAGCACAATCTACATTATGTCAATCCTACTTGACTACCCTGTCCCTAACGCCATGTCTTTGCTTTTTCAGGGTGCTATTCAACAATTGACCATCACACCAAACCCTGAGGATGCAGAAAAACCAGAGTACATGGTGTGTGATGATAACCTGGTGATTGAAGGTGATGATGAAGATGACCTGGAGGTATGAGCTGTGCAGTTAGAGACTGAGTGGTGCAAGTGGCTAGGACCTTACCCCCTCAATGTGTCACACCACAGCGTGCGGTGGTTCCATTCAGGGATGTGAAAAATATTTGTTAAGAAACAGAGGTTGATCAATAGTTGAAATCTGGCTTTGTCCAGCTACTGGTCTCTCATAGGAAACAGACACTCAAATGGAAAGGTGGCTGAGTTTCTATTCTTGAAAAGTGGTGTCAGAGATTTCTTCACCTGAAGACTATTTTTGATCTTGCCAATTACCCTCCAGAATGGCTGTTGATCAGTCTCTGTTCTTTGATGATGGATGACACAGAACTAACAGTGGAACTAGCAGCTGGATGGTTTGGGAAAAGAACAATTCACTTGGAGACAGTTGTGTGAGACCCACGTGAGGTTAGGGTATAATGATTTACACAAATCCCAGAAAAAATGATCCACAAAGAGTTTGTTATTGGCATTGGCTGATCTCGATCCATCACCTTAACCACCATGGAAAACATTAACTAGCTACTCAAACAAATAACACCATTTCACAATTATGGGAATGTATAGAGGGCATTGGATTAATGTTAACCGCAGAACCTTGTACTGACCCCTGTTTATCAATTCCTCTCCATACTACCCTGCCCCTAGACTTAGTCCTTCCTCCTTTAAGACTCACCTTAAAACCTACCCCTTTGTCTCAACTTTTAGTCATGGGTCTAATCGCTTTTGATGTGGCTGGATATGGTTTTTTTGTTTTATAATGGCCTAGTAAAGCATTTTGGGACATTTACTTCCACAGTACTGCTACTTGCCTTGGCCAAAAACAACCGAGTTTTGAAACAGTCCCGACAGATATGTGAACTCTCGACAAACAAAATGTTAGATATGGGCAGTAGCAGACAGGTCATTGGCATATCAAAATGGTCAGTTCCTGATTTCAGGAGGAGGTGGTGCCAATGCAAACTTCTCAAGTGTCAAGGGATATCAAAGAGAGAGAGAGAGACCTTCAGTATAATCCTCAGCATTGGTGTGGGCTAACTCTCAGTTTAAGGAATGGTGGGACACATTGGTTAATGGACAGTCACACAGACCTGGGAGCAAATAAATTCTAAAGTAACTTGCTCCGGCTTAAACTGGAGCTTCCGTGTAATGCTTGCCCTGTTCACCTTGCCAAATATAACAAAATGTCAACACACAGGTAATCTAGAGAGTAGAGAGCAATTGCCCTGAGCCTGGGAACTAGGTTGTTTTATCTGCACATCTTGATGTTTAGTGTAATACTGGAGGACGGTAACATACACCGAATACAAGTATTAGTCCCTATAAATAAATCTTGTGAAAACATTCAGTCTGGAGTCATGAACAGTGTAACTTTCACCAGGCAGAATTATTGAAGTGTTATGGCACAGGAGGAGGCCATTTGGCCCCATTGTGTCTGTGCTGGCGTTTCAAAGGAGCATTATGACTGGGTGCCATTCTGCTGCTTTTTCTCTGCAACCTTGTACATTGCTTCGATTCAAATAACCATTTAATGCCCTCTTGAATGCCTCAGTTGAATCTAAGGCAAATCCAAGGCAGGACTTAGACAGTTAATAGTAGCTCCCTGGGGAGAGTTGCTGAACATGGAGACATTGGGGTGCAGGTGCATAGTTCCTTGAAAGTGGAGTCGCAGGTAGACAGGGTGGGGAAGAAGGTGTTTGGTACAATTGCCTTCATTGGTCAGAATATTGAGTGTAGGAGTTGGGATGTCATGTTGCAGCTGTACAGGACATTGGTATGGCCTCTTCTGAAGTACTGTGTTCAATTCTGGTTGCCCTTCTGGAGGAAGGATGTTGTTAAACTTGAGAGGGCAGAAAAAATTTACAAGAATGTTGCTAGGGCTGGAGGATTTGAGCTATCGGGAGAGGCTGAATAGGCTGGGGCTTTCTTCCCTGGAGAATCAGAGGCTGAGGGGTGACTTTATAGAGGTTTATAAAATCATGTGGAGCATGGATAGGATAAATAGCCAAGGTCTTTTTCCAGGGTGGAGGAGTCCAGAACAAGAGGGCAGAAGTTTAGGGTGGGAGGGGAAAGATTTAAAAGGGTCCTAAAGGGTATCTTTTTCATGCAGAGGGTGGTGCGTGTTTAAATTGAGCTGTCAAGGAAGTGTTGGAGACTGTTACAACTACATTTAAAAGGCATCTGGATGAGTATATGAATAGGAAGGGTTTGGAGGGATATGGGCCAAATGGGACTAGGTTAATTTAGATTAACTGGCTGGCATGGATGAGTTGGACCGAGAGGTCTGTTTTCATACTATATTCTATGACTCTGCTTCCAACAAAGTTCCACGCAGTGTATTCCACACATTAACCACTCGTTGTATGAAAAAGGTATTTCTCACATCACATTTGCTTCTTTTTCAAATCACTTTAATTCTGTGTCCTTTCACGAGTGGGAACAATTTCTCTCTATCTACTCTAGCCAGACCACACTCGACTTTGAAAGCTCTCAAATCTCCTGTTAGTCATCTTCTCTCCAAGGACAGCAGTCCCAACCTCGCCAAGTTTCCCACCCATGGAAATATGCTTGTAAATCTTTTCTGCACTTTCTCCAATGTATTCACATCCTTTCTGTAGTGTGGTGCCCATAACTATACACAATATAGACAATTAATAGAGGGAAATGTGCAGTTTCTCTCTTGAACAGATTTGACTATTTGGTTCCTTTTCCACCGACAGGTTTCTGGTTTGCTGGAGGTTGTGGATCCAAACATTCAGATCACCACACCACAACCGGTAGGTGGAGAATACTAGTGTGGCCAAGATACTTTAAAGACTTTTCAACCATTATAATTTTTATGATATCATATTGCTATAATTTTAATGTTGGCATAGATTGAATAACATACTATGGCCCCGAATGTCCAGTGGGAAATGGAGGAACCTACTGGAAAAAAACAAAATATAACTTATAGAGGGGGAGATGTGTAGGAAAGGGATTCCAATGGTAGATCAGTTGAAGTCGGGGAAGCTTATGAGTTCAGATCCAGTTGTACAGATATCATGGAGGGGTGTGGGCTTGAAGGAGATTACAGAGAGATGGAGGGACCAGACCAAGGATGGGTTTAAAATCAAAGATGAAAGTTTTTAAAAAGCAAAATGCCACTGGACTGAGAGTCAGGGTAGGTCAGTGAGCACAAGGATGTTCATACTCCATCCATATTCAAACCTTCTGGGTTTTACTCAGGAGTAACCTCATACAACAGTGATCACACACATGGATTGAAACAGGAAGATGGAAGCTTGACAACTTTACTGCTACACCTGCTGAAGTTCTCTGGTTTTGCAACGTCATCGGCATGGCTTTCCTCTCCTGTGATGAGCGTTGGTCAGATAAACACATGTCTGGCAAAGAAAGGATGAGCTGAAAATGTGTTGCTGGAAAAGCGCAGCAGGTCAGGCAGCATCCAAGGAACAGGAGAATCGACGTTTCGGGCATAAGCCCTTCTCCGAAACATCGATTCTCCTGTTCCTTGGATGCTGCCTGAACTGCTGCGCTTTTCCAGCAACACATTTTCAGCTCTGATCTCCAGCATCTGCAGCCCTCACTTTCTCTCAAAGAAAGGATGAGGACCTGGTTCATCTTCCAAGTGGATTGATTAACAACGCTCAGCGCAGCATAAGTGCAAACAACTTGTCCCTTTCACAAACCAGCCCTTGATGAGTGGAAACCAGTTGCTCTTAAACACAACTGGAGCATGCCCACATGCACACTCCATTGACACTGTATTTGCAACATGAGCTCCAACCCTTGCGTCAATGGGCTGTTTGATAAAGCAGGGGGATTCAAAATTAAACAGAATCCTCCTCTCCTTGACCTTTGGTAACCTCGCTTTAGAGCAACCAGGAATAACAAACACCAGGTTATTTTCCTGCATCTAATTTAGGATCACAATAAATCATTGTAGCAGCCCCAACATCGATGGGCCTTTGAGATTGAAACCTTACTGGTCTTTAAGACTCAGTTCCTCCAGAGGCACTGCATTAATTCCGTGAGTGGAGTAACTAATCATTTAATTATCATAGAGATTACACTATCGAAGCAGGCCGTTCAGCCCATCGTGTCCACACCGATCCTCCGAAGGGCATCCTACCCAAACCTACTCCCTACCCTATCCCTGTAACCCTACATTTCCTATGGCGAATCCACCTGGTCTGCACATCCCTGAACAATTTAGCATGGTCAATCCACCTAAACTACACATCTTTGGATTGTGGGAGGAAATTGGAGCACCCGAAAGAAACCCACATACACAACTCCACACAGACAGTTGCCTGAGGGTGGTATCAAACCTGGGTCCCAGGTGCTGTGAGGCAGCAGTGCTAACCACTGAGCCATTGTGCCGCCTCTTTAGGAATTTGAGGGTGTTTGCTCATCTGGCTTTTCTAAGTAACTTAGACTATTCCACTGTATTGTACTAAACCTTGATAAGGTATCTGTGTCCGACTACATTCCAACCTTTGTAATTCTGCCTGTTTGCTTTTGGTTATTAAATGCGGACAACAAAGCTGATCACTGATTACTGTAGCCAGGGGCGACTTGTCTTCCCTGCCTTATCCCCAAGTACAAAATACAACAAGTTAAGTTTCATTTTGACAAAACTAAGTTTGATAAAGATTGCTAATTCATGATAAAGATTGCTCATTATAAAACTTCCAATGAAGCCATTTCTATTTCCCTCATCAAAGGCAGCACTTTCAGGTTCAAACGTTGTAAAACAATCCAGACAGAAACTCAGACAACTTGAACCCATGATTCACACCCATTTCCGAAAGCATTTATTGTTTTATTATTCAGTGGATTTTCTGAAATCTCAGCTGGAATTATGAACCTTTCAAAGGCTAAAGGATATTCCACCAACATAAAAAAAGGATTAGGAGGATCCATACCTCAGTACGATAAAGGAGGGAAGAATACGCTGGGTAACTATTGAACAGTCAAACTAGTGTTGCTTGGGGTAGGCTTCTAAAAGGTATAATATGAATGAAGTTAAAACAAACTTACAAACTTATGCACTGATGAAAGTCAGCTATCAGGATTTGTAAAAGGCAAACCATGTTTTAGCAAAAGTAATAAACGTCTTAGAAGAAGAACGATCTTGGAACAATCTTGATGACTTGAACTGTCTTCTTCCACAATATAAAGGACAACAATTCCAGAAAATCATCTCCATCACCTCACCCTCCGGAAGTCATATTTCATCAGGAGGTTAAAGAAGTATGGGACAGGGTGTTATTTATTTACTTGCAATGTGAAGCCTGTATTTATTGCTCAGCTTTAATTGCACTTTCCTAACCATCCTAAATGTTACAACACACCTCAGGTGTAGCTGAGACTTGAGCCTGGTCCTCCTGGCTCAGACGGAGTGACACTACCACTGCACCACAAGAGGAATTCAGTTGTACTAGGGAAGGTCGTGGTTGTTAGTGTCTGGTAGGGTCTTTCCTGAGACTGAATGGAACTGGGGGACAGGTGATGGTTTTATGTTAGCTAGGGGGTAAATTTAGTTAGCACTTGACTAGATGTACATGTGTGGAGAACTGGTAATCAGCATGGTGGAAGTTTTGTTGAATGCGAGTAGAGATAATACCGTGACTAGAAATGTTAGTGCTTCCACCCTTGTCGAACCAATCTTGGTAAGCTCCGGTGTCTAAAATTGGTGAGTTGACTTTTTGAATCACTCCAGTCCATGCAGTTACTGTGCATTCACAAAGCTGTGAGGAAATTCCAGGATTTCACCTGGCAACAGAGATGGAAGAACAATAGATTCCAAATCACAGAGATATGTGGCTTGAAGGGAAACTTGTAGGTGGTGGTGTTCCTATGCATCTGATGCCCTTGTGTGTTTGGAGGACACTGTCAGAGGGGCCTGGTGAGGCATATTCAAAGCATTCCGTGCAAAGGACAATTTTTAATGGTTCAATGACTTTTGCAATGTGTATGGCAATTGTTCCCCAGTTTTACCATATAAATATACACATGATGCAGAGGAATGGGATTAGTGAGTGGTAGACAGTATGTAACTTATGGTTACACTGCTCAGAATCGCTCAGAATATCGCCATCTATAATAAATGATAGAAGTATGTCTGCAATTGTAACGTTTGCATTTAACAATTCCTTGGTTGTATGCTAAACCGTTGTTTGCTGCTTCGTGAGAATGTCTTTTCCATTTTCTTGTAGAAAGTGCCTGATCAGCCAGAAGCAACTTCTGACCACAAATCCATGCAAGGCTCTGGGGAGGAGGCTATCACAAGTGCTCCCGTCGAACCAGATACTTCAGGTGAACATCATCTCTGCAATGATTCCAAACAACCTACACTTAAGACACTTCATGCTGAATCAATATTTTATTTTACTATCTTTTATTATACTATTTTCATAACGTTTAGTAGCAGTACAAAATTGGCATATAAAGTGCAACGCAATTCATTGTATTTCCTTATAGCATGCTGTCTGTGTGTCTGGTAAGGCTAGTCACTTGCAGTGTAAATTGTCAATATGTATTTTCATGTCAACATTACAACCTGAGCTTACTGTTATAGAGATTGCAGACCTTTAGTGTGCTGTAGAGGGAAGACGTTAGACTGTGGCCCATCCCCATTGAGTCTCTGTGGTGGCTACTCCAAGCTTTAGTGTCTCCCTAAGCCGTAATCTTGGAGTTTGGAATGTGCCAATCTGTAGTAGTCAATTGTCAATAGTTCAAAGACCAACATGTTTGGGACAGACCAAAGTGTGTCTTTCACTGAGTTGATGGTCCTCCAGCAGTTGATATTTAGCATCATGGAATTTTACACCACAGAAAGAGACCCTTTGACTCATCATGTTGTGCTGGTCATCAAACATCCATCTACACAAATCTGATTTGCCAGCATCTAACCCATGGCATTATATACAGTGGCATTTCATGTGTTCATCTAAATAGTTCCTAGATATCTTGAGGCTTCCTGCTTCTTCCATTCTTTTAGGCAGTGGGTTCCAGTTACTCACACCCTCTTGGTAAAAAGGAAATTCTTCAAATCCCTTCTGAATCTCCTGATCCTTATCTTAAATCTGTTCCTCTTGGTTATTGACCTCTCTATTAAGGGGAAAGGTTCCCCTATTTGCCTTGCTTATGTCCGTCAGAACTTTGTACACATCAATCATATGTCATTCCCCCCGTGCCCTCTGCCCCACCCCAGCTTTCAACGCTCTAAGGCAAACAATTCCAGCCTAACTAGTCTCTCTTTATAGCTGAATCACTTCAGCCCAAGCAACATCCTGGCAAACCTCTTCTGCACCTTTTCTTTTGTAATCGCATCCTTCCCATAGGGTGGTGCACAATACTCCACTGTGGCCTAACTAATGTTATACACAGCACCAATATTACCTCCTTGCCCCTTTAACTTAGTATGCACTCCTGGGAACAGCCAATAGAGAACAGAGCTTCATTCAGCTTGTTGGGATGAATATTGTCAAAACCACTCTTGCTTTGAAATGCCACATCCACAAACACCAGTAATGGTAAAGGAAAATGGGAACAGATGTGCTAGACCCAAGGAGACTGCAGCCATAATCAAGAGAAAGTGATCTCAGTTGACAGTGTGGTGCTAGAAAAGCACAGCCGGTCAGGCAGCATCCGAGGAGCAGGAGAATTGGCGTTTCGGGCATAAACCCTTCATCGGGAATGCATCAATCCTCACTTTCTCCTGGAAAACCATCTCAGAGTGACACTGAGCTTCCAGTCTATTAGTAGCAGCTGATAAAGAGTCCATAAGCATGACCCTTCCTGCTGAGATCCACACAGTTTAACATTGCTGAGGGCATTTCATGTGAATCAGGGCAGGTCACCATCAATCATCACCATTCTGAGTTTCTTGTATATAGACAGAAAGCAGGTTGGAACAGATCGATGTTATTTGAGATATCCTGCAGATTTGGGAATGAGTCCTGTTCAGGGCAGGGCCATAGCTGGGTATTTGCTCCTGTTTGAAAAGCCATTGACATGTATTAACCAAAAAGCACCAAAACTTCGCTGCCCCGGGGACCCCTGTTGCGTGAAGCACTCCAAAAATAAAAGCAAAACATTCTCAATTGAGAATATAACTTTTAAAAAAAACTTGCAATTTACATATGAAAGAACTGAAACCAACACGATCATTCTAAAAGATGAGAGACTTAATAAACAATCCAAGTTTTTCTCAATGTATAATTTCAGTTACATTACACTCTAAACTTGTGCTATAAATTCTGTGTCTTACAATCTTATTCTCCACAACCACCTGATGAGGGAGCAACACTCCAAAAGCTAGTGCGTCCAAATAAACCTGTTGGACTATAACCTGGTGATCGTTAAACCATGGAAGACTAGACCAGCTCTCTGCTGGGAAAAACACTTCTGTTGGAGCAGCTCGTGCTTCCAGTTTGTGAAGTGGCGTCTTTTTCCTGCTCCTCAGATCCCGGAGCAGCTCAATGTGAGTGAGGCTGGTCAATGGGGTATCCTGCTACATAGGGACAGCCACTGTCTAGCAGGTCCACCTTCCCCAGAACCAGACCCACAAAGACACACAACACAAGAATTACAACAAACAGACAATGCACACAGCAGAGAGTTCTCCTGGTGACTTGACCAACATCCAAATCTCAACCCATATACCCAAACTGGATGTAATTGATCATTTATCTCATGAATGTTTGAGCTAATTTCCTGAATGCAAAATGCTCGGTCACCCATTTCAAACCAATGAATGTATTTCAAACATGAGTTATTTGACTATAAGCCATTAACCGGTTTGGAGAATGTGAGAACACACTGCCACGTGTCTCTTTTGGTGATATTATCCAAAAGTACAACCTCAGATAGCACGTATCCACTAGGACCCAGCTCCCCTTCACCCTTGTAGCCCTCAACCTTCCCCACGCAGCCTGTGATTTGTCACACAGATTGAGTGACGTCTGGGTTGGGATGAACGTACAACTTACCAAGGGTAATATTGGGAAGTCCAAAGTCATTGTCATAGAGACATAGAGATCTACAGCACAGCCCATTGCTTGCACTGGTCAAAAACAACTACCTAGTTATTCCAATCCCATTGGCCAAAAGCCTTGTATGCCTTGGCATCTTAAGTGCACATCTGAAAGCTTCTTAATTGCTATGAGGGTTTGGCTTTACAACCCTTACAGGCAGTGAGTACTAGACTCCCACCACCCTCCGGGTGAAAAGGTTACCTCTCATTTCTCCTCTAAACCTTCTGCCCCTTCCCTTAAATCTGTGCCCCAGACATTAATCCCTCATCAAGGAGAAATGTTTCTTTCTGTATACCCTACTTATGCCTCTTATCATTTTATACATCTCAGTTATGTTCCCTCTCAATCTCCTCTGCTCTAAGGAAGAGAACCCCACACTGTCTGGTCTCTCTTCATAACTGAAACTCTCCAGCCCAGGCAACATCCTGGTAAATCTCCTCTTTACCCTCTCCCATACAATCACATCCCTCCCATAATGTGGATTCCAGAACTGCACACAATACCACAGCTGTGGCCTAACCCATGTTTTATATAATTCCAGTACAACCTCCATAATCTTAAATGGTACGTCTTTACAAATAAAGGCAAGCATACCGTAAGCTTCTTTAACCAGTTTATCCAACTCTTCATTGTAGGTGGTTCCCTGCCACAATATCTGTCCCTTAGCCTCTCTCTACCCAGCCATTACCTAACACTGAATTTTGATGTGTTATTTCTCCCTGAGCTGTGTTTCCAACCCCAGATCCTCTCCATTGCCAAGACTCCCGCCTTCCTAACACTTCTCATCTCCGTCTCAACTTCAGCTCATCCGTTGCTAAAACCCTCATTCCTGTTGCCTTCAGACTTGACTGTTCCAACGCCTATCTGGTTGGTCTCCCACCTGCACATCTATAAGCTTGAGCTCATGTCAATCTCATTTATCCATTAATCACATCAAGATCCAAACACTTCTCACTACCAGGCTCACTGACCTAGACCGGATCCTGAGCCAGGAACACTTTGGTTTAAAAGTTCACATCTGTGTTGTCAAGGTCCTCTGAGCCTTTGTCTCTCACCTGTACATCTGATAGTGAGAGGTTTTTGGATCTTGATGTGATTAATGTGTAAATGAGATTGACATGAGCTCAAGCTTATAGATGGTGCAGGTGGGAGACCAACCAGATAGGCGTTGGAACAGTCAAGTCTGAAGGCAACAGGAATGAGGGTTTTAGCAACGGATGAGCTGAAGTTGAGACGGAGATGAGAAGTGTTAGGAAGGCGGGAGTCTTGGCAATGGAGAGGATCTGGGGTTGGAAACACAGCTCAGGGAGAAATAACACACCAAGGTTCAGTGCCATAGCTTTCCAAAGTCTCTGTGTTCCTCCCATTCTTTCCTCTTGTGTACTGTCGATTTTCACTATATGTTGCAAATTCAATTGCAAGCTCTTGAATTCTCTTCCTCCACCTTACTGCATGAAGTTGTTGCATTTGCTTTTTAAGAAAAAGACACAGTGAGTATCCTTCAGGGAAGCAAACCTGACATCTGGACCTGGACTGGCCTATATGGGCTCCAGTCTCACACCAACATCGTTGGCTTTCAAGTGTTCAGTGAAGTAGACTTGCAAGACCCACTTGGTGATACTGAAGTAGGATGAGCCTCTGCCTAACAACATTGCGTGAGAGTATCTTCACTAAACAGAGGGTAACCTTTAAAAATGTAGGGGCGTATGGTGGCACAGTGGTGAGCACTGCTGCCTCACAGCACCAGGGACCTGAGTTCAATTCCAAACTCGGGTGACTGTCTGTGTGGAGTTTGCGCATTCTCCCTGTGTTTCGTCCGGGTGCTCCGGTTTCCTCCCACAGTCCGAAGATGTGCAGGTTAGGTGAGTTGGCCATGCTAAATTGCCCGTAATGTTAGGTGCATTAGTCAGGGGTAAATATAGGGTAGGGGAATGCGTCTGGATGGGATACTCTTCAGAGGGTCGGTGTGGCTTTGTTGGGTGGAACGGCCTGTTTCCACACTGTAGGGATTCTAATTCTAATTCTGTAGACCCACCATCACCATTTCTGGGTAACATGTGATGGGCAGTAAATGCCAGCCTTGCCCAGTGATCCCCACACGCTGCAGGTAAATTTTTTTAAAAACGTGATGTGCTTGAAAATGGAATGTTGCTTGAAAAAAATTATGGCATGGCAAACTGAATGCATGCAAAATAGAGATAAGCAGATTTAACTCCGAAATTCATGATTAATAATCAAAAGCAAAGGGTTCTTGTGGTAGTGTCCCTATCTCTGAGCCAGGAGGTCTAGGTATGAATCCCATCTGCTTTGGAGGTCTGAACGTGGCTGAACAGATTGATGAAAAATATTTAATCATCAAAAGAAAAGCTAAAATGATCTATTTGATGATAGATATGGAAGAAGACATTGACATCAGACCTGAGAAAGAGATCTCGCCATCGTCAAAAGGAGACAAGGTGAATTGAAGTTCAGTGTGCTCTATGTTGGTAAATTACCACCCATCACATCAAACTGTCAATGGATTAACTTGTTATGTGGTGAAGGGTTCAATTGATTGATGTTTGATTATAAGAGTCTGGGGAATAGTAAGGATTGCAGATGCTGGAGAGTCAGAGTTGATAAAGTGTGGCGCTGGAGAATCAATGTTTCGGTCATAACCCTTCATCAGGACTGTTGCAGCGTTATGCCTGAAACATCGACTCTGTTGCTCCTCAGATGCTGCCTGACCTGCTGTGCCTTTCCCAGTGCCACACTTCATCGACTCTGAGAAGAGTCTGGTCCTTTTTCTCTGTGTGTGGTTAGTTGAGCCTGGATATGGCGACTTAGAAAAATAACCTAAACTGCAGGCCAGTTGCTGTAAGCATTGAACAGACATTTTAAACTATTGCAAATAAAGCAGTCACACTACAGGTGACCACCATTGCACTATACGCACACACACAGACACGCCCGCGCGCACGCACACACACGCATGCACACACAGACACACACACACACACACAGCCTGGCGATTTTTGCATACCTCAAAGGCTTAAAATGTAACATTGAATAAAAACGTACTTTCTCCCCCTAAATTCCTAACTTACCTTAAACCATTAGTCTCAGTTGACCATTGATCCCGTGCCAGTGGAGACTGCAGACAATGTAAACTATAGGTACTGCATGGAAATGCTTAGCAGCTCTTTCAGCATCTGGGAGAGAAAACCCAAGGTAGCAGGGGCTCAAAGAAACAAGGGACAGAATTTTACCAACCCTGAAGTCGATGAGAAAGGGAAACAATTGGGCAAGTTGGCACCGGGGAGATATTTGGCGCCTCTTCCCCTCAGTTCAGTGTGAGCAGCTCCACTGGGAACCTGCATGACCTGCCACCAATTTACACCCTTATTGGCTGCAGGAGGGTCCCAATTTGCCACCCTATAGTGTGGAAGTAGGCCATTTGGCCCATTGACTCCACACTGACCTGCTGAACAGCATTCCACCCAAATGCACCTCCCTTTAGCCTATCCCTGTGACCCTGCATTTCCAATGGCTAATCCACCCATCCTGCCATCCCTGGACACTATGGACAATAACCCATGGCTATTCCACCTAGTCTAACTTAACTATCGGAGCAATGATTCAAGCTGGAATGATTTTTCCCTTCTTCTGAGTTGGCAGAATTCATTTTATCTTGCCCATTTTACCATCAACGTTATGAAAATGACAAGTATCAGTGCAGTTTTCGCTGGTGAGTGGTGTTGCTGAATTGATGTTTCCTGTTTTCTGAAGTTTAATTTCACATATTCTCTTCCAGGAAGAAGTTGATCCATGTATCTGTCCTGTCTCCCCAGGACCTCCAGGGACAAAGGTAGGGAAATGATTGAACATTCAACAGTTACAGTCGAGATTTTGTCAATCGGAATTGGAAATCAGTGAATGTTAACTTGCAGTGTCTTCTCCTGAGGCTAACATTTCCAGGACATTCTACACAATATGTCGTATTGTTCAGGATTCAGTCATTTTGAAGCTGTTGTTAACAGGAGTCTCTGATTGGTCACATTTTCCTTATTTCATCAGCCTATTAATATTTCTGATGAATTTCGGTAAAAAAAAATTGACAAAAAACTTTGTGGAGTCCTGCTGAACCAATAATAACCAACATGATGATCTACGATAATGAATTGGTTTCACAGCACTTTCACTTTGTAAAGATAATAGTTGACTTACTCAGCCCTGGAAGAGCTAATAAATAACAAGTCGAAGAACTGAAAGAGTGAGGCAACATGGAGTTACAATGGTTGATGATAACAATTGCTCAGCCTGGAGATGAAGTGCTTCATAAGATGTGGGGGTCATTGGCAGGGCTAGCATTTATTACCCATCCTGAGTTGTTCTAGAGGAGATGATGGCGAGTCATCTTCTGGAAAGCAGCTGAGTGGGTTTGCTAAACCATCTCAGTTAAGATTCAACCACATTGCTGTGGATCTGGAGTCACATATAAGCCAGTATTGCAACATGGGGTAAATCCCTTTGCTAATTTAAACATACAAAGGATTCACCCCATACTGTTAAAATTCGAGAGGCAAAGAACTATCCCAAAAGTCACCATTTAAAGTAAAAATTAACAACTTCATTCTGTAAGTCTAACAGAGAATATTAACTAACAACTATTTACAACTCCTTTCTGTTAAACCTATCTTTTACTTCCCACTTTACAATACTAGTCCGATAAAAAATCCCGAATGCGATTTATGAAAATAAAAATCACGTTTCAAAGCCAGTCAGCCTTACTGATTTTCCCTTGTGGGTTCTCTCCAGGTTGGTTTCTCTGTTCTGCTGCGCAGACTTCTTCCATAGACAGGTACTTCTCAGAGAGCTCTGAAACTAGCAGCCTACATCTGTTGATCTTTTGGTAGTTCTCATCCTAAGTGTTCAAAATGTCCAGTTTTATACCCCAAAACATCGGATCGTTTCACTGGTTTTAATATTATCAACATACTAAATTCAAACTTGATTGGATTTTGGTATCTTGGGGTATAATTTAAATTGGTTGGCTGAATTTGAATTTGTTTCTGTCTCCAGGCAACCCAGCTACTCTATTTGTGTTGACCATGTGTTACTTTGTTATCTTGATCAGAACACTTTGTGCTGTGTCAGATGGTTTTGCTAGCTTTTCAACTCTCTTAAAGGTACAGTACCTCTACACCTTCATAACACCAGGCTGAGTAAGGATAACAGATTTCCTACCTTTGCAGATCACAAGCTGAACTGCGACAATCCAGTAATTTCGACATTGTCATCACTGAAACAAATGTCTTATACAATCAATCAATCAATTTATGGGCAGCATGGTGGTTCAGTGGTTAGCACTGCTGCCAAAGGGTGCCAGGGACCTGGGTTCGATTCCAACCTCGGGCGACTGTCTGTGTGCAGTTTGCACATTCTCCCTGTGTCTGCATGGGTTTCCTCCGGGTTCTCCGGTTTCCTCCCACAGTCAAAAGATGTGCAGGTCAGGTGAATTAGCCAGGTTGAATTGCCCATAGTGTTAGGCAGGGTAATGGGTCTGGGTGGATTACTCTTCAGAGGGTCAGTGTGGACTTAGAGTCATAGAGATGTCCAGCATGGAAACAGACCCTTCGGTCCAACCCGTCCATGCCGACCAGATATCCCAACCCAATCTAGTCCCACCTGCCAGCACCTGGCCCATATCCCTCCAAACCCTTCCTATTCATATACCCATCCAAATGCCTCTTAAATGTTGCAATTATACCAGCGTCCACCACATCCTCT
>NC_057742.1:11918616-11926520 GCF_004010195.1 Chiloscyllium plagiosum
CACTTCCTCCTCTGTGATCTGGACATTTTGCAAGATGTCACCATCTATTTCCCTCCAGTCTATATCTTCCATATCCTTTTCCACAGTAAATACTGATGCAAAATATTCATTTAGTATCTCCCCCATTTTCTGTGGCTCCACACAAAGGCTGCCTTGCTGATCTTTGAGGGGTCCTATTCTCTCCCTAATTACCCTTTTGTCCTTAATATATTTGTAAAACCCCTTTGGATTCTCCTTAATTCTATTTGCCAAAGCTATCTCATGTCCCCGTTTTGCCCTCCTGATTTGGGCCGAAGGGCCTATTTCCATACTCAAGGAAATCTAATCTAAGCTAATCGATCAAATTGAAATTCCCTCAGCTGCCTTGATGGACTTTTGAGCTCATGATTCCAGACCATGATTCAGGTGTCTGGGTTACTACTAACGGAAATACAATGCCTCCCCACTAACCAAATACTGCTTACTTGACATCTTACAAAGCTTTGCAAATTGGATAGCCCTTGACTTCAGTGTCTGTAACTAGGCTCCAGTGAGATTGGAGAGGAGTGTGAGAGAAAATTTATCAGGTCAACTTAAACGAGGCCGGAATAATTTCTACTGTGAGAACCAAATGAGAAATATTTTTATCTGTTATAGTGCCACTTTCTAGTCAACAAGAATCACCTTCAGTTTTACGCGTAATGTGAAGTGGCAGTGTTATTCTGGTTTCAAGCCAATGTCCTGGGATTCAGTTATCGAAAACAAATGGACTGGGTTGAGAAAAAGGATGCTGCAGATACTGGAAACCTGAAATTAAAAAACCAGAAACTGCTGCCGACACTGCGCAGCATCTGAGGAGAGAGAAACAGAGTTAACGTTTAGAGTTCAAAATTATTTCTTCCAAAGAAAATTTGTATTTGACTCCAAAACTTTAGCTCTGTCTCAGGTCTGTGATCTTCCATCAGACAAAACACCTCCACAGATGCTCCTCTAACCAGATGAGCATTTCCAGCATTTTCTGTTTATCGTCTGAGACATTGCACTGGGTTGCAGTATAACTCCTATCCAATTGGAATCCAGGATACTTAATAAAAAGCCTTCTTCACTTGGGCCTCTCTCGAGAATTCCCAGCATTTTTTCTGCCAAAGTTGTTGATGTGGGGGGGGGAGTAGGGTCAAGCTGATGCTCCTGTTTCCTACTGCTCAATGAAAGACAGAGTGGAGGTCTTTCCTGTGAAAGGATATTTGCAGACATCTTCGTCAACCCAACTGAAATTACGATCCATGGGAAGTGTATGAGGCTGCACCTCATTGCCTTTCAGCTTGGCAACTTTCAGGAATGTTGGAACAGGAGGAGACCATTCAGCCCATCGAGTCTGTCTTGTCATTCAGTAAGACCATGGGCTGATCTGTGGCCCAACTCTGCAGACCCGCCTTTGGTTCATATCCCTAAATACCTCAGTTTACCAAAACTTTATCGCTCTCAGTTTTAAAATTAACACCTGATCCATTATCCGATGCCATTTGTGGAAGAGACTTCTAAACATCCACATTTTTATGTGTAGGATTTCATCAGACAAACAGGTCTCTGGCTGTCTGCGTGATAAATCTCGTCCAGCAGAGTTGCTCTTTTACCTGACAAATGTATTTCCCCCACAGGGGGAGCAGGGGCTCCCAGGCAAACCAGGTCGACATGGAGAAGATGGAGCTCCTGGCCCGGTGGGTCCAGCTGGTCCTGAGGGACACCCTGGACAACCCGGATTACCCGGACAACCCGGATTACCTGGACCACCCGGATTACCCGGACCACCTGGATCAAGAAGAGAAACTGGATGGTTTGGCACTGGGGTGAGTTCCTTTCATCTTTCTATTGCTATAGAGGTATGACATTGGGACAATTGTGTTTGACCTGGTGTTCGGTCCTTAATTACCCTGCAGTTATGCAGGACACATAGTGAGCTCTGAGAAGTGGGAAACCTTTCTACTTTTCCATCTGGTACTTCACCAAGCTACTGTGAAATAGATGCTGGACGGAGCCACTGACCCAGCACGGCAGTGCAGCCGGTGGGGTATTGGTGCTGTAATGCAGCAGATAGGGAGTTAGTACTGTAATACAGCAGATCGGCAGTTAGTACAGTAATGCAGCAGATAAGGAGTTAGCTGTGTAATGCAGCAGATAGGAAGTTAGAACAGTAATGCAGCATTAAAGAGTTAGCACAGTAATGCAGCAGATCGGGAGTTAGCTCAGTAATGCAACAGATAGGGAGTGAGCTGTGTAATGCAGCAGATAGGGAGTTAGCAGTGTAATGCAGCAGATATGGAGTTGGCACATTAATGCAGCAGATTGGGTGTTAGCACAGTAATGCAACAGATAGGGAGTTAGCTGTGTAATGCAGCAGATAGGGATTCAGCCTGTAATGCCGCAGATCAGGAGTTAGCAGTGTAATGCAATAGATCGGAAGTTAGCACAGTAATGCAGCAGATAGGGAGTTAGCTCCGTAATGCAGCAGTTAGGGAGTTAGCTGTGTAATGCAGCAGTTAGGGAGTTAGCTGTGTAATACAGCAGATAGGGAGTTAGCACTGTAATGCGGCAGATAAGGAGTTAGCTCCATAATGCAGCAGTTAGGGAGTTAGCTGTGTAATGCAGCAGATAGGGATTCAGCCTGTAATGCCGCAGATCAGGAGTTACCAGTGTAATACAATAGATAGGGAGTTAGCACAGAAATGCAGCAGATAGGGAGTTAGCTCGTAATGCAGCAGATAGGGAGTTAGCTGTGTAATGCAGACATTAGGGAGTTAGCTGTGTAATGCAGCAGATAGGGATTCAGCCTGTAATGCAGCAGATCAGGAGTTAGCAGTGTAATGCAGCAGATAGAGAGTTAGCACAGTAATGCCGCATATCAGGAGTTAGCAATGTAATGCAATAGATAGGGAGTTAGCTCTGTAATGCAGCAGATAGGGAGTTAGCACAGTAATGCAGGAGATAGAGACATAGCACTGTAATGCAGCAGATAAGGAGTTCGCACTGTAATGCAGCAGGTACAGAGTTAGCACAGTAATGCAGCAGATAGGGAGTTAGTACAGTAATGCAGCATAGGGAGATAGCACTGTAATGCAGCAGATAGCGATTTAGCATTGTAATGCAGCACACAGGGAGTTAGCAATGCAATGCAGCTGATCAGACGTTAGCACTGTAATGCAACAGATTGAGAAATAGCTCCATAATGCAGCAGATAGGGAGTTAGCTCCGTAATGCAGCAAATACGGGGTTAGTACATTAATGCAGCAGATAGGGTGTTAGCACAGAAATGCAGCAGATAAGGAGTTAGCCTGTAATGCAGCAGATCCAGAGTTAGCTCCGCAATGCAGCAGACATGGGGTTCGCACAGTAATACAACAGATAGGGAGTTAGCACTGTAATGCAGGAGTTTAGGAGTTAGCTTGGTAATGCTGGCGATAAGAAGTTAGCTCTGTAATGCAGCAGATCAGGAGTTATTACTAAAATGCAACAGATAGGGAGTTAGCGCTGTAATGCAGCACACAAACAGTTAGCACAGTAATGCAGCAGATAAGGAGTTAGCACAGTAATGCAGCAGAAAGGGAGTCATCACAGTAATGCAACAGATAGGGAGTTAGCACAATAATGCAGCGCACAGGGAGTTAGCTCTGCAATGCAGCAGATAGGGAGTTAGCACTGTAATGCAACAGATAGCGACTTAGCCTGCAATGCAGCAGATAGTGAGTTACCAATGTAATGGATCAGATGAAGAGTTAGCACAATAATGCTGCAGATAGGGAGTTAGCACAGTAATGTGGCAGATTGGGAGTTAGCACAGTAACTTAGTAGATAGGGAGTTAGCGCAGTAATGCAGCATATCGGGTGTTAGCACAGTAATGCAGCAGATACGGGGTTAGCACAGTAATGCAGCACACAAAGAGTTAGCACAGTAATGCAACAGATCGGGAGTTAGCACAGTAATGCAGCAGATACGGGATTAGCACAGTAATGCAGCACACAAAGAGTTAGCACAGTAATGCAGTAGATCGGGATTTGGCACAGTAATTCAGCAGATACAGGGTTAGCACAGTAATGCAGCAGATAGAGAGTTAGCAGGAGATCGGGAGTTAGCTCGGTAATGCAGCAGATAGGGAGTTAGCAAAGTAATGCAGCAGAAAGGGTGTTAGCTGTGTAATGCAGCAGATTGGAGTTAGCACAGTAATATTGCAGACAGGGAGTTAGCTCGGTAATGCAGCAGATAGGGAGTTAGCACAGTAATGCAGCAGATAGGGACTTAGTACTGTAATGCAGCAGATAAGGAGTTAGCACTGTAATATTGCAGACAGGGAGTTAGCTCGGTAATGCAGCAGATAGGGAGTTAGCACAGTAATGCAGCAGATAGGGACTTAGTACTGTAATGCAGCAGATAAGGAGTTAGCACTGTAATATTGCAGACAGGGAGTTAGCTCGGTAATGCAGCAGATAGGGAGTTAGCACAGTAATGCAGCAGATAGGGACTTAGTACTGTAATGCAGCAGATAAGGAGTTAGCACTGTAATATTGCAGACAGGGAGTTAGCTCGGTAATGCAGCAGATAGGGAGTTAGCACAGTAATGCAGCAGATAGGGACTTAGTACTGTAATGCAGCAGATAAGGAGTTAGCACTGTAATATTGCAGACAGGGAGTTAGCTCGGTAATGCAGCAGATAGGGAGTTAGCACAGTAATGCAGCAGATAGGGACTTAGTACTGTAATGCAGCAGATAAGGAGTTAGCACTGTAATATTGCAGACAGGGAGTTAGCTCGGTAATGCAGCAGATAGGGAGTTAGCACAGTAATGCAGCAGATAGGGACTTAGTACTGTAATGCAGCAGATAAGGAGTTAGCACTGTAATATTGCAGACAGGGAGTTAGCTCGGTAATGCAGCAGATAGGGAGTTAGCACAGTAATGCAGCAGATAGGGACTTAGTACTGTAATGCAGCAGATAAGGAGTTAGCACTGTAATATTGCAGACAGGGAGTTAGCTCGGTAATGCAGCAGATAGGGAGTTAGCACAGTAATGCAGCAGATAGGGACTTAGTACTGTAATGCAGCAGATAAGGAGTTAGCACTGTAATATTGCAGACAGGGAGTTAGCTCGGTAATGCAGCAGATAGGGAGTTAGCACAGTAATGCAGCAGATAGGGACTTAGTACTGTAATGCAGCAGATAAGGAGTTAGCACTGTAATATTGCAGACAGGGAGTTAGCTCGGTAATGCAGCAGATAGGGAGTTAGCACAGTAATGCAGCAGATAGGGACTTAGTACTGTAATGCAGCAGATAAGGAGTTAGCACTGTAATATTGCAGACAGGGAGTTAGCTCGGTAATGCAGCAGATAGGGAGTTAGCACAGTAATGCAGCAGATAGGGACTTAGTACTGTAATGCAGCAGATAAGGAGTTAGCACTGTAATATTGCAGACAGGGAGTTAGCTCGGTAATGCAGCAGATAGGGAGTTAGCACAGTAATGCAGCAGATAGGGAGTTAGTACTGTAATGCAGCAGATAGGGAGTTAGCACTGTAATATTCCAGATAGGGAGTTAGCTTGGTAATGCAGCAGATAGGGAGTTAGCACAGTAATGCAGCAGATAGGGACTTAGTACTGTAATGCAGCAGATAAGGAGTTAGCACTGTAATGCAGGAGTTCAGGAGTTAGCTTGGTAATGCTGGAGATAAGAAGTTAGCTCTGTATGCAGCAGATCAGGAGTTATTACTATAATGCAACAGATAGGGAGTTAGCACTGTAATGCAGCACACAAACAGCACAGTAATGCAGCAGATAAGGAGTTAGCACAGTAATGCAGCAGAAAGGGAGTCATCACAGTAATGCAACAGATAAGGAGTTAGCACAATAATGCAGCGCACAGGGAATTAGCTCTGCAATGCAGCAGATAGGGAGTTAGCACAGTAATGCAACAGATAGCGACTTAGCCCGCAATGCAGCAGATAGTGAGTTAGCAATGTTAGCACAGTAATGCAATAGATAGGAAGTTAGCACAGTAATGCCGCAGATAGGGAGTTAGCTGTGTAATGCAGCAGTTAGGGAGTTAGCTGTGTAATGCCGCAGATCAGGAGTTACCAGTGTAATGCCGCAGATCAGGAGTTACCAGTGTAATGCAGCAGATAGGGAGTTAGCACAATAATGCAGCAGATAGGGAGTTAGCTGTGTAATGCAGCAGATAAGGAGTTAGCACTGTAATGCAACAGATAGGGAGTTATCTCGGTAATGCAGCAGATAGGGAGTTAGTTGTGTAATGCAGCACATAGGGAGTTAGCACAATAATGCAGCAGAGAGGGAGTTAGTACTGTAATGCAGCAGATAGGGAGTTAGCACTGTAATGCGGCAGATAAGGAGTTAGCACTGTAATGCAACAGATAGGGAGTTAGCTGTGTAATGCAGCAGATAGGGATTCAGCCTGTAATGCCGCAGGTCAGGAGTTAGCAGTGTAATACAATAGGTAGGGAGTTAGCACAGTAATGCAGCAGATAGGGAGGTAGCTCCGTAATGCAGCAGATAGGGAGGTAGCTCCGTAATGCAGCAGATAGGGAGTTAGCTGTGTAATGCAGCAGATACGGGATTAGCAAAGTAATGCAGCACACAAAGAGTTAGCACAGTAATGTAGTAGATCGGGATTTGGCACAGTAATTCAGCAGATACGGGATTAGCAAAGTAATGCAGCACACAAAGAGTTAGCACAGTAATGCAGTAGATCGGGATTTGGCACAGTAATTCAGCAGATAGGAAGTTAGCACTGTAATATTGCAGATAGGGTGTTAGCAAAGTAATGCAGCAGAAAGGGTGTTAGCTGTGTAATGCAGCAGATAGGGAGTTAGCACAGTAATGCAATAGATAGGGAGTTAGCAGTGTAATGCAGCAGATAGGGAGTTAGCACAGTAATGCTGGAGATAGGGAGTTAGCACAGTAATGCAGCAGATAGGGAGTTAGCTGTGTAATGCAGCAGATAGGGAGTTAGCTGTGTAACGCAGCACATAGCGATTCAGCCTGTAATGCAGTAGATAGGGAATTAGCACGGTAATGAAGCAGATAGGGAGTTGGCACAATAATGCAGCACACAAAGAGTTAGCACAGTAATGCAGTAGATCGGGATTTGGCACAGTAATGCAGCAGATACAGGGTTAGCACAGTAATGCAGCAGATAGAGAGTTAGCACTGTAATGCAGGAGATTGGGAGTTAGCTCGGTAATGCAGGAGATAGGAAATTAGCTCGGTAATGCAGCAGATAGGGAGATGGCACTGTAATATTGCAGATAGGGAGTTAGCACAATAAAGCAGCAGATAAGGAGTTAGCACTGTAATGCAGCAGATAGGGAGTTCGCATGGTAATGCAGCAGATAGGGAGTTAGCACAATAATGCAGCAAATAAGGAGTTAGCACTGTAATGCAACAGATAGGGAGTTAGCTGTGTAATGCAGCAGATAGGGATTCAGCCTGTAATGCCGCAGGTTAGGAAATAGCAGTGTAATACAATAGGTAGGGAGTTAGCACAGTAATGCAGCAGATAGGGAGTTAGCTCCGTAATGCAGCAGATAGGGATTCAGCCTGTAATGCAGCAGATCAGGAGTTAGCAGTGTACTGCAGCAGATAGGGAGTTAGCACAGTAATGCCGCAGATCAGGAGTTAGCAGTGTAATGCAATGGATAGGGAGTTAGCTCTGTAATGCAGCAGATAGGGAGTTAGCACCGTAATGCAGGAGATAGAGACATACGCTGTAATGCAGCAGATAAGGAGTTCGCACTGTAATGCAGCAGGTACGGAATTAGCACAGTAATGCAGCAGATAGGGAGTTAGTACAGTAATGCAGCATAGGGAGATAGCACAGTAATGCAGGAGATAGGGAGATAGCACTGTAATGCAGCAGATAGGG
>NC_057742.1:11927020-11930695 GCF_004010195.1 Chiloscyllium plagiosum
GTTAGCACTGTAATGCAGCAGATAGGGTATTCGCACTGTAATGCAGCAGATAGGAAGTTAGCACTGTAATGCAGCAAATAGGGTGTTAGCACAGTAATGCAGCAGATAGGGTGTTAACACTGTAATGCAGCAGATAGGGTGTTAGCACTGTAATGCAGCAGATTGGGTGTTAGCACAGTAATGCAGCAGATAGGGAGTAAGCACAATAATTCAACAGAAAGGGAGTTAGCACAGTAATGCAGTAGATAGGGTGTTAGCACTGTAAAGCAGCAGATAGGGTGTTAGCACTGTAATGCAGCAGATAGGGTGTTAGCACTGTAATGCAGCAGATAGGGAGTTAGCACTGTAATGCAGCAGATAGGGTGTTAGCACAGTAATGCAGCACATAGGGTGTTAACACTGTAATGCAGCAGATAGGGTGTTAGCACAGTAATGCAGTAGATAGGGAGTTAGCATAGTAATTCAACAGATAGGGAGTTAGTACAGTAATGCAGCCAATAAGGAATTAGCACAGTAATGCAACAGATAGGGAGTTAGCACAGTAATGCAGCAGATAGGGAGTTAGCTCCATATTGCAGCCGATAGGGAGTTAGCACTATAATGCAATAAATACGAAGTTAGCACAGTAATGCAGCAGATAGGAAGTTAGCACTGTAATGCAGCAGATAGGGAGTTAGCACGGTGATGCAATAGATAGGGAGTTAGCTGTGTAATGCAGTAGATAGGGAGTTAGCACTGTAATGCAATAGATAGGGAGTTAGCTGTGTAATGCAACAGATGCGGAGTTAGCACTGTAATGCAGTAGATAGGGAATTAGCACAGTAATGAAGCAGATAAGGAGTTTCCACTTTAATACAGCAGATAGGGATTTAGCACAATAATGCAACACACAGAGAGTTAGCTCTGTAATGCAGCAGATAGGAAGTTAGCAATGCAATGCAGCAGATAGGGAGTTAGCACTGTAATGCAGCAGATAGGGAGTTAGCACTGTAATGCAATAGATAGGGAGTTAGCTGTGTAATGCAGCAGATAGGGAGTTAGCTCTGTAATGCAGCAGATAAGGAGTTAGCACAGTAATGCAACAGATAGTGAGTTAGCACAGTAATGCAGCAGATCGGGAGTTAGCTGTGTAATGCAGCAGATAGCGATTCAGCCTGTAATGCAGTAGATAGGGAGTTAGCACAGTAATGAAGCACACAAAGAGTTAGCACAGTAATGCAGTAGATCGGGATTTGGCACAGTAATGCAGCAGATACAGGATTAGCACAGTAATGCAGCAGATAGAGAGTTAGCACTGTAATGCAGGAGATAGGAAATTAGCTCGGTAATGCAGCAGATAGGGAGATGGCACTGTAATATTGCAGATAGGGAGTTAGCACAATAAAGCAGCAGATAAGGAGTTAGCACTGTAATGCAACAGATAGGGAGTTAGCTGTGTAATGCAGCAGATAGGGAGTTAGCACTGTAACGTAGCAGATAGGGAGTTAGCACAGTAATGCAGCAGATAGTGAGTTAGCTGTGTAATGCAGCAGATAGCAATTCAGCCTGTAATGCAGTAGATAGGGAATTAGCACGTAATGAAGCAGATAGGGAGTTAGCACAGTAATGCAGCTCACAAAGCGTTAGCACAGTAATGCAGTAGATCGGGATTTGGCACACTAATGCAGCAGATAAAGGGTTAGCACAGTAATGCAGCAGATAGGGAGTTAGCACTGTAATATTGCAGATAGGGAGTTAGCACAATAATGCAGCAGATAAGGAGTTAGCACTGTAATGCAACAGATAGGGAGTTAGCTGTGTAATGCAGCAGATAGGGAGTTCGCATGGTAATGCAGCAGATAGGGAGTTGGCCTGTAATGGAGCAGATAAGGAGTTAGCACAGTAATGCAGCAGATAGGGAGTTAGCTGTGTAATGCAGCAGATAGGGAGTTAGCACAGTAATGCAGCAGATAAGGAGTTAGTAAAGTAATGCAGCAGATAGGGAGTTAGCATGGTAATGCAGCAGACAGGGAGTTAGCACTGTAATGCAGCAGATAGGGAGTTAGCACTGTAATGCAGCAGATATGGAGTTAGCACAGTAATGCAGCAGATATGGAGTTAGCTGTGCAATGCAGCAGATAGGGAGTTAGCACTGTAATGCAGCAGATAAGGAGTTAGTAAAGTAATGCAGCAGATAGGGAGTTAGCATGGTAATGCAGCAGACAGGGAGTTAGCACTGTAATGCAGCAGATAGGGAGTTAGTACTGTAATGCAGCAGATATGGAGTTAGCACTGTAATATTCCAGATAGGGAGTTAGCACAGTAATGCAGCAGATATGGAGTTAGTTCTGTAATGCAGCAGATAGGGAGTTAGCTGTGCAATGCAGCAGATAGGGAGTTAGCACTGTAATATTCCAGATAGGGAGTTAGCAAAGTAATGCAGCAGATATGGAGTTAGCACAGTAATGCAGCAGATAGGGAGTTAGTACTGTAATGCAGCAGATAGTGAGTTAGCACAGAAATGCAGATAGGGAGTTAGCTGTGTAATGCAGCAGATAGGGAGTTAGCACTGTAATGCAGCAGATAGGGAGTTAGCTGTGTAATGCAGCAGATAGGGAGTTAGCAGTGTAATGCAGCAGATTAGGGAGTTAGTACTATAATGCAGATAGGGAGTTGTTAGCGTAATGCAGCAGATAGGGAGTTAGCTGTGTAATGCAGCAGATAGGGAGTTAGCACAGTAATGCAATAGATAGGGAGTTAGCTGTGTAATGCAGCAGATAGGGAGTTAGCACTGTAATGCAATAGGTAGAGAGTTAGCTGTGTAATGCAGCAGATAGGGAGTTAGCACTGTAATGCATCAGATAGGGAGTTAGATGTGTAATGCAGCAGATAGGGAGTTAGCACAGTAATGCAGCAGATAGGGAGTTAGCTGTGTAATGCAGCACATAGCGATTCAGCCTGTAATGCAGTAGATAGGGAATTAGCACAGTAATGAAGCAGATAAGGTGTTTCCACTTTAATACAGCAGATAGGGATTTAGCACAATAATGCAACACACAGGGAGTTAGCTCTGTAATGCAGCAGATAGGAAGTTAGCAATGCAATGCGGCAGATCGGGAGTTGGCACAGTAATGCAGCAGATTGGGAGTTAGCACTGTAATTCAGCAGATAGGGAGTTAGCACTGGAATGCAGTAGATAGGGAGTTAACACAGTAATGCAGCAGATAGGGAGTTAGCTGTGTAATGCAGTAGTTAGGGAGTTAGCACTGTAATGCAACAGATAGGGTGTTAGCACAGTGATGCAGCAGATAGGGTGTTAGCACAGTAATGCAGCCGATAGGGAGTTAGCACAGTAATGCAACAGATAGGGAGTTAGCACTGTAATGCAATAAATAGGGAGTTAGCACAGTAATGCAGCAGATAGAGAGTTAGCTCAGTAATTCAACAGATAGGGAGTTAGTACAGTAATGCAGCCGATAGGGAGTTAGCACTGTAATGCAACAGATAGGGAGTTAGCACTGTAATGCAATAAATAGGGAGTTAGCACAGTAATGCAGCAGATAGGGAGTTAGCACAGTAATTCAACAGATAGGGAGTTAGTACTGTAATGCAGTAGTTAGGGAGTTAGCACTGTAATGCAACAGATAGGGAGTTAGCACAGTAATGCAATAGATAGGGAGTTAGCTGTGTAATGCA
>NC_057742.1:11933503-12046542 GCF_004010195.1 Chiloscyllium plagiosum
AGATAAGGAGTTAGCAAAGTAATGCAGCAGATAGGGAGTTAGCACAGTAATGCAGCAGATAGGGAGTTAGTACTGTAATGCAGCAGATAGGGAGTTAGCACTGTAATATTCCAGATAGGGAGTTAGCACAGTAATGCAGCAGATATGCAGTTAGTACTGTAATGCAGCAGATAGGGAGTTAGCGCTGTAATATTCCAGTTAGGGAGTTAGCAAAGTAATGCAGCAGATATGGAGTTAGCACAGTAATGCAGCAGATAGGGAGTTAGTACTGTAATGCAGCAGATAAGGAGTTAGCAAAGTAATGCAGCAGATATGGAGTTGGCACTGCAATGCAGCAGATAGGGAGTTAGCTGTGTAATGCAGCAGATAGGGAGTTAGCACTGTAATGCAGCAGATAGGGAGTTAGCACAGTAATGCAGATAGGGAGTTAGCACAGTAATGCAACAGATAGGGAGTTAGCTGTGTAATGCAACAGATAGGGATCCAGCCTGTAATGCAGTAGATAGGGAATTAGCACAGTAATGTAGCAGATAGGGAGTTTCCACTTTAATACAGCAGATAGGGATTTAGCACAATAATGCAATAGATAGGGAGTTAGCTATGTAACATTGCAGATAGGGAGTTAGCACTGTAATGCAACAGGTAGGGAGTTAGCTGTGTAATGCAGCAGATAGGGAGTTAGCACTATAATGCAATAAATAGGGAGTTAGCACAGTAATGCAGCAGATTGGGTGTTAGCACTGTAATTCAGCAGATAGGGAGTTAGCACAGTAATTCAGCAGATAGGGAGTTAGCACAGTAATGCAGCAGATTGGGTGTTAGCACAGTAATGCAGCAGATAGGGAGTTAGCACAGTAATTCAACAGATAGGGAGTTAGCACAGTAATGCAGTAGATAGGGTGTTAGCACTGTAATGCAGCAGATATGGAATTGGCACAGTAATGCAGCAGATAGGGTGTTAGCACTGTAATGCAGCAGATAGGGAGTTAGCTGTGTAATGCAGCAGATAGGGAGTTAGCACAGTAATGCAGCAGATAAGTTGTTAGCACTGTAATGCAGCAGATAGGGTGTTAGCACAGTAATGCAGTAGATAAGGAGTTCACACTGTAATGCAGCAGACAGGGAGTTAGCACAGTAATGCAGCAGACAGGGTGTTAGCACTACAATATCTGAGGAGTCTTGCATGGAACTGAACATTATGCAATCATCAGCAAACATCTCACTTCTGACATTATGATCGAATGCTGGTTATTGATGAAGCAACTGAAGATGGTAATGCCCCAGACACTCTCATGTGATCCTATTACAGAAATGTCCCGGAACTGATTGACCTCCAACAATCATATCTGTCTTTCATTGCACTGGGAATGACTCTAACCAGGAATGAGGCATGCTCTGATTTCCATCGACTCCCGTTCTGCCTGGGTTCCTCGATACTACACTCAGACAAACCCTGCCTTCGTGTGAAAAGTGATCACTCTCAACTCTCTGCAGAATTGGGGTTTTTTGCACCTGTACTGTCTGTGATTGGAATGAGGCGAGGAGCCGAATCCGCCTGTTTGAACGCAGTCTGAGTGTCACTGAGCATGTTATTGCTGTTCTCCTGCTGCTCGGAGCACCGTCAACCCCTCTTTCCATCACTTTGCAGATGTCGAAGGGATGATAATTCGTTGGATTGGATTTGACCTTTCTGTGGGCAAGAGACTTCTGGGCATTTTCCCAAATATCTGCTTCAGTGCCAGTGTTGGCTGTCCTGGTTCAGCTAATTCTGGAGCACAAATCCAATGCCATTACCATGTTGTCAGGACCCATAACCATTCGCAATCTCCAGTGTCTTTTGTGATAAAATGGGGAGTGAATCAAATTGCCTCCAGATTGGTAGCTATGATGCTGGGAACCTCTGGAGGAGGCCAAGATGGATCATTCGCTCAACATTTGAAGTTAGATAATTCAGCCTTATCTTTTGTGCTAATGTGCTACACTCCCCATCATTGAGGATGGGGATCTTTGTGGAGCCTCCTCTTCCTCCCACAATGACTTGTTTAATTGTTCTCCATCATTCACATAGCTGGACGTGACAGAAGCTAAACCCTTGCTACCCCGAGTGCTGCCTCCAACTGGTGTTCAACATGCAGGAGGATGGATTTATAGTGTGCATGGCGCACTTTGTCAGGTTTCCTTTCTCATGTTTGACCTGATGCCATGAGACTTCATGGGATCCAGAGCTGATTCGTATGGATTCCCAAGGCAACTCCCTCCTTATTGTATACCACTGTGCCACCACGTCTGGTGGGTCTACCCTGCTAGTGGGACAGGGACACACCCAGGGATGGTGATGGTGCTGCCCTGCAACATTGCTTGTAAAGCATGATTCTGAAAGTATGACCAATCTCTGGGACAGCTCTCCCAATTTTGGGACAAACTCCCAAAGGTTAATAAGGAAGATGTTCCGTGATTAGCAGATAAAAGGTCACTGGACTCGAAATGTTATAACTCCGCTTCTCTCTCTACTGATGCTGTCAGACCTGCAGAGTTTCTCCAGCACTTCCTGTTAGTGTGTGACACGGCTGAGTTTTGCCATCGTTGAGCCCAGTGTCAAGGTTGTTGCCAGGTGCTCTGTCTGGTTTTCTTTGTTCAGTGTTTGTAGCGGTTTGATAGAGCTGACCATCTCACCAGGCCATTACAGAAAACAGAGAAAAGTCACCCACATTGCTGTGTGGTCAGCAGCCATCTGTAAGGATGTCAGATTTCCTTGCGCAAAGGGCATTAGCAAACCAGAAAGATGTTTATGAAAACCAACTATGAACACATGTCTGCTATTAAACAGATTTTTAATTCCAGATTTTAGCGAATTCAAATTTCACAATCTGCCGAGGTAGGATTTGAAATCATGACATCAAATCACTGGTGTGGACTTCTGAATTACTGGGGACATTACCACCACACCACCTCCTCCCCATATGAGAAACAAAACAATAGTCATTTCATGAAAATATAGATTAGATTCCCTTCAGTGTGGAAACAGGCCCTTCAGCCCAACAAGTCCACACTGACCCTCTGAAGAGCAACCCACCCCCCTACACTATGGGCAATTTAGCATGGCCAATTCACCTGACCTGCACATCTTTGGACTGTGGGAGGAAACCAGAGCACCTGAAGAAAACCCACACAGACAGGAGGAGAATGTGCCAACTCCACACAGACAATTGCCTGAGGGGGGGATTGAACCCAGGTCTCCGGCGCTGTGAGGCAGCAGTGCTCACCACTGTGCCACCGTGCTGCCCATTTGCATTTTCAAATTTCGCAAGCAGCCTCAAACTAAGGGAAAGAAAGTGTAAATATCTCAAAGACTAAAAGTCGAATGTAGCTGAAGGCTTATTCAATACTTGGATGACATTTCCATGGAGTCTGAAATGCTGATGTTACAAACTTCCATTTCTGGAATGTAATTCTGTTTGAACCATTTTGGTGCTGGGAGAAACAGGAAGAGCAAAGAGGTTTTTTTTAAACCATTCTGACATATAATAGTATCCTTTTTTTTCCAGAGTGAAGCAGTTCCTGGAAGTCCTGGCATTCCTGGGAATCATGGTTTAGATGGACCCCCGGGGCCGAGAGTAAGTTTTGAGTCTAATATTTGTAATAAGAAGCAAGTTGTGTTCATATAGAGCATTATTAGGTTTCTCAGGAAGTCCCAAAGTGCTTCCCACACACTGAGTTGTTTCTGAATTGCAAACTGCAGGCAAAAATGGCAGCCATTTGTGCTATTCAAATTTCACAATCTGCTGAGGTAGGATTTGAAATCATGACATCAAATCACTGGTGTGGACTTCTGAATTACTGGGGACATTACCACCACACCACCTCCTCCCCATATGAGAAACAAAACAATAGTCATTTCATGAAAATATAGATTAGATTCCCTTCAGTGTGGAAACAGGCCCTTCAGCCCAACAAGTCCACACTGACCCTCTGAAGAGCAACCCACCCCCCTACACTATGGGCAATTTAGCATGGCCAATTCACCTGACCTGCACATCTTTGGACTGTGGGAGGAAACCAGAGCACCTGAAGAAAACCCACACAGACAGGAGGAGAATGTGCCAACTCCACACAGACAATTGCCTGAGGGGGGGATTGAACCCAGGTCTCCGGCGCTGTGAGGCAGCAGTACTCACCACTGTGCCACCGTGCTGCCCATTTGCATTTTCAAATTTCGGAAGCAGCCTCAAACTAAGGGAAAGAAAGTGTAAATATCTCAAAGACTAAAAGTCGAATGTAGCTGAAGGCTTATTCAATACTTGGATGACATTTCCATGGAGTCTGAAATGCTGATGTTACAAACTTCCATTTCTGGAATGTAATTCTGTTTGAACCATTTTGGTGCTGGGAGAAACAGGAAGAGCAAAGAGGTTTTTTTTAAACCATTATGACATATAATAATATCCTTTTTTTTCCAGAGTGAAGCAGTTCCTGGAAGTCCTGGCATTCCTGGGAATCCTGGTTTAGATGGACCCCCGGGGCCGAGAGTAAGTTTTGAGTCTAATATTTGTAATAAGAAGCAAGTTGTGTTCATATAGAGCATTATTAGGTTTCTCAGGAAGTCCCAAAGTGCTTCCCACACACTGAGTTGTTTCTGAATTGCAAACTGCAGGCAAAAATGGCAGCCATTTGTGCTCAGTCTGATCCCACAGGCAGGGATGAGTTGAATGTGCAGTGAATCTCTTTTGGCAGTGTGGGGGAATAGAGGAATGAATGATAGCCAAAACACCGGAAGATGTCCCTGCTCTTTCTCCACCCTGTGCTTCGAGGTCCTTCACAATCAGTAGATCCTTTGCTGGCCAGCTTGCTCCCTGATGTAAAACCCCAATCAAGCCCTGAAGTGTCATTGTGTCTACACTGGCTTTTTGAGTGCTTTGATTTTGTGCCAGTCTCCTGCTTTTTCGCCATACCCTTGCAAGTTGTTTCTATTTAACTAATCATCCAATGGCCTCTTGAATGTATCAACTGAACCTGCCTCCACTTCCAGCCAGTGCATTCTAGACCCAAACCACTTGCTGTACGCGAAACATTTCTCCCACATCACGTTTGCATCTTTTGCAAATCACTGTGAATCTGTATCCTCTCATTCTCCATCCATGAGCAAGCAGGATCAGTTTCTCCCTGTCTACTCAGTCCCAGCCCCTCATGATTCTGAAAACTTCAATTAAATGTCCCCTCAGCTTTCTCCTCTCCAAGCAACTCAGAGCCAACTTTTTAAATCTATCATCGCTGAAATTTCTCATCCCTGCTGCCCCATTCTTGTAAACTTAAGTTGCACTGTCTCCAACCCATTCACATTGTTCTAAACATATGGCACCCAGGTCTATACACATCTAGAATCATGGAGATGTACAGCACAGAAACAGACTCTTCAGTCCAACTCGGCCATGCTGACCAGATATCCTAAATCAATCTTGTCCCATTTACCAGCACTTGGCCTATATCCCTCTAAACCCTTCCTATTCATATACCCATCCAGTTGCCTCTTAAATGCTGTAATTGTCCTTGCCTCCTCCACTTCCTCTGGCAGCTCATTCCCCACATGCACCACTCTCTGTGTGAAAAATATGTCCCTTAGGTCTCTTTTAAATTTTTCCCCTCTCACCCTAAACCTATGTCCTCTAGTTCTGGACTCCCCCACTCCAGGAGTGTATCCATGCCCCTCATGATTTTATAAACCCCTTACCAACCTTGGCAACATCCTTTTAAATATTTTCTGAACCCTTTGAAGTTTCACAACACCCTTCTGATAGGAGGAAGAGCAGAATTGCACACGATATTCCAAAAGTGGCCGAACCAACGTCCTGTACAGCCGCAACATGACCTCTCAACTTCTATACTCAATACTCTGACCAATAAAAGAAAGCATACCAAACGCCTTTTTCACTATCCTATCTACCTGCGACTCCACTTTCAAGGAGCTATGACCCTGCACTCCAAGATCCCTTTGGTCAGCAACACTCCCCAGGACCTGCCCTGATTTGCCTTTCTAAAATGCAGTATCTCACATTTATCTAAATTAAACTCCATCTGCCACTCCTCAGCCCATTGGCCCATCTGATCAAGATCCTGTTATACTCTGAGGTAACCTTCCTTGCTGTCCACTATACCTCCAATTTTGGTGTCAACTGCAAACTTACTAACTATACCTCCTAGCCTCTACAAGTTGGAGTGTGAGTAACATTGGCCACAAACTGTTTTGATTAAAATTTATCTTCAGCCTTGATTTTATACAAAACGTAACAAACAATTTCTCAACAAGTCTGACCTGTCGTACAGTGAACCACATTTCAGGACATTTTGACTTGTGAACAGTACACTTGGAAACTGTCACCTTTGTTGCCCAATGGTGCCATCTACTGGTTTTGGTCAAAGTCTAATCCAATAGAAAGTGCCCTGTTTAAATCTCAAGGTCCTGAAATTGCATATGCAACATTATCTCCTGATGATTAATGTATCTAAAATTCCCCTCTTTGCTGTTTTAGCACCAACATTAACTGCAGTTCCTTCTCTGTCCCTTGACTTCAAACACAGCCCTGGTATAATCTCCCTCCATGTGCTGTAATTAATCCCTCTTCTCCTATTCCAGGGCTTACCGGGTGAGACTGGTTTACCAGGACTTTCAGGACCACGTGGACCAGCAGGGCCTCCGGTCAGTGTCACATGCTATAAGATTGAAGTGATGTAGATGTTGATGTGTAGACGATGTTTTTTCATCTCTGACCTCAGTGCAGAAATCAATAAAATTCACCAAAATCACTCCTGAATCCCAGTCACAAATTCCAATGCAGCATCATGCAAATCAGTACAAGTGTTCACACACACACACACATCTCACACACACCTCAAACACACCATTCTCATACACACCTCAAACACACACACACATCTCACACACACCTCAAAAACAACACACATACACACCTCATGCACTTAAACCCTCAGATTAGCCCACCATCAGTCATCTCTTTCTCTCTCTAAAGAAAACAGCCTCATAGTCTGGTATGACTGTGGCGACTTTGTGTTAATAAAAGTTTTGTTGTATAGAATTACACTGATGAATTCACATTTAACTTATCTCTATAGGGACAAAAAGGAGATAAAGGGGATAGAGGGCCCAAGGTCAGTATTCACGTTCATTCTGAGATATAAACTGTTTATCATTAAGTTATAGAATGGAAATTAGAATACTGAACGTCAGGAAAAAAAAATCTCAATAGGTGCAGTTTGTACTAAAATAAAAATGAATTACAGGTGTAGTTCTCTTGCTCCTCTAGCCTTTGTTTGTTCACAATTGGGATTTTTCTTCTTAATTAAACTTCTGTGAAGCAGTATGGGATGTTTTACTTTGCTTAAGGTGCTATAGCAATGTAATTTGTTGCTGATAAATTATTTTGAGGAGATGCTGGTGAAGGGACCCCTTTCCAGGACCCTGGGTGGGCCCAATTTATTGCCAAGTCCTGACAGTGCCATGTTCTTAAAGGCAGTATTACTGAACCCCAGATTCAGGCTGGAGTTTGGAGCAAATTCTCTGAACCAGCACAATACTGGCCCCAGCAAAAGGAAAATGGTCACCGGCAAATATGGGGCAGTTAACCCCGTACATGTGCCAATTCCTGGAGTCAGGTATCCAGCTCTCAAATGTGTGTTCCCTGTCCAACCCAAAAACATGTCTTTTTTTTATTAAACTTCCTATTGCCTCTGTAACACTGGGCTGAACATTACATGCCCCCCCTGTCCTAGCGTGTGGGTTTTGGTTGGGGACTGCAGGTAACCAGGACAGAAAAACACACCAAGCGACACAAACTCTTTCAACTCATCTTGTGTGCTTTAGATTGGACTCCAGTCCAATCAGTGTGCTTGTTTCCAGGTTTGATTTGGGTTGTTGTTAACGGTTTTTCCTAACCCACCACCGACCTGTGTATATCATACAGAGAATCAGTGCAGTCCATTCACCGTATAAGTAAATAAATAAGTGAGGATCCATTGGTGCCAGTATGTAAACAATGACAGAAAATGCTGGAAAAACTCAGCAGGTCTGACAGCATCTGTGCAGCATGAAGTAGAGGTAATGTTTTGTGTCCAAGATGGCTTTTCTTCAGAGCTGAAGGACTGTTCTGAAGAAGGGTCACTGGATGTTAAACGTAAACTCTGCTTTCTCTCTCCACAAGTACTGCCAGACATGCTGAGTTCCTCCAACAATTTTTGTCTTTGTTTCAGATTCCCAGCTATTGCCGTATTTTGCTTTTATTTGATGCTAATATTACCCCGCCCGTGATATCGTACGTTTGGTGTAGGTCAAGGGAGGTCAACTGCTTTCCTTCAAAGTTTTAAAGCAGTGAGTAGGAAGTGGGTGCTAATTTGGAAGACGCCCTTCCCCCATCATGGGAAGTCCCCCCAGGAGACATTTTCCCCCTCCTCTTCCTGCCTGTACATGCTTTGAAACCTCCAATTCAATCCCACCTCTCTCCCACCCACCCTCAGTTGGAAAGTGCTCCCCTGCCAATGCCCCTGAGATACCGAGGTCCTAGGGTTCCTGCCTCCTTTGTGGGCAGCTCTGGCTCTACCTTGCACTGTTCATTTCCTGCCACTGAGGGACAGAGTCTCACTCTGCTCTCACTCCACTTCAGCAATCTATACATCACAGTGATCTATACACTGCCAGAATCTATACATTACAGTGATTAATACACTGCCGCAATCTATATGTCATAGTGGTCTATACACTGATCTATATGCTACAGGGATCTATATGCCGTGGTGATAAATGCACTGTAGTAATCTATACAATGCAGCCTATTATACACCACAGTGATCTATACACTGATCTATATGCTGCAGGGACCCATATGCTTCGGTGGTCTCTACACTGTAGTCATCTATACAACACAGTGTATTATACACCACAGTGATCTATACACTGCAGCCATCGATACAATGCCGTGATCTATACACTACGATGATCCAAATGCTTCTGCAATTTTTAAGCTGTGGCAATCTATACAATGCAGTTATCTGTACATTACAGTGATCTGTAAGCTGCAGCA
Organism: Chiloscyllium plagiosum; assembly: GCF_004010195.1. NCBI lineage: Eukaryota > Metazoa > Chordata > Chondrichthyes > Orectolobiformes > Hemiscylliidae > Chiloscyllium > Chiloscyllium plagiosum. The sequence goes on from NC_057742.1 coordinate 11,942,590, forward strand.
ATTATATGCCGCAGCAATCTATAAGCCACAACAGTCTATAGCTGTAGCTATCTATAAGCTGCAACAATCCATAAGCTGCAGAGATGTATACTCTGTAGTGATTTATATGCCCCACAATGTATAAGCTGCAGCGAATTATATAGTATGCTGATCAGTGAGCCCAGTGATCTGTATACTGCACTGATCTACAAGCTGCAGCAATCTAGACCTTTCAGTGATCTATATGGTGGGTGGGGTGCGGGGGAATTGGGGTGTGAGGGGTAAGTTTCTTCCCACTGTTAGCTTGTTTCTGGATTTTATAACAAGTGAATTGTCTGATCTTTCTGTTTGTCCAGGGTGAAGAAGGGCAGCGAGGATGGCCAGGGGTTAGCTATCCCGGAGCAAAGGTAATGTTGACGGTTTAGATAGCGAACAGTACGAGATGTTCAGGTGTAACTAGTAAGGAGTATTAGGGATTGGTTTGTTCAGAATCAGTGGATACTGAGGATTGTAAATATTGGGAACTGTTATACCTATAACCTTCACAGGGCTGATCATTCTGTGGTTACTGAGGAGTGATTTTGCAGAGAATAGTGTACAGCAGAGAGCATTTGTACAGACAGAATAATAGATGCTCAATTCTTACATAATAAAGATAAAGAACTCATGCTTTATGATAAATACAGTACAATCTCAATTGTCCAAACATCAATTATCTAAATTTTGGATTATCCAAACAAGATCTCAAGGTCCCGTAAAAACAGCAATAGGCAACTCAGCATTCAGTTATCAGTTAAACGGAATTATGGCGTGCATAACTGAGAAATGTTTGGATAACTGGCACTCATAAATTACTGCTTGTTTACAATCAGATTGAGTATCCGAACAATCAATTATTCGTCTCGTTCGGATAATCAAGTTTCTACAGAATACTCTCAGCTGGTGGTATTGATGGTATTTCTCCTTGTTAAGGAATGTCTTTTTGGTTCAGTCTTTTACTGGATGTGGGTATCGCCGGCAGGGCTGGTATTTAATGCCCATCCCTAATTGCCCAGGAGTAGGTGAGGGTAAGCTGCTTTCTTAGCCCACAGTCTGTGAGGTACCGGGTACCAGGGTCAGGGAGAGAAATGATGAGCCCTGCTGCTTCTCCTGTTTCTAGGCCCTTTGTCACGCTCCTTCCTTTAACTCCCGACGGCTTCACAATGTGGATCCTACAGAATACAACAGTGGCCCATTCAGCCCGTCGGGTTTACACCACCTCTCTCCAAGAGAAATCAAGCTTTACCAACTTGTCGAACCGAACCCCACCCATTCTTTCTGTTTTATTTCAAATATTTATCCCATTTTGCTTTGAGCACAGCTTTGATTCTGTATTCACCTCAGTATCAGGGAAGAAGTGGATTCCAAATCCTAAACACTCTTCGTGTCAACATTTTTCCTCATATTGTACTGGGTTTGTTCATCCATTAACTTGGAAAGTCAAATTATTGTTGAGCTTCAGCCATTGGAAACATTTTTGATTTAGTTTATATTTATTTTAACTTTTCATAATTTGATCACCATCAAACCTCGAAGGACAACAACACCAGCTTCTCCATAATCCCGAATAGTAAAACTTTTTCCTGTCAATTTCTCGTGAAGTCTCTTCACATCCTTCTGGTGCTCAGAATCAGAGACCATAGCTACAGTGAGGTCAAAGTACTTTCCATAAGTTCAGCAAACCTCTTCACTTTTGGATTACAGAGGAACCCTGATTATCCGAAGGACATGGGTGGGGAGTATTTCATTTGACTAATTGAATTCCGGATAGTCGAATGCCGGATAACATGTTTAGCCAAGAATTGGGACTGTGCGATCTTGCTGGATAATCCGAAATTCAGATAATCGAATGCCGGATAATGGGGGGTTCCATTGTATATGCCTCTATTTATAAAGACCATCACAAACCTAGGTTTGCAATTATAGCTTTGTCAGACAATTACATATAACTTGGTTGTTCATATTGTGTAAATAGCTCTACTTTTCTGAACCTGACCCTATGTCAAATTAGTTTTTGCAAGGGATGTTCTTAAGATTTTCTTGAGAGAACTATTTTTTGATTTTCAGGGGCTGCTTTTCATTCTCACAAGCTGAGTATTAGGTGGTTCAGTTGTGTAGTAACAATCCTTTGTGTTCACACATGCAGTGCTTGAACTCAAACAGAGGCAGAGTTGGAAGACTTCATCAACATCCTCAATTATCAACTCCCAGTCCAACTTTAAGCCACAACGCACAAGGAAAGCTTTAACTCATTAGTGGCATGGCACAACAAACATAAGTTAGCAGAAAAGTTTTTTTCAATATTACTGACAGGTTGAGGGGTAAGTATTAGCGAGGACTGTGGGCAGAACTGCAGTGTAATGCTTTGGAAATAGCCTCATAAGATCATTTACATCTACCTGAGAGAGCAGACAGAACTTTGGCTTGACATCTGATCGAGAGGGCAACATTTCTCCCAAATACAGCACTCCCTTGAAACCACACTGGACTAAATCTGAGTCAGCTTAGATTTGTGCACAAGTTTCCCAACTATAACTAGTACAGGCACAGCCTGCAGCTGGCTAAGCTGCGTCTTAGAATCGCACTGTCGGAAATTATCTGACGTTTCTTTTCGATGTTAACAGGGTGAAAAAGGTGACATTGGACCTCCCGGTCCAGCACCACAATGTCAAGATGGGTCAGAGTTTCCTTGTCAAGGTTACACCATTAGTGGTGAAAAGGTAAGTTTAGGTCACTACTTCCTTTGAAGAACATCTTCCCCACTATGAAATGTTATTTCGTTTCTCGCAGCTCTCCAGTACTCTCAGTTAAATGGACCATCACTGTGGCCAACCTGACAAGTTTTCAGTCTCCATCGATGACCTATGCTAACTGTCTGTAGTCACCAGCCAGGAGAAACACAAAACCTCGCCAGTGTGTCTTCTCTGTGTATCTTTTCCTCATCCTGTCTTACCTGAAGTGCTCAGTTTCATCTGAAAAAAATGTTGGAGCTGCTGGTTCTTTCTTTTTGAGGGCAAATCAAACAGACAATGGGCAGAGCAATCACACCGTCAGTGAGAGAGGCCGGAACTAACTCTGTGATCAACCGCCATGACATTATCTTTGGAAAGCAGCCAATGATTGCAGAGAGAGAGAGAGAGAGACAGAGAGAGAGAGAAAGACAGTATGTGTGTGTGTGTCTCTATTTGTGTGTGTGTGTATGTATATGTCTGTGTCCATGTGTCTGTATGTATATCCATGTGTGTATACATATATATTTATCTGTGTGTGTCTGTGTATGTAGCTGTGCGTCTGTGTGTCTATGTATATGTGTGTGTATCTGTCTGTGTGTCTGTATATGTGTGTATATGTATATATCTGTGTGTGTCTATGTATGTGTGTGTGTGCATGTGGTATAGAGGGAGGGAGCACTGAAACAGAAATTCCAGCACCTTCGCTCCAGAGCCAAGCCAGAAGCAGAACCTTACAGTCACCATGGGAATGGGGTGGGTTGTCCTGGAGGTGGCAGATAAGGAAAGGAAGTTCTAGAAATGACAAGAGGAATGTGTACCTTCTCCCTGACTCCGCACAAAGTGAGTCAGTGCTCTGAAGGCTGACCTTTAGAAGTCCCTTTCATGTATATCCAGCAGTACATGTTCTTCTCATTGGTACTTACATATTCAATTGAGGACCTACATAGAGTACAGGACCCCACACTATCAGTTCAAGTGGGCTCTTACCAGTTACAACTGCTCACCAGTTACCCAGTCTACCCCAAAATCACTGCAGGCAGAGCATTGGCAGGAGCTGGTAAACAGGATGCCACCTTTTTGGCCCAGTTGGCATTGCTCTCATCCAGTAGTTAGTGTAACCCCATTTGGCAAGGACAGTGTAATATTCTCCTGGAGCCTATGTTGTACACAGAACCAACTTAGCCACAATGTGTTGATTATGTCCTTGGCTTTCATTTATACTCCAGGGGTGGCACGGTGGCTTCAGTGGTTACCACTGCTGCCTCACAGCACCAGGAACCCGGGTTCAATTCCAGCCTCGGGCAACTGTCTGTGTGGAGTTTGCACATTCTCCCCTTGCCTGCGTGAGTTTCCTCTGGGTACTCCAGTTTCCTCCCACATTCCAAAGATGTACACATCAGGTGAATTGGCCATGCTAAATTATAGTGTTAGGTGTATTAGGCAGGGGTAAATATAGGGTTGGGTGAGTTGTTCTTTGGAGGGTCGGGTGGATTTGTTGGGCCGAAGTTTCCATACTGTAGGGAATCTAATCTAATCTAAAAGACCAAGGTTTCTAAGGTTTGTGGGCATTTCTGGTATGGTCATCCTTTGTTGGTCTTTCCTTAATTGCACTCGGGAAAGTGGTGATGAGCCATCTTCTTGACCCTCTGCAGTCTTTGGGATATTGGAACACCCTCACTGTGTTGTTAGGGAATTTTGACCGAGCGACAATGAATGAACAGGAACATGGAGCCAGTCAGGACGGTCAGTGGCTTGGAAGGGAACTTGCAGATGGGGTTGTTTGAAAGTATTAGCTACCCTTGTCCTTCTCAGTGGAAAAGGTCATGAGGTTGAAGGGTACTGTGGAAGGGGCCGTGATGAGCGCTGTCATTACCTCTTGTTAACATCACTCACTGAGTGTTGGTGATGGAGGGGAAGAATATTTTTAAACTATGGCATCCACAGGCTGATACAAAATTCCGAAGCTTATTCCTCCACTGCGTGTTACTCATGGGAGTGTGGCTAACACTGAGACTGCACGAGAGTCAACCAAAGACTGTGGAAGAAGAATTGGAGGAGAGAATCTCTTGTTTCTTTTTGAATGAGTTATTGATTCCTGGATGGTCAGCCAGCAGGAGTCTCTCAATCCCAATGGGTCTGTTGAGTTTGTAATGGCTGTTCTTTTTATTTGATTATAGGGTGAAAAAGGTGACCCAGGTCGTCCAGGTGAAGAGGTAATTTTTCTTTTGGTACTCATTCAGTTAACAAGAAAGCTTCCTGATCAATCTTCATTTGAGTAACAAATCATTGGATCTGTTACATTTCCTTAACAGGACATTGGTTAGACTACTGTTGGAATATTACGTGCAATTCTGGACTCCTTTCTATCGGAAAGATGTTATGAAACTTGAAAGGGTTCAGAAAAGATTTACAAGGATATTGCCAGGGTTGGAGGATTTGAGCTATAGAGAGAAGTTGAACAGGCCGGGGCTGTTTTCCCCGGAGCGTTGGAGGCTGAGGGGTGACCTTATAGAGGTTTATAAAATCATGAAGGGCACGGATAGGATAAATAGACAAGGTCTTTTCACCGGGGTGGGGCAGACCAGAACTATAGGGATTAGGGTGAGAGGAAAAAAATATGAAAGAGACACAAGGAGCAACTTTTTCACGCAGAGGGTGGTACAATTGCAATACTTAAAAGGCATCTGGATGGGTATATGAATAGGAAGGGTTTGGAGGGATATGGGCCGGGTGCTGGCAGGTGGGACTAGATTGGGTTGGGATATCTGGTTGGCATGGATGGGCTGGACAGAATGGTCTGTTTCCGTGCTGTACATCTCTCTGACTCTATGACTCTATAAAGGGGCTTTGGGTTAATGTCAATGAATGACAATGCAGAACTCCCTCAGCACTGCATATTGAAGGACTGACCTAGATTCTGTGCTCAGACCATGCAGTGGGAGTTGAATTCACAACCTTCTGACCCAGAAACAACAGTGTTTTCACTGAACTGAGTGGATAGGATAGCGAAGAAGGCATTTGATATGCTTGCCTTTATAGGTCAATGCATTGAATATAGGTGTTGGGAGGTCATGTTGCAACTGTATAGGGCTTTGGTTAGGCCACTATTGGAATACTGCACACAATTCTGGTCTCCTTGCATAGAAAGGATGTTGTGAAACTTGAAAGGGTTTAGAAAAGATTTACAAGGATGTTGCCAGGGTTGGAGGGTTTGAGCTATAGTAGAGGTTGGATAGGCTGGGGTTGTTTTCCCTGGAGTGTCGGAGGCTGAAGGGTGACCTTATAGAGGGGCATGGATAGGGTAAGTCAATAAGGCGAGTCCAAAACTAGAGGGCACAGATTTCGGGTGAGAGGGGAATGATTTAAAAGGGACCTAAGGGGCAACTTTTTCACACAGAGGGTAGTGCGTTTATAGTGCCAGAGGAAGTGGTGGAGGCTGGTACAGTTACACCATTTAAAAGACATCTGGATGGGTGTATGAATAGGAAGGATTTAGAGGAACATGGACCAAATGCTGGCAAATGGGACTAGGCATAGACGAGTTGGACAGAAGGGTCTGCCTCCATGCTGTATATCTCTGTGATGGTATGACTTGAGAGCACTTGTTAGTGAAATACACCAGTTGCTGCTATACGTTGAAACATTTCTGTCTGATAAATCAAAATCTCCTCTTTCTGTCTCTCAACTTCAGGGTTTCCCTGGACCTGCTGGTCCTCCAGGACTTCCAGGCCCCGTTGGAGCACCCGGGCCCTTGGTCAGTATGACGTTCTCCAGATTTTCATTTCAGCTTCATGGCTTTATCTTCCAAACTGCTGATCTCCGATACAGCCCACTGAATAGCTGGTGTCCCAAAAATGAGTGACAATATTCCGTCAGGTTCCAAAAGCTCAGATTGTGTTTCTTTCTTTCCAGTCAAAAAGTATGGTGCTGGAAAAGCACAGCAGGTCAGACAGCATCCGAGGAGCAGGAGAGTCGGCATTTCGAGCATAAGCTCTTCATCAGGAATGGTGATGAAGAGCTTATGCTTGAAACGTCGACTCTCCTGCTCCATGGATGCTGCCTGACCTGCTGTGCTTTTCCAGCACCATACTTTTTGACTCTGATCTCCAGCATCTTCAGAAGCGTAATCCTCACTAGCTATATCAATCCATTTGTTAGCCTGGTCTGAAAAGCTCTGGTGTCACCAACACAACAGAAAGAAAATCTTTGAATATCATTTTTCACAACCACTGAATGCCCCTTGAGATTATGAAGTATTCTTTAAGGGTACCTACTGTTGTGTTATAGGAAATGTCACAGCCAATTTACACACAGGAAGTTCCCATTAACAGTAATGTGGTAATGTCTAGGTAACCGCTTTATTTAATTCTGCAGCACTCCTCAGTACTGACTGGGTACGTCACCGTAGATTTTTTAAACACAAAAGCTGGAGTAGAACTTGCCCTCAGAACCTTGTGAGTCAGAGACAAGAGTGGAACCAACTACAACTGACTGTGCTGTGCAGGGATTTCACATCATGAACACAAAAGCCTAAGTGAGTGGATTTGGTCTGATCCATAACATGTCACCAATCCGGAGGTCTCGGCTAATGTTCTGGAGATATGGGTTCAAATCCCATCAGATCATGAAAATAGAATTTAATGAATCAAAATCTAGAATTGAAAGCTAGTCTCAGTGATGGTGACGACGAACTTACTGATATACTGGACAACCTCGATTATCTGAACATCAATTATCCAAATTTTGGATTATCCAAACAAAATTTCAAGGGCCCGTAAAAATGGCATTAGGCAACTCAGCATTAAGTTATCAGTTAAAAGGCATTATGGCGGATAGCCATCAGTCCTAAATTGCTGTTTGTATACGATCAGATCAGTTATCCGAGCAATCGATTATCCGCACAAAATACCCCCCGCCTGCCTTGTTCAGATAATCAAGGTTGTCCTGTAGTTCACTCACGTGCTTTGGAGAAGGAACTTGATGTTCCTTATCTGATTTGGCCTAAATGTGATTTCTGGTGTACTGTAATACAGTTCACTACAGTATTAACTGCCTTCTGAAATGGCTGAGCAAAGTGCTTCCTTTATGAGCGATTAGGAACAGTTAATAAAATGCTGCTCTTGCCAGTCAGACTGACCTCTCATCAAACAACGAACTCTAAAGATATTCTTCCATCTCTTGTATGAAGTAAATGTGTTTCTTTTTTTTCTGTTCTCTTCATGCTCCATGTGACAGGGTGTCTGTGACCAGGAATGTGTCTGTCTGCCAGGGCCCCAGGGCCCCCCAGGACCCCCAGGACCAGCCAGCTCCCAATTGTTTGACATTTCGTCCGATCAGGTAAATGAATGCTGACACAGCTCAGGAACCAGCATTTCTGTCGCGTTCCAGGCTTGGTTCAAAGTCTGTTGGATTGATAGGTTTTTCTCTTAGTAAACACTTACATGAAACAAATTTAAGTTTGAAAGTTTAAGTAAAGTACGCTTTGGAGGAAGACAGTCACTGGTGTAGCAATCCAGAGGTCTCAGCTAAAGTTCTGGGAACAGAGGTTTGAATCCCATCTTGGCAGAGTGGAGATTAATTCAGTTCCTATGATGTGGAATTGAAAACTAGTCTCTGTGACGACGGTCATGAAATTATCATCAATTGTTTTAAAAGCCTGGTTCACTTTAGGGGGAGAAAGCTACCATTCATAACCAGCCAGGCCTACATGTGACTCCAGACTTATAATAATGCAGTTGATGCCCTCTGAAATGGCCCAGTAAGCCACTCAGTTTAAGGGCAGGTGGACCACCCAGTTACATCTTCATCGCGGGAAAGAATAAATGAAAAGTTTAAGCAACGTAGGCAGCGGGAGGGTCAGTGCGGAGCTGTCTATGATTAGCCAGACTCACTAAGAGAGGCTGCAGTGGGGAAACGCTGCAGTTGTGCACTCAAAAATGTTCTTGTGAATTGGGGCACTAAGGTGCAGACCTGAGCTAAGAGTTTAGTTAGTTTAACTTTGTCTCTCGCTTATGAATTGCTTTTAGTGAGAGTGAAATGGAGGGTGTCAAATTCGTGGCCTTAACCCCCTCCACCTTGGTTTGCACATTGAGAAATAAACTCAAGTGAGATGCAGTCTTTTTTTATTCCATCAAAAAGGTTCGAAAAGGATTCCTGAGGTATCATTAACCCAGAAATGTTGGTAAATATATCTAGCTTTCGGAGCGCTGCTCCTTCATCAGGTGGTTGTGGAGAATAACATTGTAAGATACAGAATTTATAGCAATCAATTTATAGCTTTTTTGCTATAAATTCTGTCTCTTACCATCTTATTCTCCACAATCACCTGATGAAGGAGCGGTGCTCCGAAAGTTAGTGCTTCTAAATAAACCTGTTGGACTATAATCTGGTCATAGAGTCATAGAGATGTACAGCATGGAAACAGACCCTTCGGTCCAACTTATCCATGCCGACGAGATATCCTAACCCAATCTAGTCCCACCTGCCAGCACCCGGTCCATATCCCTCCAAACCCTTCCTATTCATATACCCATTCAGCTGCCCTTTAAATGTTGCAATTGAACTAGCCTCCACCACTTTCTCTGGCAGCTCATTCCATACACATACCACGCTCTGCGTGAAAAAGTTGCCCTCTTCGGTCTCTTTTATATCTTTCCCCTCTCACCATAACCCTATGCCTTCCAGTTCTGGACTCCACCCACCCCAGGGAAAAGACTTTATCTATTTATCCTATCCATGCCCCTCATGATTCTATAAGGTCACCCCTTAGTCTTCGACGCTTCAGGGAAAACAGCCCCAGTCTATTCAATCTCTCCCTGTAGCTCAAATTCTGCGTTGTGTGATTTTTAACTTTGAGCACCCCAGTCCAACATCGGCATCTCCAAATCGCAAATAAATCAGCAGTCAATCACTGGGTGCAGAACAGGCATTAATGTACTCATGGGTCAGACCTGTTAGAATACTAAGTTGTCTCATTAGATGATTTAAATCAGTTTGGAAAATATTGACAGTGATTCTTTCTCTTTTTGGTTTTGTTGCAGATGTTGGAGCAACTGAGGGGAGAGCTAGGCCCACCTGGAAGACCAGTGAGTGATCCACTACCCATCCAGTTAACTTCTCCTGTATTCACCTCAAATCCTTAGCTAATATGTTCCTGAAAATTAGAAGTGCCTGTTTGGTTTGCTGGTATACAGGTGACAAAGGATGGAATATAGAATTACACCAGATGGACAGCACAGAAACAGGCCCAACCGGTCTGTGCCAGTTCTGTTGTTCCATTCAAGCTTCTTCCCAATTACCTCATCAAACATTATTCCCATATTCCTCAATATCCTCCACCATTGTATCCTTGTCTAGTTTCCCTTTAACCACATGTTAAATATTCATTTCGCTTCCCTCGTCCTTACCATTCACTCAGTAAAGAAATTTCTTCAGGTTTCTTTCATTGAGGAGAGGTCGCAGAGGACTGGAAAATAGCCAGGGATAGGTTTTATTCACATTTGGAAAACTATGGATTTATTAGTAATAAGCAACATGGCTTTGTGAAGGGAAGGTCATGTCTCACAATTGAGGAAGTGACACAGATGACTGATGAGGGCAGAGCAGTAGATGTTGTCTGTATGGGCTTTAGCAAGGCCTTTGACAAGGTTCCTCATGGCAGGCTGATACAAAAAAGGGTGTAGTCACATGGGATCTGAAGTGAGTTGGTAAGATGGGTACAGAATTGGCTTAGCATAGAAGACAGAGAGTAGCAGTGGAAGGGTATTTTTCAGATTGGAGATCTGTGACCCCAGTGGTGTTCCATAGGGACCAGTGCTGGGACCCCTGTTGTTTGTAATATATATAAATGATTTGGAGGAGACTGTAGGTGGCCTGAATAGTAAGTTTGTAGATGCCAGAAAGATTGGGTGAGCTGCAGATAGTGAAGAGGATTGCCAGAGGATACAACAGGATATAGATTGGCTGGAGACTTGGCAGGGAAATGGCAGATGGAGTTTAATCCAGACAAATGCATTTTGGGAAACCTAATGCAGGGGAGAAGAATACAGTAAATGGCAGAATCCTTAGTAGTATCAATATAGAGAAGAACTTCGATTATCCGGCATTCGATTATCTGAATTTCAGATTATCCGCACAAGATGGCAAGGTCCTAATGCTTGGCTGAAACTTTATTGCTGGAACAGCACAGCAGGTCAGGCAGCATCTAGGGAACCTAAACTGTGTTATCCGGCATTTGATTATCCGAACATTCGATTATCCGAACATTCAGTTATCCAAAAATAATACTCTTCTCCCATGTTGTTCGGATAATCAAGGTTCCTCTGTCCAGAGGGATCGAGGCATTCAGGTCCAAAGTTCCCTGAAAGTGGCCACACAAGTGGAGAACTTGGTCAAGATGGCATCTGGCACACCTGCCTTCAGTGCTTTGGGGAATGAAAAATTGGCAGCCATATAGAACTTTAATTCAGCCACATTTGGAATATTGTGTACAGTTCTGGTCACCACACTACGAGAAAAATATGGAGGCTTTGGAGAGGGTACAGAAATGGTTTACCAGGACGTTACCTGGTCTGGAAGCTTTTACCATGAGGAGAGATTGGACAAACTTGGTTTATTTTCACTTGACTGTTGAAGGATAAGGAGTGACCTGATAGAAGCTTACAAAATGATGAGAGGTGTGGATAGAATGGGTGATCAGAGTCTTTTTCCTAGGATAGAAATGTCACTTACTGGGGGATGTGAGTTTAAGGTAAAAGGTGATAAGTGTAAAAGAGATGTGAGAGACAGGTTTTTTACACAGAGGATGGTAAGTACCTGGAATATACTGCCAGAGGAGGTGGTGGAGGTGGGTACAATAGCAATATTTAAGAGGCACCAAGACAGATAAATGATAGGGAGGGAATACAGGGATACAGACCATGTAAAGGCAATAGGGTTTTAGGTTAGAAAGACATCATGTATTGGTGTAGTTTTGTTGGGCCAAAGGACCTTTTCCTATGCTGTATTGTTCTTTGGTTTAAACCATTAGATTTCTTAGTGACTATCTGTTATCTTCCTTTATGTAAGCTACTCTCCAAAAGAGCAAAGCGGTCATGTAATGGTATTGTCTCTGTACCCCAGAGCCCCAGATTAAAATTTTAAGGCCACAGGTTCAAATCTCATCAGGGCAGATGGTGAAATTTGAATCCAATTCAAAATCCTGAGATTGGAAAGCTGGCATAATGGTTCCCATTGTTGTACAGAGCAGTCTGATTCAATCAAGTGCTTTAGGAAAGGAATCTGCTGTCCATAACTGGTCCAGGTCCACAGCAAATGTGATTGACCCTTGACTGCCCTTTGAAGTAACCAAGCAAGCCATATAGTTGTATCAAAACTTAATGTAAGGAATGGAACCAGACAGGGCACTCAGTCTCAACTTACCCCCCTCTCCCCCCAACCCCCAGAAACAGCAATGGTAAACCTGACCTTGGAAAGGTCTCTTCACAAATCATACAGTCATACAGTCATAGAGGTGTACAGCTCAGAAATATACCCTTCAGTCCAAATCGTCCATGCCAACCAGATATCCTAAATTAATCTAGTCCCATTGGCCCATATCCCTCTAAGCCCTTCCTAGTCATATACCCATCCAGATGCCTTTTAAATGTTGTAATTGTACCAGCCTCCACCACTTCCTCTGGCAGCTCATTCCATACATGCACCACCCTCTGTATGAAAAAGCTGTCCCTTAGGTCTCTTTTGTATAATTCCCCCCTCACCTTCAACTTACACCCTCTAGTTTTCGACTTCCCCTAGCCTGGGGAAAAGACCTTGGCTATTCACCCAATCCATGCCCCCCTCAGCCTCCGACGCTCCAGGGAAAACAGCTCCAGCCTATTTCAGCTTCTCCCCATAACTCAAACCCTCCAACCCTGACAACATCCTTGTAAATCTTTTCTGCACCCTTTCAAGCTTCACAACATCCTTCCTATAGGAGGGAGACCAGAATTGAATGTCTCAGAACATTAACCTGGGCTTTTGGATGATTAGTCTAGTTGTCCCACTCACTGCCCCAGGGTAGGAAGACCTGGTGCCTGTCTCTCTTTCTACAGACGCTGCCTGCCATGCTAAGCATTTTCACAATTTACTGCCTTTAGTCCAGGTTTCCGCAATATTTTGCTCTTTGGGGTTTTTCTTGACCGTTCCCTCTTTGTGCTCACAGGGGCGTCCTGGACTGAAAGGAGAGAAGGGAGAGCCGGGTGTTTCAGGAGAACATGGAGCAGTACCGTGTGTGAGTCGATATGCCACACCCTTGACACTGAGTTGATGTGCAATAAAGCTCAGGGAAGTTGGTGATGACAAAAGATCACTTTAGAACCTAATGCTGGCTTCACCTGTGATTCAGATATCAGCACCAGGCTCGGTGGCCCAGAAAGTTTCAATTTCAATCCCCTTTGTCAATTGTCAAAGCGAATTGATCTTAGCATGGAAAACAATCAATGAATCATTGCTGGCTAAGGCATGTTGGAATTAGGAAAAGTCAGTCAATATTCTCCAGTCTCTCTGTGTTGTGAATTTCGAGACAAGTGTTTGAGGCATCAGCAGTTCATGCAGAAGTATTATATCGTTTGTTTATTAGAGTCATGCTGCACGGAAACAGAGCCTTCAGCCCAATTCATTTATGCTGACTAGTTTCCCAAACCGAACTAGTCTCATTTGCCTGCGTTTGGCCCATTAATTTATTTATTGTTATGTGTATCTTGTTATAAAGTACGGTGGAAAGTGTTGTACAGTGTTGCCACTCTGCGGCACCATCTTAAAACACAGAAAAATGAACCAAAACACAGAAAATAAAGAAAAAAAAATGAAGGAATAAAGAAATTCTCTAACCTTACAGTCCATCTTGTTAAGTGCTCCATCATGGGCCATAGGCCTGGTGGTCAGGCACGCGTCCCTCTGCCACATCAACACAGCTGGAACGAAGGTCACCCATTCTCCGGCGCCATCTTGCCTCCACCAATGTAACCGGTGCCATCTTGGTTATACATTTGATTACAAAATCAAACTTAGAGAGAAACAGCAGAAATTACAGAAACAGAGCCAAAAGGAATCAGGAACCCTCTAACCCTAAACACGTTGCTGCTACACCCCGTACCTCACTCACTGTGATGTGAGAGCTGGCATTTTACACAGAGACGATGGTTTCATCCAGCAACTGGAAAATTGGAGTCTACCCCTTCTCCAAATGCCACGGAAACCCCAGATGAATTTTGAGTTCATCAAGCAGCTCTTGACCACCATTGTTACCTGTGCCCGAAACGTCGAATCTCCTGTTCCCTGGATGCTGCCTGACATTTTGAGTTCATCAAGCAGCTCTTGACCACCATTGTTACCTCCCCTTCCCGTGGAAGCAGGATATTCTCCAACTTTCCCATCCCCCATCCGCCACCCAGGGAGCTGCCAGCTAATCAGAGAGCAGCAGCATTTCTAGCCCAGTGGCGCCACCTCAGGTGGTGGCCACTCCTGGGACTGCAGTTCCTGGGACTCCAGTGTTCATCAAGGAATCCCCAAGTGCAAGGAGATTGGGGATCACTGAGACCAATCGGGCAGATCCTGCCGAGCGAGGTGGGGGGGGTGGTTTCGAACCTGAGGGAAAAGGAAGGGGTCATCTGACAAAGATTGCACTTGACACTGTGGGGGCCCACTATGAGGCATGGCTACCCGACTGGCAAGACAATCCTGTACCCCTCAACCCTGAGCCCATGGGGAGTCGAAAAGGAAAACCTGGCTGTCTCCTTACATGGCTAAGTGCCCGCACACAAATAGGGTGGCATAGTAGCTCAGTGGTTAGCACTGCCGCCTCACAGCACTAGGAACCCAGGTTCGATTCCCGTCTCGGGTGATTGTCTGTGTGGAATTTGCACATTCTCCCCAGGTCTGCGTGGACTTCCTCTGGCTGCTCTGGATTCCTTCCACAGTGGTGAGGTGAGGTGAATTGACCATGCTAAATTGCCCATAGTGTTCAGGGATGTGTTAGTTATGTGCATTAGTCTGGGGTAAATGTAGTGTCATAGGGTAGGGGAATAGGTTTAGGGTGGGATACTCTTTGGAGGGTTGGTGTGGACTTGTTGGGCGGAAGGGTCTGTTTCCACACTGGGGGGGATTCTATTCTATTCTAAATACCAGTAGCGTAGTAACCCCTTATCATTTTGTACCACGCTGCCTCCCAGCATTCCCCTGGGACTCCATAAAATGCCAGCCAATAACTGTATCATCTTTAACAGGGTCTAATATGAGGACCACACCACCACAGACGAATTACATTGTGTTTTATTTGCTCAATGCACATTAGAGAGTGTGCGCATTAATGGGCATTGAATAGTTGGGATTGGGGATGGTAAGCAATGATGACTTCTATAGTAGAATAGCCTTCACATACAGTGTGATGCTGGGGGCTCAGTAAGCTCCATCACCAGAGATAGGCTCAGAACTCCCATCCTGCTGTCTGTAAGATCTCTGAATGAAGCCCAAAACTCCTGAGGGAAGTGGACACAGGGGATAGGCAAAAACTGTTCCCATTGTTGGCAGGATCGAAAACCCGGAGGGCACAAACTTAAGGTAATTGGGAGAGGAAGCAGTGGAGACAGGAGGAGAAACATTTTCACACAGCAAGTGGAATGTGCTTCCTGAAAATATGGTGGAGACAATTTCCATTGAATTGTGAAAAAGGGAATTGGATTATTATCTAAAACTATGCTGTGATTCTGTGAAATCGATACTTGGGCAAGATGTCAATTAGTGCCAGTGGAAACAAACTTTAACAAAAACCATTGTTAGTGGGAAAAAATATGGAATTTTTTTTAAAAACCCATACACTACCAGAATATTACTTCATCCCAATCTGCTGGGATGGAAATCTCTCGATAAAAATCTTCTCACAATCACTGATATTGTGTTACCTTTTGGAATATATATGTGTTCATTGAGACAAATACCAGTGTCAAGGACAGAGTTGACAACTCAACAGATCTCTGGAAGACCAGAGAGTAGAGCAGAGCTTACTGCACATGATGTTCAATAATCTAATGTCTCTGTGTTTGATTAGGAGAGTCTGGAAACTAATCTATACTCACTGTGCTTGATTGGTGAAGTGTGGATGCTGACTCAGAGCTAAAGGAAACAGACACCACAGAATATTCTAGAAGCTTGGATAAGCGTGATGCGGATGTTTTGTGATTGCAGAAATATTTAAAAGCACTGGTTGCGAAATCTGTCACACATTTAGAAACTAAATTTAATCACTACATCACTCTATGAGTAAATCAGTCACGTAAAATATAATTGAGGCAAAATATCAGAATGATGTTGATTGAAGCTCTATATGCATCTCATTTATACCAGATCTAAGCTGGAAGTGTTATCAAAACATGAGGAAGGCAAAAGTGATCCACTCTCAAGCATTTTGATGATTTCAAGCTTATGTTCTTTTTGCCTAAAATATCCCTTTTATTCTTCCATTTTAGGGACTCCCAGGTACTCCAGGTGTTCCTGGTATTCCAGGACCTCCAGGACCACCAGGATCTCCAGGAATTCCAGGATTGTTTTACTATAATGTAGGCCCATTCAGTAACTGAATCATTTTCATTCAGCATTGTCTTTCTGTTTAACTAAGGCCTACTACTTTATTGTGTTTGCAGAGAATTTTCCCTGTTCCTCCGAGACCTCACTGCAAAATACCTGCAAGTATTTCTTTTTAATTGGCATGGTGTAAGGTGTCATTTACTTCAGAATGATATATTTCATAGTGAGTGCAAAGGACGAAGGGTTTTCAATGCACTTGGTAGGGTGGGGGCGGGGGATGGGGGGGAAGGGGTGGCATTGCAATTTTCCCTGTCTCTCTATTTGATTGGCGTAGTAGGTCAAAGAAACCAGAGACTGTCCAGAAATACAGGAATGGGTGTGGGCTAGTTTCATCTCATCAGTGGCAGCACCACTATTTTGAGAGGTGTGGGAAGAGGGAGTTCAGGGCTAGGAAATGCCATTGGCCAAACCAATTAATGCTCATCAAGAGCCCTGTTCAATGTAGCTAATTCAGACCGACTGGAATGTACTTGTCAACCTTCAGTTTCCCAATACGATGGGCGGCACAGTGGCTCTGTGGTTAGTACTGCTGCCTCACAGCGCCAGGGACCCAGGTTCGATTCCAGCTTCAGGTCACTGCCGGTGTGGAGTCACATGCTCCTCGTGTCTGTGTGGGTTTCCTCCAGGTGCTCCGGTTTCCTCCTACAGTCCAACAATGTGCAGGTTAGGTGGATTAACCGTGTTTAATTGTTCCATTGTGTGCAGGGAGGTGGATTAATCAGGGTAAATGTAGGATTATAGGGATAGGGTGGGATGCTCCTCAGAGGGTCAGTACAACCTTGATGGGCTCAATGGCCTCATTCTGCACTGTAGGGATTTATAAACTACCTGGAACAACCAATGTTCAAGTCTGAGGTCGGAAGAATTTTCTTTCAACACGGGGTTGTGAATTTTTGGAATCCTCTGCCCGAGAGAACTGAGAACGTTCAGTCATTCACCAAATTTAAGCCAAAGGTTGTTAAATTTTGACCACAAAGGGAATCTTGGGGATAATGTGGGAAGGTGGACTTGAGGTGAAGTCATATCCTGTCCTGCACAAACTGACGATTGCATTTGTTAGTCCTGGGTGTGATTGTGACGTTGATTCTTGATTGATTAAGCCTGAGTGTTGACTCAGAGCTAAAGTAAAGTTGACTCAGATGCCACAGAATGTACTAGAAGCTTGGGTAAACATGTTGAGGGCATTTTATGATTGCAGAGATATTTAAAAGCACTGGTTGCAAAACCTGTCACACACTTAGAAACTAGCGTGATCCCTGCATCACTAGTGTCATAGAGACGTACAGCACGGAAACAGACCCTTCGGTCCAACTCATCCCATCTGACCAGACATCCCAGTGTGACCTAGTCCCATTTGCCCACATTTGGCCCATATCCCTCTGAACCCTTCCTATTCATATACCCATCCTAAAGGGCATGAACAAACCAGGTGTGTTTTTTGCAATAGATAACAATGGTTTCTTGGTCACTGGTATAGGGACTAGCTTTGGATTCCAGATCTTACGAGTGGAATTTAAATTCTATCACATGTCTTGCTAGGATTTGAACCCTATTAACCTGGGAGTGAGTACAGATGGGATGGATTGGGAAGATTTTGGGTGTTAGCTCATTTTCATGCATTGCTGACCATTAGCTTCACAGCTCGCGCTTTTGTCACCTTCAATAATTTGACTTTTTCTTTCGGCAGGTGAATCAAGACATCAGGAGCCCAGGTATCTGCACATGTTGTAGAAATGTAATTGCACTAAAATTGGAAAATATGTGGCACGGTCCCAGTTTTTGCCCCAGGTCGACGGGAGCAGGGGAATCGAGTCTGCCCCATCGACCCGTGCAGCAGATTTTAGGTAGTCACTGAGACGGGTCGGTGCCAAGGTGGGCTGGTTTGAAGACGTGTGTTGCTAGAAAAGCACCGCAGGTCAAGCAGCATTCGAGGAGCAGATGAATCAATGTTTCGGGGTAAGCGCTTCTCGGATGCTGCCTGACCTGCTGGGCTTTTCCAGCAACACACTCGCGACTCTGATCTCCAGCACCTGCAGTCCTCACCTTCTCCTGGTTTGAAGACATGCAGAGATTCTCTGGAATTTGGTCCTGGTAGCTTTAGATCACGGATTCCCAACTATGGCACATGACCCTCAGTGGGGTCACAAGTCGAATGTGAGGCTGGGGAACTCTGAGGCAGCTCTGGTGATTTTGTGAGGAAGACCTGGATTCAACAGTTCCAGGATTGGCTACAAGGCCTCTTTAAACATGCATAATATTATTTACCCGTGGATGAGGACTAATCCACTGAGCTTTGAGGTCCTTTCACTAACACCTACATAGCATACAAAATGTGTGGTGCCTGAGTTTTGTTTCTGTGCCTGTGTCCATGCTGTTTGAATGCTCATACCACTCAACCACCCTCCCCCTACCCTACCTCAAATTCTCACTCTGGCATTGCGCTGTGTGTAGCATTAAAATTGAGCTACACCAGAATTAGGTTGGGAACCATAGTTTTAGATGCTGTTTGCCACTCCAGCCCTTACCCCTCACATCTTCGCACCCTTCCTACATACCCCCATGCTCCTTATAACCCCATGCTAGCTCCATGCCTACTCATGTCCGCACCCACCTCATCATACTTCCCATGTCCTCTCATACCCGTGTCACCTCCATAGCCCATTGTCCAACAGGAAGACCTTAGGAGCTATGTGGAGACTAAAAGCAATGAAGTGCCAACAACCTAATACAACTCTAATGCCGATACACTTGGTAATGGAAAAATAAACTCCCATTCAAAAATCTAATTCAAAGCTTTTAAATCTCTTCAAATTCAGACAGTAATTCTATAATGTGATGGTTGCGTTCTTGTGCAACTCCGCATTATAGAAAATTCACGCTAGAGAAACAGCGCATAAAGTGTTGGTGACATAATCGCCAACACATGTTTTAAAAGTTTGTGCTTTAGAAACAACATCCCCATTATGCGCATTATAGCAGAACAACCTGTGGTTAATCTTTCATAAGAACAAACCTTTCTAATCAGACCCCCACACCAAAGACAGCTAATCCTATTAGCCTCATTTAACCGATAATCAAACTGTGAACTCAGAATGCCCTGCTGAGATAATTGTTGGTTTTGAAACTCAGCAAAGTGTTCATAATGTACAGTGTAATAACAGTCCTGAGGAACTTTTAACAAACACTTCTGCTGAAACTGTACAGTCAATTGTCAATGTAATTTTTTTTAAACTATAACAGGTTACTAGTCCAGTCAAGCTCTGTGCAAGGGAGTTTTGTTTTCAACTCTCAGTGACATTTTAAGACTTTTATTCAAGTTTAATGAGTGGGGGAGTTTAAAGAACTTCAGATCACAACACTTAAACAGATGGTATGTCAGCCCTTTGAGATGAATATTTACTACATCTCACTGACTCGTGACTCGGTCCTCTAGATTACGTATCTTACAACAACCAAAATGGGATTGGTTTGAAATCATGACTCAGTTTAAATATCGCTGCTGAGCAAAGCACCCTCCCCCTTCACCCAGTCCAGCAAAAACATTAATCGGTCACAAATGAGGGAAGGTCTTCAGAATCTGGCTACTGCCTTTCATTTTGAAAGCTCAACAGAGTCTTCCATACTCTGCAAAAAATCTGGCTGGATTTTTAGCTTCTCATAATGGCAATTTGTTACAATTTTAGGAGCCCGTCTTTTGTAGTTAATTAAAACTTTACCTCAGTCGTCTTTCACAAAAGAATTGAAACAAATCCCAGAAAGCAAGTCCTTGGAACAGTTACCAGTTAAAGCTGTAGTTTTCAATCTGTCAGGCTTTTTGTTGCTTCTGCGTTTGTTTCAGTCCTTGTTCAAGAAACTGTGTCCCTGACGAGGCATAATCCTAATCTGTGGCACTTCTCTTGAGCAGCAATCATTAACAAGAAATCTCAGAGGTGGTTTAATGGAAACTTCGGCAATAAAGAATGTTTGCTCATAGAAGAGACATTGGGAACTGTAAAGAATTCATAGAATCCCTGCAGTGTGGAAGCAAACCATTTGGCCCATGGAGTCTATACTGACACTCCAAGGAGCATCCCACCCAGTTCCAATCCCATCCCCATAATCCTGCATTTCCCATGACTAATCCACTTAGCCTGCATATCCCTGGACACTACTGGCAATTTAGCGTGGCCACTTCACCAAACCTGCACATCTTTGGACTGTGGGAGGAAACCAGAGCACCCGGAGGAAACCCACACAGACACGGGGAGAATGTGCAAACTCCACACAGACAGTCGCCCGAGGCTGGAATCGGACCAAGGTCACTGGCGCTATGAGGCAGCAGAGCTAACCACAGAGCCACTTTGCTGCCCCTAAGTGTCAATTCTCATTGCAGACAACAGTTACTTATGCAATTCATAATAATAATAATATTCTAATTAAGAAAACCACTTACAGCCTTAAGGCTGAATTCTGTAAGAAATAGGAACAGAAGGTGGCCATTCAGCCCCTCAAGCTGCTGTCCTGGTCAACAGGAATGTGGCCAATCTGCTCCGGTCCTCAATTCCTCTTTTGTGCTAGCTCAGCACAGTTGTCAATTCCCTGATTTTTAAAAGAAAATCTATCACTTCTTCTAATACTGATAGTGATCTAGCTTCCACAACTCTGCAGCAGAGATTTCCAGACCTCCACTACCCTCTGGGGGGAGAATTTCCTTTGTGTCTCTGTATGAGTGTCCCTGTATTCTGTAATTATATCCTCTAGTTTGAGATTCTGCGACTTGTAGAAACATCTTCTCAACATCCTGCCCAGTCAGATGCACATAAAATCTTGCATGTTTCGATAAGATCACCCCTCATTCTTCCTAACTCTAATGTGTACAGGACTAACCTATTAGTACAGGACTAATCACATCCCTCACCCCAGGAACTTGCCGAGTTAATCTCTTTTGAACTGCCTCCAGTGGCAGTCCAGTGACGCCCCCATGATCCAGAACCCAAGGATCTGGAATTCTCATACAAGATTCAAAAGGGGAAGTCCAGATGATCAGGATCCGGATAGCTTTAATGGTATTAGTTAAAAATCACATAATGCCAGGTTATAGTCCAACAGATTTATTTGGAAGCATTAGCTTTCGGAGTGTTGGTCTTTTGACTGGTCGCTCACCTCATGAAGGGGCGGTGCTCCGAAAGCTGGTGCTTCCAAATAAACCTGTTGGACTATAAACTGGTGTTTTAACTTTTTCCACTCCAGACCGACACCGGCTCCTCCACATTATTGGTATTGGCAATTGGTAGGGAATAACGGTTGAGATGCTTTCTTAAACTTAATTCAAGATTGACCCTGTTATTAAAGACAGAATTACCCATGGTAGCCGAATATTGTGCTATTCATGAATAGTCCTGGCTGACCATTTTTAAAACGCATGTTCATCTTGTGGCAGTGATGAGTCAAGCTCTCCCAGCCACCTTGAGTATGTCTCATGCAACCTGCAGGTTCAATGAATTCCCTAGTCTCAGTAGTTGTCATAACGACCCTTCTTGTTTAACAATTGCCCTTCAGAGTTGGAGATAATAGTTTAGCAAGCCAGTCAGTCACTGGCATGGACACAATGGGCCGAAGGGGCTCTTTTTGTGCTGTAAAACCTCTATGACTTTGATGGTTCTGCATCCATGAATCTGATTAAAGCCTGTAGTGTATAGGATCGAACTGGTCCTCACTGAAATGAGTGCACAGAGGTGGTACTGCCTTTTCAGAGCCAGCTCTCAGAGTGCCAGAATTTCTGACACTGCTTTTTTTTTTGTTTTTTTAATAAACCCCCACACTCCCGCCTAACTGCGGTAGTGCTTATTATTATTTTTTTCCCCCAGCACCCATGTTGTGTGTGTGCAGGTGTGGGACATAGTGAACGACACAAGATGTACGAATCTTTATTCGGTTTCCACCACCAGGAAGAAAGGAAACACTCGAGTGGCCAGTGACAAGCAGTGCCCTTCACAAAGGGCAATGCTGTGTGATCAAACAGTGAAGGGGAGGGCAGGGATTAAATCAAAATAGAATTGGAGGGGGAAATAATGCACTCCACTCCCTGCGGCGACTGCTTTTTTCTTACCTGTCAGCCTGAGCTCCCTGATTGGACCAGATTAACAGCCCAATTAGTGAACTCCTATTCTATGTGAGGACCAGTTGGCTGACTTCATTACAGTCACAACAGTGACATAAAATCCCTATTGGAATCCTGTCCATGCTTTATTACAAATTAATTTTACATGTGAAAGAGCCTGTTCCCTGAACCTGGCAGATGCTTTGGACACCTGACAACAGGCCACTTTCGAAATAGAGCCAATCACGTCACTCGATGTTGTTGAGGTGGGAAGGTGGCTGCTGGAGGCTGTTAGCAACAACAAAAACTTGCACTTACTTAGCGCCTGCATGGCGTCCCAGGGGCATTTGAGCACAGAAGTTGACACTGATCCAAACAAGTAATTATCAGGGGAGGTGACCAAAATCTTGGGCAACAAGATAGGCTTTAAAGAAGCATCTTTAAGTAGGAAAGACATGTTTAGGGAGGGAATTCAAGAACTTGGGGGAACAGCTGAAGGCAGTCAGACTTGACACCATTGACTACACCTTGGAAAAAAATCCCAATGGGTGTTAATTTCAAATCCAGAAGTGGGATAAGTTTGGAAGAAGTCATCTCCTTGTTTTGGCAAATCTATAATGTTGAAAATATAGGAAAATGTATAAAACGTATGAAAATATACAGCACTCCTTAAATGCTTTCATCCACCAACTATTGTTTCCAATGATTCAAGTACCAAGTTCAAGGATAAATAGTTAATCTTGAATTTCTACAACGTATGATTTTGAAAGTAAAGGTGTCAGCTCATATAAAAATGGAAAGCAATACTTGCTTGGCCGTTTACATCAATTGGATTTATATAAGTTACATATTGTGTTAAAGATAGTAATCAATGAGATTTCATTAGCTTGTTGTGTCCATAATGGGAGCTCCCCTGACAATTGACTTACCTGTTAACTAGTTGGTGTTAACAATCAGGCAGGAAGCTATACCAAGATGGCAATTCCATGAAAAATGCATTCACAGTGATGGAAGTGTACATCAATGTAATAACATTGAGAAAACGATCCTGGCATCTCTCTCTCACTCACACACACACAAATATACACACGCACATACACACAACGTATATACACACACATACACACACACAAACAAACACACACAGACACACACACACACTTTGTGACCCAGACATAACTAAACACTATTCTGTTTCTTTCTAGACCTGCAAAGTACCAAACCCAATGATAATCTCTTTGACAGCAGCCTGAAGGTAAGCTTGTGAAATGACCCATACTTCAGTCCAATGATCATTGATGTCGTTATCATCTTGACCAAACCTGGGTTTCTCACTGTTCCCACCGGCACTCTGTTTCGTCATTTAATCCATCCTGCCCTGCCTTTCCACCTTGTTGCCTCCGGATCCCCACTCCAACCGACTTAAATTCTTTTTACAAATCTACCTTTCTCCTGTTTCTAATGAAAGGGCATCGACCTGAAATTCTCCACAGATACTGCCTGTTCTGCTGAATGATTCCAGCACATTTTTTATTTCAGATTTACAGCGTCAACAGTATTTTGCCTTTGAGTATCCAACATATTGTTTCATGTTAGAATTAGAATGAGGTTTATTGTCACGTGTACTCAAGTACAAAATACAGGAGTACAGTGAAACGTGTACCACGTCACCACACAAGGCACCATCTTAGGTATAAAGTTGCTATGTACGGATCTTAGGTACAAAAATAGAGGAATAAAGAGAAAAGCTAAACGTTCTCTGTTACATTCTTCATTGTATAAATTAGGAAGGTAAAGAAATAAAGTTAAAGGGTAAACATTACAATCCTTCTCCTGTCTGCAGTCTCTCCATGGTGTGGGCTTTCCAGATGTGAACTTGCTCTCCCTGCACCTGCCAGGCTCGAGATCTCTGACAGACTGACCGCCCCAGTCGGCCGGCCAATTCCTCTGGGTCCCCAGCCCACTGGCTGAATGGCCTCCTCTGTTCCTATGACTAACTCCCTAGAGATACCAGGCTTATCTAAGTTAAAGGTAAAGTCACCATAGTCCCGAGGACCATAGAGTTGCTCTGTTGTTGGAGAGAAATGACTGGCGGTGGCTAACCTGAGGTTCACCACGCCTCAAGTGAGGGTGAGGTTGAGAAGGTGGGACCTTTGTGGTAACTTCAGCTGTTATGACAATTGAACCTGCGCTGTTGGCATCACAATGTGTGGCAAACCAACCATCCGGCTAACTGATTAGATTAGATTAGATTACCTACAATGTGGAAACAGGTCCTTGGGCCCAACAAGTTCACACCGACCCTCCGAAGAGAAACCCACCCCCCTATATTTGCCCCTGACTAATCCACCTAACACTACGGGCAATTTTAGCATGGCTAATTCATCTAACCTGCACATCTTTGGACTGTGGAAGGAAACCGGAGCACCCTGAGGAAACTCACGCAGACACAGGGAGAATGTGCAAACTCCACACAGATAGTTTTCTGAGGCGGGATATGAACCCGGGTCCCTGGTGCTGTGAGGAAGCAGTGCTAACCACTGAATCACCAGCTAACATTAATTCGACTGGCAAAATACACATAAAATCGAACCAAGTCTGGGACAAATTTCTCTCAGTTACCTGGTTGTTAACTGTGGAGGTAAGATGAACAATCTGGTTTCCTCCCACAGTCCAAAGGTGTGCAGGTTAGGCGATTGGCCATTGAAGATGCAGGGTTACAGCGATAGGGTGGGGGGTTGGTCTGGGTGGGATGCCCTTTGATGAGTTAGTGCAGACTCATGGGCCAAGTAGCCTCCATCTGCACTGTAGAAATTCAATGGCACTCTGCTATGTTTCTGAGGGAGAAGAAAAGATTGGCACAAGAACATTAAGAAAAGAAGTGTCCCATTTTGTTGCAACTTACTCTTAAATAGAAACCCAGGTCCTGTCTTTCACATGGAATTACACGTTATGTTGAATCTCATGCATAATGTTTCTCTGATGTTTATAGATTCGCCTGTGTTCCTAATGCAATACGTTAAATGTACTTTATACGATACAGAGCCAGGTCTTCAAGAATGTTGAACTCATGCTGAAAGCAACTCCAATGGTTCCAGAAGGTTCTCTGGTGTATGTATCAGAAGAAGGAAAAGTTTTCATTCGACTACATAATGGTTGGAGAAAACTCTGTGTGAGTATATTTGTTCCCGGGATCTGTTAATGGGAGTATTGCATTTACGTAGCACCCTTTACCCCCCCTCTGGGTGCAAACGTCAGCGTTGGGATGTCTAGCCAGTGACTGTTGTCGATTGGGGTCCAAAGGGCTCAGTGGTTAGCACTGTTACCTCACTGCGCCAGGGACCTGGGTTCAACTGCCCCCCACCCCCCAGCTGACTGTGGAGTTTGCACATACTCCCCATGTCTTTGTGGGTTTCCTCCCATGGTCCAAAGATGGGCATGCTAAATGGATTGGCTAGGCTACATTGCCCATAGTGTGCAGGCTAAGTAGATTAGCCATGGGGAATTCTATGATACTATGGAATAGGAGTTGTAGTATCAGGCTTTGTTAAATAAGAATTTTTCGAAGTTGAAGAAATAAAGGGTTCAAAATCACGGCAGTGGATATTTTGCTCCATTCCCCCACGCATTGCTGGCTGAGATATCGATGGCAGGGGTGCAGAGTCTATCCATGGTCAAGGCGACTGGCCTACAGTAGCTCAGCATTGGGAGCAGCATTGCTGCTCTTAAGGCAGGATTCTTATCCTTTTCTCGTCTGGAAGTTCCGTTTTCGGGAACTGGCAGCCTATAAGACAGCTGACAGGTTTTAGCCATTCTAAACACACCCCCCACCCCCATAAGGAATAGTGGCCAATGCCAGAATGACAGGCAGTCACACCTCTCTGGATTGAGTCTAGTGCTGGAAGTTTCCGGATTGTGTGGCGATGGTGGTGTCTTGGGGGCCAGGTACACCAGGCCAGGCAGGTGGAAGGTTAAAGGTGGCACATGATCTTAGAATCAATGGGAGCCCTGTAGTGTGGAAAGAGGCCATTCGGCCCATCAAATCAACACTGACTCTCCAAAGAACATTCCACCAGAACCAGCCCCCACCCTATCTCCACAAACCCACATTTCCCACAGCCAATCCACCCAACCTGCACACCTTTGGATTGTGAGAGGAAACCAGAGCACCCAGACAAAACCTCTGAGACACGGAGATGTAGTGATTGTAACGAGGTCAGCCTGGTGGACCCTGTAGAATATGAGTTCCCTGATTGGGGCTGTTAATTTGGTCCAATCAGGGAGCCCTAGCTGACAGATATAAACAGGATTAGATTAGGTTAGATTAGATTAGATTACTTACAGTGTGGAAACAGGCCCTTCGGCCCAACAAGTCCACACCGCCCCGCCAAAGTGCAACCCACCCCAGCAGTGCTAACCACTGTGCCACCGTGCCGCCCAAACTGGCCATAAACAGGTCCAGGCAGCGGGCCGTGGAGGGGGTCGTTGGGGCCAATTGCTTGCCCCTCTTCCGTGGTCACATTCAAGCCTGGGTGTCTCTGGAGAAGGAGCACGCAGTGTCCCTTGAGCTGCTCCGGAAGAGGTGGCCGCCACAGGGAGTAGAATGTATTATTCCTCCCTCCAACTTGATTTTGATGTAATCCCTACCCTCCCCTTCACTGTTTGATCACGCAGCATTGTCCTTTGATGAGAAGGGCAGTGTTTGTCACTGGCCACTTGGGTGTTTCCTTTCTTCCTGGTGGTGGAATATCAATAAAGATTTATGCAGTTGTTGTTCTTTACTGTGCCCTACATCTGCACACACACGTCATGGGTGTTGGGGAAAAATAAGCACTACCGCTGTTAGGCGGTGTGTGGGGGAATTTCTTTTAAAGAAAGAGAGAAAGAATATTAAATATAAACAGGAGTGTCAGAGGTTCTGTTCACCCTGAGAGCTGGCTCTGAGGGAGCTGGAGCAGTGCCAAGTGCTAAGCTCGTGTAAATAAAAGGGTGACTTGGTGACAGGAAACCCGGCCTCTGTGGAGTTATTTCAGGGGAGAACATGCAACTCGCACATAGACAGTTGTCCAAGGCTGGAATTGAATACGTGTCCCTGGAGCTGTAAGGCAGCAGTACTAACCACTGGGCCACCGTGCTGCACCTTAATAGCAAAAAATTAACCAAGTTAAAGACTTTTTGACGAGTCGGGAGTGCCTCCCCCGCGCGCTGAACATCTGTCCACGCAGCTAATCGCTGCCAGATGTCCGGCATGAAGTCCTCATGCAATGGGTGTGGTACCTTCATGGGAAAAATACCAGTGGAGACAAAATGAAAACGTTAAATAGGAACGAAGGCACACTGTAGGCCTCACCTAGTTGAAAAAACTAATAAAATGGGCAAATGTGACTTAAAAGGAATGACTCATGTTGTGTACTTCAAAATAGAGCTCCAGTGTGACCTGCGCATTCGTTTCCAAGTGTTACTGTGTTTTTTCCCCTTCTATGTCGGGTCTCCCCAGTCCCTCATAAAACCTTCAGGAAGTTTAGAGCTGACAGAATGCCATCCACTGGATTTTACCAATCTCTCACTTTCCAACACGCCAAGGGGCATAGGGTTTGCTCAAACCCAGTGTAGTGAAGTTTCCTTCTTCGAAAGCGTCAGAGGAAATTGCTTCCACTGGCAAGAAGGCAGACACAGATTGGAGGTTAGTGAAAGGTTAGAGCATCGCAGGTTTAACTCACCATCTCTTACTCCCCGCTGGGAATGTGCATGCGTGCAGTTACCTTGATGATGTGCACACTGCACAGTCTCCAAAGCACAGAGAGTCATTCCCAGCTTAACCAGGCAGTATTGGAATACTCCTGCAAGCATTACTCCCACTTCTGCCCACTTTGTATCTAATTTGTCATTTTACAAAAAAAATGAATAATTTTATTGGAAACCTCAGATGTTGCCCTGTCCCAATCAAAAGAGGGGTTTTCACCAAGGGAACTGCAGAAAGGTTTCGGATCTGCTTCTTTAATAAGAAGTGGATAGTTAGTGCTGATATAAATGCATCCCATCTCAGTGAGGTGAGTCAGTGCTGAGACCTGCAGTTTGTATGAAAAGACCCAAAAAACGTGACCCTCTGAGCAGCATATCTTGTCAGACTGAATGTGATACAATATCTTGACTTGTTCGACTTTGAGAAAGAATCTCACAAGCTTGTGTTATTTTCAGTGTTAAATGCAGCTGCTTCCAGTGGGGGGGGTAGAAAAGTGGAGCCATCAATTTTGTTTCATCTTCCAGTTTATTTGTTCACAGGATATGGACATCACTGGGTAGGCCAGCATTAATAGCCCATCCTTAATTGCACCAGGAGAGAGACATTGTCTTGTGCACCTGACAATGCTTTCTTCTGCATGAGGTAGGATGTGGAGGTGCTGGTGTTGGACTGGGGTGGACAAAGTCAGAAGTGACACGACACCAGGTCATAATCTAACAGGTTTCTTTGGAATCACAAGCTTTCGGAGCGCTGCTCCTTTGTCAGGTTCACCTGATTTATCAAATAAACCTGTTGGAGTATAACCTGGTGTCGTGTGACTTCTGTTGTTAGAGCTGAGCAGATTGCTAGGGTCAGTTCACAGGGCATTTAAGAATCAATCACATTGCTGTGGATCTGGAGTCACATGTGGGTCAGACCAGGTACGGATGGCAGATTTCCTCCCATGATGGTTATAATGAATCAGATGGGTTTTAACGACAATCCAGTAACTTTGTAAGTAACTATTAATGAGACCAATATTATGTTCATGACTTATTCATTGATTGAATTTACATTCCCCCAGATGGGATCCAATCTCATGTCCCCAGACTATTAGCACCGGGCATCTGGATTATGAACTCAGTAACACAACCAGTGTGTATTTAATAAAACATGGATATGATTTATCAAAAGTAAGAGGCACTTCAGGTTTACATTGTGTGATTTATGCAGCAAATTCTCTTCATGGGAGCGGGCAGATGGTGTGCTCTGGCTCAGTGTGTCAGTGCAGTATTCGGTGTTAAATTGAACAAGGCAGTCGATCAGGAAGCTCTCAGATACAAACCTTGATCGACACTGAGTTAACTGCTTTTCACCTGACCGTCATTGAGGTGATACGGTGAGACAGGAAAGGTTATCCGACTCTGATTCCGTTTCCGACACCACGTACACGAGGGTTGAATGAAGCCTGTGTTGAGTTTGAGTGGACTGCCTCTCATTGTCATATAGCTCACTGACACCACCTGGGCTCATAAATGTAGAAACAGAACCTGGGGAGAGTCAGCCGATTTGTACAATGGCAGTTACTCACTTCACAGAGCAAATAGATAATGGACAGAAAAACAGGCATTATTTTGTTTACAGAATAATTTAAAGAGACTGCACATTTGCTTATGTTATATTTCAAATAGCTTAAATTTGATCTTTTGCTGAATAGACTTTATAGTGGTCGAAACAGTTGTGACATTTATGTAGCACCCTTAATGTGAATATTGCTGCTAAAGCTTGTTACCATTTTTGGACATGTTCTCTTACATATGTCTGATCCTCCTAACAGCTTGAAGACTTCTTCCCTGGCATCGCTTCTGATGATCCTGCTATATCAGTAAGTACGCAGTGCTCCAGCTCAGTGTACTATTGCCTTCTTTCTGTTTATGTGATAGCAAGATGATGATGACTTTTAGTCTGCGAGTGAGTCATGTGGAATGTTTTCCACAAGTAAAATCTGATGTTGCTGCTGCCTTTTACTTCTTTACCATCTGTGTGGCAATGTTGAAGCTAGGTGGCAGCATTCAACTGTGTATCAAAGCCTCTCTGTTCCTCTCACTTTCTCTCTCTCTCTCTCTTTCTTCCTCTTACTTTCTCTTTCTCTCTCTTTCCAGCTTGTTCTTTCTCTTTCTTTCTTTCCATTTCTCTATCTCTCTATCCCACTTGCTCTCTTTTTCTTTCTCTCTCTCTTTCTTCCTATTTTTTTCATTTTTCTCTGTCCCACGTTCTCTCTTTTTCTTCTTTGTCTTTCTTTTCCCCTCTTTCTTCCTCTCTCTTTCTCTTTTTCTTCTTCTCTCTTTATTGTGTGGATCATGGTCAAATTAAACATAGAACAGTACAGGCCCTTCAGCCCTCGATGTTGTGCATGCCTTTTATCCCACACTAAGATCAGACTAAACTACATACCCTTCATTGTGCTATCATTCATGTACCTATCCAAGAGTTGCTTAAATGTCCCTAATGTGTCTGACTCTACTACCACTGCTGGCAGTGCATTCCACACACACACCACTCTCTGTGTAAAACTAACTTGCTGGAATATTGTAAAGGCAAAAAAACTGCAGATGCTGGAATCCAAAGTAGACAGGCAGGATGCTGGAAGAACACAGGTAGCATCAGGAGGTGGAGAAGTTGACTCAAGTCCTGTCGAATTCTCCACTTCTTGATGCTGCCTGGCTTGGAATATTTTAAAGATCTGATTAGTCTCACACACAAAAAAAAAAAATCAGCTTTCCTTTCCTTTCCTTTACCTTATGCGTAACACATACAAATGGGTATCAGGATCAGATTTTGACAAGAAATATTTCATGTTCAATCTGGACTATCTTGGCCTGAACACTTTGTGGTATACTGAATATATCTGAATGGTTAGATTGGCAGGGCCCTAGGTCTCTGGGAGGCTATTATCTAAATGTCTTCTGCTAGTGAATTAGCCTGAGGTGTGTGAAACAAATACCAACACTGAATATGTCTTTCACTTGGTCCATCAGTTGTTAGATTTTGTTTTCTGGTACCAATAGCATGAAGAGATATCTTCTGGATCTTCCTTGGGCCCGCGTTTTTTTTTTAAACCACTTATAGGATGTGGGTGTCACTATGTAAGCAGCATTTATTACCCATCCCTAATTGCCTAGAGGGCAGTTAAGGGTTAACCACATTTCTGTCGTTCTGGAGTCACATGTAGACCAGTCCAGGTAAGGGTGGCAGTTTCCTTCCCTAATGGACATCAGTGAACCAGATGGTTTATTCTGACAATTGGCAGCAGATTCACAGTCACCATTTGATTTTTAATTCCAGATGTTTTATTGAATTCAAATTCCACCATCTGCCGTGACAGGATTCAAACCCAGGTCCCTAAAATGTTACCTGGGTCTGTGGATTAACAGTCCAGTGGTGATACCACTAGGTCGTCACCTGCCCTTTTCTTTGTGAGGGTTTGCGTTTCATAACACTCTCACCAATGTTGGAGGAGTCGTCAATGATGGGAGGAAGGCTTGCACCTCACCAAGGTCAGGCACAAGGCAATCAGGGCACCATCATACTGGCATTGGCCGACATGTCAGGCCCATGATTGTATTCTTGATGTTGGTCAGCTTGGCGGAGGCAGCGGTTCACTGTGTGACAGAGCAGCCTGTCCCTGTGAGGGGGCCAGCCATTTATACGCTCAATAGATGCCCTGATAAGGGCGGTTAAAGGAGTCTGGCTTTCGTTTTCTAATTGGTCTCTGGTTTGCCGGCCAAGTGGAGGCAGGGTGCCAGGTTTGGGAGACCATAGGGCAACACTCCGGGTGGGCCAATGGGTTCCTCCCTCCCTCCTGGCCTGCCTGCCTGGTGAGGGTGCAGTGGAAAGCCGCCCTCCAGAGAGACCAACACCACCCTCCACACCCCCTCCCCTCAACCCCCCCAGCAGTAACCAAGCTAGTCTTTTCTACTTCAAATGTTAGAGAGTTGGGCTCTTCATCTTTCAACACTTTGTGATTTACCCTTTTACTGCCAAATGCTGCTTACCTCGAGCTGGAAGGTCTGACTGGATTTCCAGCTTCGAAAGCTTACCCGCTAAAAGTAATTGGACAATTGAAGGTCTCAGGATTGGCATTGGGACCCAGAAACAGTGCTGGGTTCCCAGTCCTGAAGCATTAATGCAACTCTCCCCCTGCTCCCCCCCCCCCACCCTGCCCCCCAAACTTTATTGTTCTATTTTACACAGTTTCACTCTAATGTGATTGTTTGATCAGAATGCCAGGTAGGTGTTGAACAAGAACAATCTGCTTCTGCGTTTCCAACATGTGCAGTCCAGAATCTAATGTGCATTTTCTTTTCCTGTCACTAGGTTAAAGTGCCTGATGGCCCCCCTGTTCTAGGATCAGTGGTAAGCTGTTGGTTCTTTCAACTGGATTATTTCAGAAATTAAAACCTCATAACCAAAGTTAACTAAAATCGGTGCTAATTGACAAACCTTCTGCGTGTTGCTCAGCTCATATCCCACAATCCTCCTGACCATGGCATGTCCACTTTCATTTTCTCCCGAGCTTTCTGATATCTTTTCCAATGAACAGGAGTTTTGCTAATCGAAACAAATAAAGTAATTCTTTAATCTGCTTAAACAGCTCCATTGAATACATTTCCTCCCCTGTGATCCGGTTTGGTTCCTGAACAGATTTTCTCTAACTATCTGATGACATTAATATATTTGCTCAGGCAGATATATTCAGAGATGGATTATTCATATTTTCAAGGAAAGAAGAGATCAGGGAGAGCTCAGGATAGATCTTGTCACAATAAAGTTGCAGTGTTGCCTTGACTTTTCAGTGATCTGATAACATCTTTGCAACTCGAAGGACACAAGAAACATTACAAGGTGATGAGCACATTTTTAAACAGCATTGGTCCCCTGAGGTTTGGGAGTGACACCAGTGCTCAGTGTTCCTCTGAATTCAATGGAAAATCTTATTTTGACGAAGGAATTAATTTGTCTGAAATGTTCATGCTTCACATCTCTGTCTGGGAAAGAGCGTCAATTTGCCATTTGTTTTGCAGTGTCCTGGGAGCATCAGGATGGAGGTTGGAACAATCATTTGCCATCTGTGTGTAATGAGTGTTGTATTTGAACTGGATAGGGAGCTTCACAAATAAACCTGATCATGTTCTCATTTTCATTCTGTAAAGTTCACTTTAAGGTTAGCACCCAGAAACAGACATTATGGTGATCAATTGTTCTGTGTTTGATTATGTGAGTCTGTTTACAATTGATGAGAAAGTGAGGTCTGCAGATGCTGGAGATCAGAGCTGAAAATGTGTTGCTGGAAAAGCACAGCAGGTCAGGCAGCATCCAGGGAACAGGAGAATCGACGTTTCGGGCATAAGCCCTTCTTCAGGAATGGGGAAAGTTTGTCCAGCAGGCTAAGATAAAAGGTAGGGAGGAGGGACTTGGGGGAGGGGCGTCGGAAATGTGATAGGTGGAAAGAGGTCAAGGTGAGGGTGATAGGTCAGACTGGGGTGGGGGCGGAGAGGTCGGGAAGAAGATCTCAGGTTAAGAAGGCGGTGCTGAATTTGATGGATTTGACTGAGACAGGGTGGGGGGAGGGGAAATGAGGAAACTGGTGAAATCCGAGTTCATCCCTTGTGGTTGGAGGGTTCAGTGATGCTCACTGTGCTTGATTAGTCAAGGCTGGGTGTGGAATGAGAGTAAAGGTGAACAACAACCTAGAAAGAGGGGAAGCCAAATTTGAACCATGGAGTGGACTTTTAAAACCTTGTAAATAAAACCTACTATATACAGAGAAACTAACTTCATCTCTGCATACAGCTGAGATATAAAATATACACCAAGATCCTTCTTGATTTTATTTTTTCTAGTCCATGTGTGTTGCGGCCAATTGTGCTTAGCATCACTACAACCGATTCCAACCAGGGACTAAAACTGTGCCAGGCAGAGTTGTATGGCACCATTCTAAACCTCCAAGGGTCTGAGCATTGTGTGACTTTTAACAATGTTTAGCAGGCCTCAACCAGGTTTTCTCACTCAGCTGAGCAAGGACGGAGGAGGATTTTACACGATAAGAGGCAATGTGTTTTTCTGCTGCAGCTTTACCTTGTCTGTCCCTCTAAAGGCCACAAAGTCGAGTTGTTCCTGCTGAGATCAGCCGGCAACAAGTTGGATAATTGGTCAAAGTCCCAAACCAGTGGAAGTTAGTGTTGCCTTTGGGAGTGGCTTTGGGATCCTGAAACAGTCCTGGTTTGCTCCCCAGAGCATTAACTCAACTTGTCTATCCAACCCTCATCCATCCCCCCCCCGCCCCTTACTGTTATCCTTTACACAGTTTCACTCTAATGTGATTGTTTGATCAGAATGCCAGGTAGGTGTTGAACAAGATCAAACTGCTTCTGCGTTTCCAACATGTGCAGTCCAGAATCTAATGTGTGATTTATTTTCCTGTCACTAGGTTAAAGTGCCGGATGGCTCCCCTGTTCTAGGATCAGTGGTAAGCTGTTGGTTGTTTCAAGTGGATTATTTCAGAACTTAAAACCTAATAGCCAACTTTAACTAAAAATCGGTATTAATTGACAAACCTTCTGAGTGTTGCTCAGTTCATATCCCACAATCTTCCTGACCACTGCGTGTACCCCTTTACTTTCCCCCAAACTGTCTGCTATCTTCCCCAATGTTTGCTAATCGAAACAAATAAAGCTATTCTCTAACTGTTGTTTAAACAGCTCCATTGAATGCATTTCAAATGCTGGGAGTAAGCGAAGTTCGGAAATTGATGGTCATTTGTAAATTCCTGCCCAAAAGGAGAAAAAGAATTATAGTCTTTCTTTTAAAAAATAAAGCTATTTTCAGGTTTAATAGTGCAATACCTAATGCAGAAAGTTATGGTAATGTCGTCACAACAGCAATTTTCACACCTCCCTGGGATAATGTGCTGGGAATTAAACCCTGCTGTTCACAGAGTTGTTATAAACATTAAAGATTTTAAAATAATTATTAAGATTTCCCAATTTACCTGATTTTCAAGCCCAGGTTTATAGAAAGCATGGACCAGGTTTCTGCACTTTATGAGAAGACTCTTTAATACAAGTAATTAGACTTTCACTTCAGTTAAACAGTTAAAAACCATCGGCACATACCACAAGTTAAAACTCTAATTCCCTTACAAACTCACCATTATACAAACACACAGGCAGACAAGCAAGCAGGCAAAGCTAGGTCTTGGAGAGAGTAAAACTGGGAAGGCAGTTCTGTGGTTACTAAGATGATCCTAAGCTGGTCAGAATGTTGCTGTTTGATCACTTTTTTTTCTGGGAGATCCCACTGGTTTGCAACAGATACCAGGTGGCTGATTCACCTCTGAAAGGTCTCTGACAAAACAGATAAAAGTCATAGTTTACAACAACAGCTGAAGGAAGGTTGAACTAGGTTTCTCCAGTTTTAACATGGTGTTTTACTGCAGAGAACAGCGCCCCAGCTGCTGTGCTGGTTGAAGTTAAAACACTTATCCCTATCTCATTCCCCATCCCAAAGTGTTCACTACGCGAGAGCCAATCATACAGCTGTTGGCAGGCAAAAAGGCTTTTGTTATTAATAACTGGTCACTCGTCCATAGACCAATCAACTTCTTGTTACCATCCAACTGCATCTTTACAGAGAACCCCTCAGTTCCAGTTCACCTACAGTCACTTAAATTATTGCTTGATCAAACAGCTGTACAAATCATGCTTGCCATGAGTGTCAGGTTACTTGCTTTTCAAAACATGCAGCAAACTTTTAAACTGAATGTGCTGACAGAGGATGTGGTGGAGGCTGATACAATTACAACATTTTAAATGCTTCTGGAAGGGTATGTGAATAGGAAGGGTTTAGATGGATATGGGCCAGGTGCTGGCAAGTTTAGGATATCTGGTCAGAATGGACCGAAGGGCCTGTTTCTGTGCTGTACCTCTCTATGACTCTATAACTCTGGTTTCATAACAGTTCTTTCCCATTTTGACACACAATTTTAAAAAGCACAAAAATAAAAAGATACTTTATTTTATAAATTAGTGTTGAAATCCATTGAACATTGTAGAGTTGCTAAGATGAGGAAAGGAGACAGGTCGTGACCCATTTAAAGGAGCTTTTACATAAAGGAACATAGATATCATGTTTATGTTTGGCAAACCTGGGTTGGTCTTTGGAGCTACACGAGCAAGAATCATTATTTTCACATGTGATGGACTTATCTGTATCCCTGTGCTGTGCTTAGAGATTTAATACTTAATAAAAAAAGCAACACAATCAAACTGCCCTTGAAAAGAAGCAAGTGATTGGGACCAGTCTTCAGAGACAAATGCTGCTAACATTCTGTCCTGTTTCCTCACTCGGTGACCCACCTCTAATTGCAACTGACACTAGACGTGAACAGAATGTGCCGAGTCTA
The DNA here is from genome assembly GCF_004010195.1 of Chiloscyllium plagiosum. Taxonomy (NCBI): domain Eukaryota; kingdom Metazoa; phylum Chordata; class Chondrichthyes; order Orectolobiformes; family Hemiscylliidae; genus Chiloscyllium; species Chiloscyllium plagiosum. The sequence goes on from NC_057742.1 coordinate 11,979,225, forward strand.
AAGGAATAGATGTGTCTTATCAAAGCTTAAAGTGGAATATTTAACCGACAGTGCAGTGGCCAAACTCAGCAGAAATAGCAGTTCCCACAGCCATTTAATAATTAAGTACTCTGTTTCCATAAGATTGGTAACTGTTTGGACATATTACCTTGTTAATCATATGTTAATTATGTTACGTTCATTGTTTAATTAAGTACCCAGTGAAATTATAATGAGGGACCGGCTAGTTGGAGACTGCAAAATGCAATGCTGCAAACCTATTATTCAGAAATATTTAATGTCTAATTAACACTTGGGACATAACAGCATTACCAGCAGTGTAGCAAAGGCTCACCCCAGTGATGTCTGGGATGGAGGGGTGCTATCTGATGAGGAAAGGTTGGACCTGCATCTAATGACACTCAGAAGAATGGGAGGGTGAATCTTATTGAACCTTCCACAATCCTGAGGGGCCTTGATTGGGTAGGTACTGAAAGAACCTTTTGGGAAAAACTAAGACTTGGGGCACAATTTAATATAAGGGGTCTCCAATTTAAGACTTATTTTTTGCTCTCAGATGGTTTTGAGTCCCTTCCCTGGAGAGCTGTTGAGGCTGAGATCCTGAATATTTATAAAGTGAAAGTAAATAGCTTCTTCACCAGTAAGAGAATGTGGATGGGCAAGAAAATGGAGCTAAGACCAATAGATCAGCCATAATCTTATTGAATGACAGAGCAGGCTTGAGGGGGTGAATTGCTACTCCTTGATTCACATTCACCCACTGGGCATTTTCCCTGGAACAATTTGATGTTACTTGCGAGCTTACTTGGCAGTTAATAGTCAGCCGCATTGTTGTGAGATTGGTCTCACATATCCGCCAGACAGTCAAGGATGGCAGCTTTCCATCTCCTGATAGAGGAAATTGCCCAAACAAAGGGCATTAGCAAACAAAGTCAGTCTGTAGTTTGATGATCATTCTTGACAAGGTTCATATTTTATCCCAGATTTATTAATAAGCTGAAGCTAATTCCCAACATGAATTGAATTCATGCCCTGAAGAGTAATCTAATCCTCTGGATTACCAGTCCACTGATTTGCTGAAACCCACTGTCTAGGTGTACCTGTACCTGACCCACTTACTGTGTACCCACTATCCAGGTGTACCCGTACCTGACCCACTTACTGTGTACCACTATCCAGGTGTATCTGTACCTGACCCACTTACTGTGTACCCACTATCCAGGTGTACCTGCACCTGACCCACTTACTGTGTACCACTATCCAGGTGTACCCGTAACCGAATTTTCACTTGTTCAAAATGCACAAAAATGCAACTGTAGCATGGACTGAATCGAGAGATGGAGAGGCTGGTGGCCTATTGCCTGGGTTATACTGTCAGAAAGTGTGATGTAAGCAAATATAATCTTAGAATTCAGAATCTATACTTAAAAACAAAAAAAATGCAGGTCTATAGTCTAAGTAGAGAGCAGTGGAGCTAATGGATAATTCTCTTTTACAGTGCTCGCACAGGGACAATTGGTCAATTGACTGACTGCTCTATTACTCATTTTTTAAACCTGTTCTATCGTTAATGAAAAACACGTAATAGTGGAAGGGTAGTGACAGAGTTTGGAAAGGACACTCCCTTATCATGTTTTCTCTCTGATCATCTCCAGCCTCACAACCCGTGGAAATCTCTACATTTGTGTAATTTTGTCCTGTTCAGCATTTCCCATTTGAATTGCTCCGGCGTTCCTGACTGGGCATTCAGCTTTGGGATTCCCTCCTAAATGTTTTCACCTGTGTGCCCGTATCTCCTCCTTTAATTCCACTCCTTAATCCCAAACACCCCATTGGCTAGCTGCCCCAACATTGCGGAAGGAGAAAGTGAGGACTGCAGATGCTGGAGATCAGAGTCGAGAGTGTGGCGCTGGAAAAGCACAACCGGTCAGGCAGCATCCGAGGAGAAGGAAAGGCATCAGAACATTCCTGATGAAGAGTTTATGCCGGAAACATTGACTCTCTTGCTTCTCGGGTGCTTCCTGATTGGCTGTGCTTTTCCAGCACCACACTTGTTAGCCTCAATATTGTGGAATGTTGCTGGGGTCACACGCTGTTCTTGGGGCAACGCCATTTGGTGTGCTTCACTATGTTAAAGGCGCTTTAGAAATGCACATTTGCACTTAACCAGCGCTGGAGTTACTTGGTGTTTCGCCTCTTCTTCCTGCAGCTTCACCTGGTGGCTCTGAACGCTCCCCTCACGGGCGAGATGACTGGGATCCGGGGCGCTGACCTGCAGTGTTTCCAACAGGCTCGGGAAGCCGGGCTGCAAGGAACTTTCCGGGCCTTCCTCACCTCAAGTAACCAGGACCTGGTCTCCATCGTGAGGAGATCTGAGAGGACTTCCGTGCCAATTGTCAACCTCAAGGCAAGTACCCATCCCGCGGGAGATAACTCATTATACTTGACTGGGCAATCCCACAGGGGAGCTGTGCTGTGGGACAGAGGGTAGAATCCATTTGAGGCCTGAACGATGTGAGCCGCGGCGAGATTTGAGGAGACAAAAATAAATACTGCAGATGCTGGAATCCAAGGTAGGCAAGCAGGAGGCTAGAAGAACACAAGACAGCAGCAGGAGGTGGAGAATTTAACGTTTTGGGTATTAACCCTCCTTCAGGACCCCCACACCCAGTCCTGATGCTGCCTGGCTTGCTGTATTCTTCCAGCCTCCTGCTTGTCTCCGGTGAGGTTTGTAGCAGCGAAGGTTTATCCCGACATCAGGGATAGACTTGCCAACTCAAGATTATTGCTTTTTAATGACCCAACTCACCTCAGTAATACTCAGCTTCCGATCTTACCGAACGTGTGGTGAGACTGCACCGTGGATGTCAGAACAGGGACCACAAGCTTGCTGCTTTTCCCAAAGGTCCCTCATGTTGGACACTGGGCACTGCTGCATGGTCACCGGCCAATGGCATTCATAGAATCATAGTATTCCTAGAGTGCAGAAACAGGCCATTAGGTCCATTGAGTCCATACCGACCATACAAAGAGCGTCCCACCCAGCTCCACCCTCCCAACTCTATCCTTGTAACCCTACATTTCCCATGGCAACCCACCTAGCCAGCACATCTCTGGATGCTATGGGCAATTTAGAATTGCCAATCCACCCAAACCTCACATCTTTGGACTGTGGGAGGAAACCGGAACATCCAGAGGAAACCAATGCAAATGCAGGAAGAATGTGCAACTCCACACAAGTAGTCACCTGAGGGTGGAATTGAACCTGTGAGGCAGCAGTGCTAACCACTGAGCTACCGTACCACCCCGCTTGACGGATGCCAGCCTTTAAAAATTCTCATGGCGTACTCCAACCATCTGGCAGTACGTTTCTGTCCTTCAGTGCTGTGTCCCAGTAACTCTCATGGTCAGGATGCAGCAAGGACACTGTGTGCCCAGGGACACACTCCCTGCTCATGGATTCACCAGGTTGCGTCTCTGGGCTCTCCACTCACGCTCACTGGCTCTGAGCTGCCCTGGATACTCACAGACCTGGCCCTGCCTGGTGATATTTCTCTCTTCAGCAGAGACACCTTGTTAACCCCACTGCTGTACTGCCGAGTGCTGCAGTACAGGCACTAAAGCAGGAAGCCTGTCACAGTTGTCAGTCAGGGCAAGGAGATTAGCCTTCGGGCATGGGGCTCCTGACACAATACGTCAAGGGCAGTTGGTGGTTCTGGTCCAGGGGCATGGCATGTCAGCTGCTCAGAGTGGACAGTATCCTGACTCCGACCACCGAAAGGGGGCAGGAGCTGGATATCAGGAATCCTGTCAGGTTGCTTCCTGACCTATCGAGGGCTCCTTACCTCCTGGAATGTGGGAAAAGCTGGTGTTAAAGGAGCTAACAGTGGGTGGGAGAGCTGTTGCTGCAGGTGGGCAAGTGCCAGGGCGAATGAGTGGGCAACGCAGAGGGATGGCAGGATTAATGTTGTCGGGCTGGGGGATTCGGGAGTGGGGGGTGGGTGTGGGGGGTGGGTGTGGAGGGTGAGGGGTGCTTGCCAGACTGACAGCGCTTGTCCGGGTGCACAATAAGGGTTTTTAACCATGGCACCAGTGCCAGGGATGTTAGCCAATCCCAGAGTATCCTGATTGGGATATGGTTGAGCGATAGAATGGAGCTAGGATTGGGTGAGGCAGTGCCGTATGACCAGGAGATGGGGTTAATGAAGCAAGTTCGATGAGATGCACCGAGAAAGAGAATCCTTCACAAGGCAACCAAAACAAATCATGAAATTCAACCCCTTGAACAGAAAATGCGGGGCACAGGTTGAGTCAGCTGTATGTAGAAAGAGTAAATGACCACTCTGCATCAGTGCTTTCTATTTTATTCCCTCGTGGGATGAGGGCGTCTCTGGCTGGTCAGTATTTGGACTGCCTGCCCCCTGTTGTCGTTGACAACGGGGTGGTGGTGGTGAGCTGCCTTCTTGAACCACTGCAGTCCATCGGCTGTAGGTAGACCCACAATGCCCTTGGGGAGGAAATTCCGGGATCTACTCACTGCAATACTCCCAGCCTCTGACTGCTGTTGTAGCCATATGACTCGCCCAGTTTGTTTTCTGGTCAATGGTAATCCCCAGGAGGTGGAAGGTTCAGTGGTGGTTTGGCTATGGGGTGTCAATGGACAGTGGGTCACTGTCTGGTATTCGTGTGGCACGAACGTTAATCGGCAATTGTCAGTCCTAGTCAGGATATTGTCCAGGTCTTGCTGCACTTGTAAATGCTTCAGTTCCTGAGGAATCATGAACGGTGCAGCGTATTGAAGGCAGTGTGGACTTGATGGGCCGAATGGCCTGCTTCAACACCATAGGGAGTCTATGAACACTGAGTTACTGTATTCCACTGAAGAGTTTATTTCTTTTCAGGTTTTGAATCCCTTTTTCTCACAGGGGATCTGTTTATCCTGCTGTCACTCTGCCTTCTCTCATTAGGGGTCAGCTCACTCATCAGCTTTTTATCCTATAACTGTTGAGAAGCCACATTCTGATTTTGTCCTTTCTTACAGGGTGAAATGCTGTTTTACAACTGGGATGCCATCTTCAGTGGCTCTGGGGGACATTTTAACCCAAAGGTGCCGATTTATTCATTCCGAGGTCAAAATGTCATGACTGATTCCACGTGGTGAGTACAGAGAGTGTCAGGATCTGGCAGTCAGCTTGTATGCACATGGGCAATTGGCCAACATTGTGTTCCTTATCCAGTCCGGGGCAGAACCCTGAAGACTGGACAGCTCACAGAGTGGATGTGGAGGAAGAGTATACAGTACGGTATGGTGGAGATGGTGACATAGTGACATAGTGGCAATGTCACTGGACTGGTAATCCAGAACCCCAAAGCTAATGTTTTGGGGTCGTGGGTTCGAAGCCCACCATGGTAGATGGCGAACTTTGAATTTAATTTTAAAAGCTTGGTTTTAAAACCTAACTGAGTCAGAGTCGAGAGTGTGGCGCTGGAAAAGCACAGCAGGTCAGGCAGCATCCAAGGAGCAGGAATCAATATTTCGGGCATAAGGCCATTCCTGAACGAAGAGCTAGTGCCCAAAACGTCAACTGTTCTGCTCATCGGATGCTGCCTGACCTGCTGTGCTTTTCCAGCGCCACACTTTTTGACTCTGACTCTCCAGCATATGCAGTCCTCACTTCCTCCTCGCTGACCAAGTCACCATTATTGATTTGCCATAAAATCTCATCTGGTTCACAAATGGTTCCTTTCTTTAGAGAAGGAAACCTTTGCTGGTCTGGCCCTCACATAACCCCACAGTAATGTGGCTGACTCTTGTCTGGTCTCTGGGCCATAAATTCCCACATTCCATGATCGAAAAACAAACATCCTGGTCAACGATGGGCTTGAAAAAGCAGCTGAATTAACTATCACGTAACAGTCAGAATATATCACAAAGAAATCATTGTCAGAAATAATTGATCCAGGGTAGACTCGCTCCAGGTCAATGCTTTCAGTCCCTCAAAGCAATTTAATTTAATCTTTCAAAGCCCTTGTAGACCATGCCTTACAAATGGTGAGTGATAGCTGGCATCTTGCTCCATGGTTTCTCAGACTGCGGAAGAATGGTCTAACACAGTAACGTAGAAAACAGGAGGAGGCCATTCAGCCCTTCAAGCTGCTCCACCATCCAACGTGATCTTGGCTGATTATCCAACTCAAACCGTCTGTGTGGAGCTTGCACGCTCCCCCCCCCTCCCAGTGTCAGCGTGGGTTTCCTCCGGGAGCTCCGGTTTCCTCCCACAATCCAAAGATGTGCAGCTGAGGTGGATTGACCGTGCCACATTGCGGGTGTGAGGTCTGGGAGGGCTAACCATGGGAAATGCGGGCTTACAGGGATGAGGTAGTTCTGGGGTGGAATGCTCTTCAGAGGGGTCGGTGTGATCTCAATGGGCTGAATGGCCTACTTCCATTCTGTCGGGATTCTGTGATGAAGACAAACTGTAAATCTTTGGCATGTGGCTAGTTGGAGTCTTTATTTTCCCAGGTTGGAAATATCAAATCCTAGTGGGAAAAGGGTTTAAGATGAGAGGGAGAAAGTTTAAAAGAGATGTGAGAGGCACATTTCCAACACGGAGAGTGGTCGGTGCCTGGAACGTGCTGCCACGGCAAGTGCTAAAGGCAGATACGATAGCAATGTTTAAGAGGATTTTAGTCACACACTCAACCAGGCAGGGAATAGAGGGACAAACCCGGGTTAGAGGCAAAAACAACTGCAGATGTTGGAATCCAAAGTAGACAGGCAGGAGGCTGGAAGAACACAGCAAGCCAGGCAGCGTCAGGAGGTGGAGAGGTCGACGTTGCGGGTGTAACCAATTATTTGAAATTGGAGACCTCAATGTTGAGTCCTCCAGGTTGTGTAGAGGGAGGCAGTAAGGACTGCAGATGCTGGAGGTCAGAGTCAGTAGGTGTGAAGCTGAAAGGGCACAGCAGGTCAGACAGCATCTGAGGAGAAGGAAAGTCAATGTTTCAGGCCTTTTGGCTCCACGGATTGCTGTCTGACCTGCTATGCACTTGCATCTTACCATCTATTGATAGAGGGATATGGACCATGTGCGGGAAGATGGGATTAGTTTAACATGGCAACATGAGCAGTGCAGATATGGTGGGCTGAAGGGCCTATTGCTCTGCTATTCTTTTCCATATCCTATTTTCTGAGTAGCGTGGGTACTGTCAGAACATACCCTGAGGTAGTTGGTAAGATTCACAAGGAAAGAAGACTTACACTTATATCACGCCTTTTCCAACTTCTTGACATCTCTGAGTGCTTTGCAAGCGCTGAACTATTAGTTGAGGTTAAGTCACTGCTGTAACATAGGAAACACAACAGCCAATTGGTGTTGAGCAGTCTAATAATGACTGGATGATCTACTTTGATTTGTGACGACTGAAGGGTCACTGGATCCCCTGCCTCTCGTTGGGATCCAGTGCCGCGGGAGTCTTTGACATCCACCTGAGCAGGCAAAAATGCGGCCTCAGTTTCACATTGCACCCGACAGACCGGTGGCATCTCCAACGGTGCAGCCCTCCCTCAGTGCTGCACTGGGATTGTCAGCCTTCACCTTTGTGCTGAGCGCCCAGAGTGGGACTAAACTCTCTGGCTGAGGGAAACACAGTCAGCTGACATCAAAGTCAGAGCTTTCCCACGTGGAAGGTGGTTGGTGTCGGTCATAAAGGCAGCATCCGAGTGTGAAAGGGTGAACTGATTTGACGTTTGCTTTTATCTGTGTTACTAGGCCTCAGAAGATGGTCTGGCATGGCTCAAGCACCAGAGGGATTCGCGTTTCAGGCAATTATTGTGGTGAATGGAGGAGAGGGAATGGCGCGAGTGGACTTGCAGCATCACTTGTGAGTGGGAAGATGTTGGGGCAGCACTCATACAGCTGTTCCAATTCCTTCATTGTGCTCTGCATTGAAAACAGCATCACACACACACACCGGGCAAGGCGCAGTAACTGGTAGTGTCTATCATATGTTTATGCTCTTACATAAGGTCAAGTGACAAAGATTCCCACTTCTGCACTATGGTGAGAAAGAACTGTGTTGGGAGTATTTCTCTTTCTGCTTAGATCCTGGTTTAGCTTTTTGTACCATTTCCTTGTTATATACGTAATGGCCGCCTTGCTGTTTTTTTTCCATGTGAAATGCCTTAATTAAATAAAAATAAGTAATGAAAATAACTCCTGTGCGGATAGAATTCTCATTGCCAGATTTTCTATCGCTGTGTTTAAATGCGGAAGGAGTGAGGTGGTGGCCTGTTGCGGAGAACGTCGGGCAGGACACGCTGGGCTTAATGATTGAGGTGGGATGGCCATGAAGGAGGAGGAAAGAGAAGCGAGTAAGACCAGACAGAGGCTGCTTGGGGAAAGACTTAGATCCAGTCAGATTGCAAGAAGACTGGATGACTGATTGTTGGAGTTTAGATCAGTGTGGTGCTGGAAAAGCACAGCAGGTCAGGTAGCATCTGAGGAGCAGCAAAATCGGCGTTTCGGGCAAAAGCCCTTCATCAGGAATAGCCTACTGACTGTAGGAGACAGGAGCATGGAAGGCCATTGGGTTGAGTCAGCTCGCTCTGCCATTCATCTAAATCAAGGCTAATCATTAACCTTGACACCATTGTCCCACAAATCCTTTGATACCTTTATAGCTACAAGTCTGTCAGTTCCTGTGTCATGTTTACTCAATGACTGAACCTCCATATACCTCTGTGGTAAAGAATAACAAATTTTCACCATTCCCCGAGTGACAATTTCCCTCCTCATCTGAGGGAATGGACCTACCCTTTATTCTGAGACTGTAGCCCCTATGGCTGTAGCCCCCTAACCCAGGGGAAGCATCCTTGCACTCCTTTAGTCCCACTGTCAGAAGTTTGAATGTTTCGAAGGAGGAGATGGAAAAGGGTGTTCGACCGACTCGATGGCAATTCCACTTAAAATGATGTTTTAAAGAACTATTCACAAGCTTGTTCATAGTCTCACAACTGCCCATTTTATTCAGGCCATAGCCAAATTAAACAGAGTGAGTTAAAAGTGTCACCACAGAGAGACAACCGGTGATGAGTTTAACCTGAGGTCGTCTCTCCTCAGGTGGCATCTTCATGGTGACCTTCGGCAGTGTCAGGGATCAAACCCACACTGTTGGTATCACTCTACTTCACAAACCAACCGTCCAGCCAACTGAACTAAACAACACAAGCATGTTCAATTGTCAGTTTAGCCAAACCAACTGAATCATGTATTCTGTCATCTTAAAAACTAAAGCGCAGTTCACTATTTCAAAACATTGGGGATTGGCAACTTTAACAATTTACAATCCTCCTGAAACACAGAAATAACCAAACATGTCTGTTCAAAATACAACACATGTGAACCTTCAAATGAAGCATTGTGTCAAACAACCAAATTCTTACAATAAGAACACAAGTACAATCCTCAATATTTGCATATTATTTGATACATTATAAGGTTGGTTCAATGTGAAGGTGATAGATTCTGTATTTTAAAGAAACAGTCTAGCATGAGTGGTAAACTGCGTTACCACCCGTCTCAGTCACCCTCAGATTAGGAGACACGATTCTGTTTTGTCCTCGAGTGGTTGGTATAAATTATCTACAAGTTATCTTTGGAAGACGAGCTTGGAAGATGAGCTTGCTTTTAACCTAAAGCAGTTGATACAGTTAATATGCTTGTCAGGTTGATGTAAGGACCACCTGTCAGCGTCAAAATAAAGACTTCTACTGTACATCTTTCAGTAAATTAGCAGGCAAGGGTAGCCGAGTGGTAATGTGAGTTGTGATGTAAACAATATGATTTCTGTCATTTTTCTTATCATTATTGTATTTTTGGGCATTTGGTTTCTGAACTATTAACATGTGAGTTTTCTGTGTGCCTGAAGTTAATAAATAACTTCTAAGTAATTCTGTAGTGATGGTGATTTCTTTTAAAACAGTTTTTGAGGCCTAGCTTCTCAGTCTTCATTCTCTAGATGCTTCCACTGGTTCACAGGAGGGATCCAGGGGCTGGTCCACACTTGTGAAAGATCTCTGATGTGTTAATTCAAAGTCACAGTTTGCAACAACTGCTGACAGAAAGAGAACGCTGTTTGCTTTAGGGTTCAAGCGGCTTTTACTGCAGAAAACAGAAAGCTTCTGAGCTGGTGGAGATCTGAAGGCTTTTCTGGATCTCGTTCACATTCCTAGCTGTTCAGCTACCTGAGGAGCAATCACATCATCGCTGGCAGGCAGAGGACATTTGTCATCATTGGTCTGTGGACTAGTGACCAGTTAAACAGTTACTAATTGACAGTCAAAGCTGCAATTGTGCACAACCTTCTAGTTACAGCTCATCTGCAAACTACAGTCTGACTGCTGCTGGAATTGGCAGCTATGTAAACAGTGTTTACAATGAGTGTCAGGTCACTTGCTTTCGAAACACTCAGCAATCCTCCAGCAATCTTTGGTGTTAAAACGGTTTTTTTCTCATTTCAGTCCACAATTAAAATGCAGAGAAATAAAACATGGTCTTTACATGCTTCCTCTAGAATCCAAGTTGGAAATGTCAGAAGTGAGGTAAATGTTTAGAAAGCGAGGTGGTTACTCTGCTGTTCAAAATCACCTATCAGAGTATTCATAAATAATTACTCCAGAAGCTAGAAATCTGAAATAGAAACACAAATTTTGGAAATACTTAGCATGGCTGGAGAAAGAAACAACACTAATAGTTTGAGTTAAATATAACTCTTCCACACCATCTGTCAGTACTTGTCCTATACTGGGAAAAACGATCATCTCTCTCGTGAACCAAATTCAACACGTCTGCACTCGATTAACCCCAGATCACAGAATGCTGAAATAAAACAAAGAACTGCCAATGCTGGAAATGTAAAGCAACAGAAATTGTTGAAGAAAATCAACAGGTCTGGCAGCATTGTGAAGAGAAAGCAGTTTTGGATCCAGCGACCCTTCAGAACTGATAGGAGCTATGAAAAGTTGGTATTTAGTCTAATGACAGGGGCTGGGTTGAGGGATAGGAGTGAGTGGATAGATGGAGGTGGAGCCCAGAGAGAGCAAAACAAAGTTAGACAAACAAAGGGATAGTAAGAGTAAGCCAGGGAGGAATATCATCTGATAATGGAGTCCATGAGTAGGTGAAAATGGGTCGACTGTGCTGAGAGCATGTCATGACAGGATCTGGGGTGTGGGGTGGGTCAAGATCATGGAAGAGGTGTTCAGGCTCTAATAATATCGAAATCGTCATTGAATTCTGAAGGCTACAGGGTCCCCAAATTAGATGCTGTACTTTCAGCTTGTGCTGAGCTTTGTTACAGCAAACCTCGACTCTGTGGCTCCCACGTCATTGGACTCACAATTCACAGTCTGCAGCTTAATGTTGAGGGATTACTCACAGATACACCCAATCAGCACGCTCAATCCAACAGCATGCCCACGATGGAGAATCAAGAGGTACCAGGGTGGGCGGGAGGGAACATTCAAATAGGCCATTGTCTTATTAAATGGTGGAGCAGGTTCGAGGGGCTGAATGACTTATCCATCCCCCTAATTCATACGTTCAACAGTCAAGAAACATCTCTCCCATCTAATGAATCTGGGGTGGAGGCGTATGTAAAAGTTATGGCTGCATTACACAAGGCAGTGATACTTTTGTCCAAATATTGCCATCTGTTTCTCCATTGAAAACTCTTACATCATCAATATTCATGTCTCCTACATTATACATGCCTTTAAACTCCCTATTATTGGAACCAATCCTTGATCCCCACCCAGCTGTCCACAAGTCAATGCAAAATGGCTCAAACGTCAGTTTCATCTCACCACCAGGTGGTGGGTGTGCGCTGGCAATGTCCTGAACTGGCGACCTCCCGCCACCAGGTGACGGTGTGAGCTGGCAGGGTCCTGAACTGGCGACCTCCCGCCACCGGATGGCGGTGTAAGCTGGCATCATCCTGAGCTAGGCAAAAGTGAGGACTGCAGATGCTGGAAACCAGAGTTTAGATTAAAGTGGTACTGGAAAAGCACAGCACGTCAGGCAGCATCTGAGGAGCAGGAAAATCGACGTTTCGCGCAAAAGGCCTTCATCAGGAATAGAGCTGCACATCATCCTGAGCTGGTGACCTCCCGCCACCGGATGGCGGTGTGAGCTGGCATCATCCTGAGCTGGCGACCTCCCGCCACCGGATGGCGGTGTGAGCTGGCATCACCCTGAGCTGGCCACCTCCCGCCACCGGATGGCGGTGTGAGGTGGCTGAGTGGCGCTGAGGGTGATGTCACAGAGGGGTTGGTGTGGGGGCGGGGCGGAGGGTCGGGGGAAGTTCACCGCGAGCCCGCAGCCGGAGGTCGGCCAGGCGGCGGAGGCGGAGAGCAGCAGCAGCTCCATCTCCTCAGGCCCGGGCTCCGGGCGTCCCTCTCAACGTCCTTTCACACCGCAGTCCCCAGGTAAGGGACACGGGGAACTGAGCCCCGCGGCTGTCCAGACCCCGGGGGAGGGGAAGACGTTGGGAAGGAGATGGGGGTCAGGTTTCAGGAGGGATTGAGAAAAAATGAGTAGGGAGTGGAAGGGCATGGCGGGGTACATGAGGGGAGTGGGGACGGGGAGGCTGAGGCTGGTGAGATTGAGGGTGCACTTGGTGACAATAGGTCCCTGTAACCTCAACAGAGGCTTTACAAGAGAATGGTCCTGGATTGAAGAAGGAGAGAGAGTTCTGTCTTTAAGGGGAGCCAAGGGGGGGGATCCTATGAATGATTTCCTTTTTAAAAAATGTCAAAATGTTGCAGACCTTTAACCTGTTGGACTATAACCTGTGATTTTTAACTTTGCAGACCTTTGAGACAGTGTATTTCCAATCTTACTAGCTGATGGGTGTAATTATTAATTTACATTTTGGTTTTAAAAAACACTTTTGTGTTCTTTAATAGTTGCTTTTGCATTTGTGTTGCAAATTACATATCTGACAGTCCTCATTCAGGTCAGTCACTGCTTGTTTGGTAATGGAATTTCTCAGTCAGAACCCTGGATTGCAGATAAACGATGAATTTTGGTTTTGTCCTGAAATAAAAAGCATTGTGTTCTCAATTGAGTGAATGGAAATGAAATGGTGTTTATGCTTGGGTTTGCAAAGTATAAATAAGTGGTTAAGCTTTTCTGTCCGCACATGAGGTTGAAAGCCCAGAGCATTCTGTTAAAGGAATATTTATAAAATCCCTCTTGAATGTTACACATGAATCCTTTCCATCACATTTCTAAACAGTCCATTCAGCCTTGTCACTCTATACCTCTCTTCTTATCACCTCTGGTTGCGTTACTAATTAAATGGAGAACACTTTTGAGCAGGAATATGGACTCTGAACTGTTGATGACATTTCAAAAATTGACGTTCATGTCTTGCACTTTGGTTTCTGAGTTTTTTTATCTTGGGTGATAGTCCTTGTTTGGCTCAGTGTGGGGAGTTGTGGCATGGTGTATTATTAGAGATTTTGAGCTCGAAACTGAATCAATAGTGGACTATTGATTCATTGTTTTAATTCTGCCTCTGTGCTGATGGGAAATTGTGATAAATAGTATTTGTCTCAAATACTGTAGCTGGAGAACTGAGAATACAGATCTCCTCCTTTCCTCTCAAGATGCTGAATCATTTTGGGGTATGTTTCTCTCTCTCCTCCCTGAACTCCCCCAACCTCTTATTACATTCTAATTCCTTTCTTAATGTGTTACCAGGTTGTGGTGACAAAAAATGTGATTATTCATAATGTTACCAAATCTAGAGCCTTTCCTTCTAAACTTAAGTTTACATTAAGGCCCTACTGTTAAGAGACCAGGACTGACAACCTCAGCAAATCATCCCAGGACCAGAGCCTCCGAGTCACAGCATTAACGCTGATTTTAACCAACCAGAAATTGTGGTTTCTGAGTGTTATCAGGGCAGGTTTAAGCTTGGCAGTGATGCTTATATAGTTGAATAGACTTTTGACTCAGTAGTAAAGAATGACTTTAAAGGTTGCCGGTTAACTCGAGGGAGCTGTAGAAATATATTTTACTCAGTCTATTATCTATTGACATTGGCGTAATTATCTCCTCTGACCTCAAGTAGCACGCTCTAATCTCATCTATTTTTAATTCAGTCATGTCCAGTGAAGTCTTGCACAAATATTGAATCCTGCTACTGTTTGTCAGATATCTTCTGGTACCTTATGTGCACGCTGTTCAAAGCAATATATGATCAACATCTCTCACTCTTTCAACCTTTGTGTGTTGCAGTTTTGCTGATTCTGCAATCATTCATTTTTCTCTGAAACCCCTGCCTTTGTTTTCTTCCCTAGCTCCCTGCTGTGTAGTGTCTCGCATTTATTCTTAAGAATTAAAATGTGCCCTCTTCAACTTTGTGTCTTCCATCTTGAAGCTGGCTAGTGCTGGCATTTAACCTTGTCTTTTTTTCACAATGGAAGTAAATTGCGAGTCAGGGTAATAAGTTCCTGGTGATCGATTGGGATTTTGAGCATTTGGTATGCTAGGGTTGAATCTCTGCCTCTGCCAGGGCACGTGGAGCTAAGAAGTCTCTTTTGAGAAAGTGGTAAAGTCATCGTTGTCCTGCAGAAGCATCGGGCTGTGCTCTCATTAGGAAGAGATGACTGGTGGTGGTTTGACCTGAGGGTCACCGCACCTCAGGCAAGGGCTGAGGCTTGGAAATCAGGGCCTTCATGGTGACCTGAGCCGGTGTGAGAATTGAACCCATGCTATCGGTGTCACTCTGTGTTGCAAACCAGCTGTCCAGCCAACTGAGCTAAACCTCCACTTACAACATTCCAAAGATATTTCCAAGGAAAGAAGTGGATGCTAAGGAAAAAGAAATGGTCGACAAGAGAGATTTCCCTGTCCAGTAACTTTTCCACGAGAACGGGTTTGGACTTGTGGATGCTTACTTTGAGCACCTTGGTGGTTTAGCCCATTCAGGCACTCATCTGAATGGTAAATTGTGTACAACCTCAGAGCGTAACAAAATATGTGAAGCTGTAGTCTGGTAGAATGCGTGCCATTAGGAAAGTGGTGGGAGAACTGGAGGAGACCTTGTTGACTCCATCTATTCTACACATTTCTCTATGCAGTCCATCCAGGAAAAAAAAGCCTTTTTTTTTGTTGCTGTTTCAACTGGTCTAACATGGTGCTGGAAATGCATACAAACACCAGTATTGTGCACAGAAGAACTTTGATTATCTGGCATTCGATTAACCGAATTTTGGATTATCCGAACAAGATTGCAAGGTCCTGATGCTTGGCTAGCTATGTTATCTGGCATTCGGCTAACAGAGCAAATACTCCCTGCCCGTGCCCTTCAGATAATCGAGCTTCCTCTGTAATTTAAACTTGGCATTATTGGCTGCAAATTCTGAATTGGAAATAAATTAGGACATGTTTTGTAGCATGTTTGCAATGAAGCATGTTCCAAAATTTGAGGTAACACTAGTTAAATTCAAATTTGTAAATTAAATGTTCTGTTTGCCCACATTCCAGCATTAAATCTGGAAACCGTACAGTACGTTTGCACATCCTGGGTTGGATATACTTTTCTCAGCTGTATGTTCCATTTTTATATACTAGATCCTGGACATTTTTTGAAATAGGATTTGAGCTGTTACACATCGTAGAGGAGGGTAGTACAAGACATTCCCAAGGTGAAAAGGGTAGGAGAGAGAGCAAAATTAATCAAGAACTGATTCTGATTCAGGCTAGGGCTTACAAAGTCTCTGCGGTTTATGAACAAGGGGAGATTGAAGGAAGAAAGAGTTCCCACGGTTTTTAGATCCTGTGAATTTTCTTTAGAAATATGCCAATGTAGTCACACATACTCCTGAGTCTGGATTATGCTTGTCTGGGCACTTTCTCACTGATAATTAGATTACACACTCAGCATTTTTGTCTGTTCGTCTGGTCAGAATGTCTCATCCACTCTAAGCAATATGCTCTTATTTGTTCCAAATCAGATACCGTGCTGGCATAAAGGCTAGCTGGGAGTGGTGAGAGAAATATTTGATAGTGAGAGTATTGACAGTGTTGGGGTTCCAAATCTGTGATCCATTACTGTGTTGGATCCAAACCAGATACTTGCATCTCATTCTGTTTCATGGAGCCCTGTTCTAATTACTGAACTTGATTTGAGGGCTTTTGATACCAGAATGAAACTTATTAGTGATTTGATTATGCCCTTCATGTTAGAGACACTGGAGTTGTCTGAATTCTGTCCTTACCCAGGAATTGATTTTTTTTTTCAGCAGCTGTAAGAGATGAATGTTCCTCATTGCCAGGAGATTTACTCTTATTGAAGGGTTCGACCTTCAGGGCGATTTCTGCCGTTCATTAATTTCTTAGTACTGTGCTGAAAGCTTTGGGGGGATGCTATTTCAGCCTGTTGTGCAGTTCTGTCTCATCTTTATTGCTGTTGTTAAAGGAGTTCCGTGCTGCAGAATCTCGGGCAGCTGTTGTGTGCGCTTTTATTGTCATCGACCAAAGACGCAGATTTGTGAGCTTAGGCAAGTCATCAGTGCATCATAGGCCGCTTTTTTCTGAGCTCCAAAATGAGGGGGAGAAAAGGGAGAGACAACACCAGCATTTGTGATGCCAAAGAAGTCTGGGTTTTCAGAAGTGACGTACAGTTATAATTCAATAGGTTCACTTTGAGATTTCCGTGATAATACCTTCCTCACATGCACTAAGCTCTGTGTTCTACTGTTTCTTTTCTACGTCCTCTTTTTGATTAGTAGTTACTGACCATCATGTTCCTCTTCTTCACAACTAATCTTTACTTTTTCACTTTGGGCATTCTATCTCTGATTCTATGAAGGTGCAACAGTGTTGGGTTGGTCACTAAGGGGTCTGTCAGAGCACGGCCCATTGTCTTGCTTGCTGTTTTCTGAACACACTACTTGGGTAAGTTCTTCTGGAGACCCTTGTGCTTCAGCATACTGCTAAAAGATTGTCCTTCACCTGTGAGCCATAAAAATGAGAACTGCTTATCGTAGCTCAAGAGCACAGGATTCAAGCTTGCTCATGCCGATATACTTGGAGTTCCAACCAAAGATAGTTTGATTTCAATCCAGTCTGGGAACTGCCGTGATGTTTTTTCCTCCCTTACTTAGCGGCCGCAACTGACATCACCCAGCTTTGGATAGATATTGGTGGGAGTGAGGCAAATCTATCCTGGGACTTTCTGAACATAGAACATGGAACAATACAGCGCAGAGCAGGCCTGTTGGCCTTGCACCGACCTGTGAACTAATCTAAGCCCATCCCCCTTCACTATCTCATCATCATCCATGTGCACATCCAACGAATGTCCCTAATGTGGCTGAGTTAACTACATTGGCAGACAGGGCAATACTCTGAGTAAAGAACCTACCTCTGACATTTGTCTTAAGTCTATCAACACACAATTTGCAGCTCCCCCAGCCCCCCCTCCCCCATACAAGCCAACATCATTATGCTAGGAAAAAGACTCACCATCCACCCTTTCCAATCTCCTGATCATCTTGTATGTCTCTATTAAATCCCCTCCCAGCCGCCTTCTCTTCAATGAGAACAGACCCATATCCCTCAGTCTTTCCTCATAAGACCTTTCCTCCAGACTAGGCGACTTCCCGGCAAACCTCCCCTACAACCCCCCAAGGCTTCCACATCCCTCCTGCAACTGGGCGACCAGAACTGCGCACAAGTTTTTCCTGAAATCTGATCAGTTAAGTGTTCTTGCTAAATTAATGGTTTCCAAGCTCTAATGTTTTGGGTCCTTATGAACATTGAGATTCCTCCAAGATCCTTTGACACATACAAGTAAACCCAAACAGAAGTTGACGGAGTACCAATCAACTTCTTAAAGCAGGCTGCAGAAAAAGTCTGGCGTAACAGAATCTTGGGATACTATTTCAGAAATAATGTGCTGATAACTTTCAACATAAACATTTGTTAACAG
The DNA here is from genome assembly GCF_004010195.1 of Chiloscyllium plagiosum. Taxonomy (NCBI): domain Eukaryota; kingdom Metazoa; phylum Chordata; class Chondrichthyes; order Orectolobiformes; family Hemiscylliidae; genus Chiloscyllium; species Chiloscyllium plagiosum. The sequence continues at coordinate 11,997,231 of NC_057742.1, forward strand.
TCATTCACTCAGGTCGTGAAGCTGATGTAGCAACCTGTACCTTTCAGTACATGTTGTCTGGAGCTATGGATAGTGATGCCAGAGGCTCCTTCATAGATCTGACAACTGAAATCTTTCCTGTTGTCATGTGTTGGAGGGATTTGCAGGTTGATGCACAACCTGTTTGACCACATTATGAACACGCCTTCCTTGGCAATCACGTCCTGGGGTGTGACTTGAACTTGGAGCTCCTTGCCTGAGGGCAAGGACACTACCCACCTCCTAGCCAAGGTCCATGTATCTTTGTTTTGAAACCAGTGCTGCAGACAAGTGAAAAGCCCAGTAGTATATCATTGCTAGAGCTGGACAAAAGAAAATGTATGGTAAATAAAATACAATAAAAGATTTAACTCTTGTTCCCTTGTGCATGTAAAATTTCTTTTGTGAGTGGTCTTTGAAAGCTAGCATCTTAATGTGTGTTATTGTGTTGCCTGTAATGAGACCTTGTGTCAGAGAGCTGAACGTAATGTGAGTAATGGTCAGTTGGCTGAGTAACCTTACCCCAATAAGGAGAATTTAGATTTTCTGGCTGAAAGGGCAGAAGGTTGGAGCAGGGAAAATCATTATTTTAATGTTTGAAATACTGAGAAATTATTGAAGACTGGGCATTGACAAAGCTTTTCACTGTGTTTGGGTACACATGACAATAAATGCAAGTCAATTCATTGATCACCTTAAAAACAGGAACAGCAGATATGCCTGTATTAATTTGTCTTTCAGGTTTAGTATTACGTAAAGAAAATAATAAATATTCAAAGGTAAAAAATTATTACATTCCCTTTTGAATGTTTAAGTATCATGGCTTGTAAAACTGTGCTCATAGCTTTTTATAAATTTATTTTGGCGATTGCATTTCACAGGCTTGAACATATTTAAAGTGGCGCAGTGAATTTGAGGAAGCTGGCTATTAGTATCAAGCACCCGTAACATTAAGCCACATTTGGGGCAGTTCAGTTGACCCATCAGTGTTGCGATCTCCTTTGGTTGAGATCTCCACTGGTTGAGATCTCCACATGGTGACTGGAAGTAGTTGGTAAAAGTGACTGAATATTGTCCTGTGATTAGCATACTTACTGTCGTCTTCTGCCTCAGATTTAACCTTGCAATAGAACATTACAGTGCAGTGTAGGCTTTTCGCTTTTTGATGTGAACCCAATCTGAAACCCATCTAACCTACACTATTTGATTATCATCCATATGTTTATCCAATAACCAAGTAAACACCCTTAAAGTTGCCGACTCTACTATTGCAGGCAGGGCGATCCACGCCCTTACTACTCTGAGTAAAGAACCCAACTCTGACGTCTGTCCTGTGACTATGACTCAATTTAAAGCTATGTCCCCTCATGCTAGCCATCGCCATCCAAGGGAAAAGGCTAACAATGTCCACCCTATCTAATACACTGATCATCTTGTATGTCTCTATTAAGTCACCTCTCAACCACCTTCTCTCTAATGAAACAGCCTGAAGTCCCTCAGCCTTTCCTCATAAGACCTTCCCTCTGTACCAGGCAATGTCCTGGTAAGTCTCCTCTGCACCCTTTCCAATGCTTTCACATCCTTCCTGTAATGCGGCAACAAGAACTGTACGCCATACTCCAAATGCGGCCGTACCAGAGTTTTTTATAGTTGCAACATGGCCTCGTGGTTCCGAAGCTCAATCCCTCTACCAATAAAAGCTAACACACGTATACTTTCTTAACAACTGTATTAACCTGGGTGGCAACTTTCAGAGATCTATGCATCTGGATCTGGACACCAAGATCTCTCTGCTCATCACACTACCAAGAATCTTACCATTAGCCCAGTACTCTTTATTCCTCTTACTCCTTCCAAACTGAATCACCTCACACTTTTCCACATTAAACTCCATTTGACACCTCTCAGCCCAGCTCTGCAGCTTATCTATGTCCCTCTGTATACTGCAACATTGTTCTGCACTGTCCACAACTCCACAAATGTACTAACACATCCTTCTACGCTCTCATCAAACAGCAGTGGCCCCAAAACAGATCCTTGTGGTACAGCTTGTAACTGAACTCCAGGATGAACATTTCCCATCTTTCACCAACCGCTGTCTTCTTTCATCTAGCCAGTTTCTGATCCAGACTGGTAAATCACGCTCAATCCCATGCCTCTGTATTTTCTGCAATGGCCTACTGTGGGGAACCTTATCAAATGCTTGACTGAAGTCCATATACACCACATCAACCGCTTTACCCTCATCCACCTGTTTGGTCACCTTCTCAAAGAACTCAGTAAGGCTGGTGAGGCATGACCTACCCTTCACAAATCTATGTTGACTATCTCTAATCAAATTATTCCTTTCTCAATGATTATAAATCCTATCTCTTATAATCCTTTCCAACACTTTACACACTACCAGACCTGAAAAATGTGTTGCTGGAAAAGCGCAGCAGGTTAGGCAGCATCCAAGCAGCAGGAGAATCGACGTTTCGGGCATAAGCCCTTCTTCAGGAAGAAGACTCCAAGTACAATTTCCCACTCCTGTCCTTCACTGGCCCTAATCTTACTCGCGTCATTCATTGGACTGGGAGCTGAATATCCTATCTGCCCCATGGGTAGGATGTCGGATTTGTTGCTTTTATAAAATAAATTCTGCTAGCCTGAGAATAGTTTAGATGTTCCGGTTTTCACCGTTTCCACCTTACTGCAAGTTAACAAAGTTTTACAGGAACCTGTGTGAAGCAGGAAAACTCGTAGAGGTGCACTCAAGTGATGGGGTTAAGTTTTGTTGGAACAAAGAACTGTCTGTACCAAAAATCTTCTCTCATTTTTCTCTTGGAACCTCATTTGGTGCTTGATACTTCTCAGTTTGGAGAAAGTGAGGACTGCAGATGCTGGAAATCAGAGTCGAGGGTGTGGTGCTGGAAAAGCACAGCAAGTCAGGCAGTGTCAGAGGAGCAGGAGAATCGACGTTTCGGGCATAACCCCTACGTCAGGAATGGCTTATGCTCTCGAATACTTTTCAGTTTGCCATAGTTATTAGTACCTATGTGTGAATTCCAGTCAAGCAACGTTCTTTTCTTCCCATTTTTATGGTATCATTACCCAAATTCCCAGATAAATGGGGTAACACAGGAATTCACTACTTTGGGAGAAAGACTAGAATCATAGAATCCCTGCAGTACAGAAGCAGGTTCACACCAATTCGCCAGAGAGCACCCCACAAAGACCCACCCCTAGCCTGCACATCCGCGGATGCTATGGGCAATTTAGCATGGCCAATCTACCTAACCTGCACATCTTTGTACTGTGGGAGGAAACCAGAGCACCCGGAGGAATCTCACGCAGACACTGGGAAAATGTACAAGCTTCACACAGTCGCCTGAGGCTGGAATCGAACCTGGATCAATTGAGGTAATTCAGCTAACCACTTAGCTACTGTGCTGTCCTACTAAATCGCCACTGTAGTGCGCTATTTTATGATTTAATGTTGAAGACTCAAAAAGGCTTCATTCATGTTTTAACACTTGATGTTTTGTCATGGTGTTTATGAATGAACCTTATTGCGTTACATCCTAATCTTCTGGCGTTCTTATTGCTAGTCACTGTTCAATGAACACTTGTGATTTACTGACTAAAAATGTACTGTGAAATTTGGGATAATGTGCTACTGTACAGAAGCTATGTCAATAGAAGGCTTTGACATGGTCAGTGATCCTGTGCAATAATTAAGTTGAAACATTTTGTCGACAAAACTCTAACCTTTCGTTGACCTTTCTTCAATGTATTACAAAATTGCAGGGTGTCTTTAATTACAATACGAATCAGTTGAACACAAACATCGCCGATACACTGCGTTCCTTCCATCTGCAGGCTTCTTGTCGTTCATTTTCAACGCTGTCCTTTTCCAACCCAACATCTTTTCAAAAGCCCTTTTGATCTCTTTGACTTTGAAAGCTATTGCTCCATCTCCAATTTTCACCAGTTTTGAACCAATGTTACCTCGCAAATACCAATCTTTCCTGAAACTGCATGTCGGAATCCCTTCAGTCGGTTTTTCCATTTTTGCCACAGTAGTGAAATGGGTTTTTCAAATTCATGAATGGCAGGTAAACTGTCCCTTTTTTTGTCCTCTGGATCTGTCTAAATTACAACTTTCGATAAGGTTGATTACACCATGCTGTTTCACAGCTCTCTATGTTGACCAGCCAGATTAGTTTCCAGTTTCTTTCATATCTGTCCAACTGTAGCTAAAGAATCATCTGCATCCTTGCCTGTGATCCTATCTTGGCTTTTGCTGTTTCACATTTGTACAGTGTGCTTAATGACATAATCTGAAAACATGTACGGTGAGGGCAGCATGCTGTTATCACCACCAACTCCAACCAACTATTAATACTCCTCCGAAAAGTCTTTGGATGATTTAAGTGAGCAGGGGCAGCAGTGGTGAAGGCGGCAGATGGTATGTCAGCTTTCATGGTAAGTGAGTTTGAGTACAAGTGAAAGGATGTCTTGCTGCAATTATACAAGGCCTTGGTGAGACCGCTCCTGAAGTGTTGTGTGCAGTTTTGGTCCCCTTATCTGAGGAAGGATGTTCTGCCAATGGTGGTGGTGGGGGGGGAGGGTCCAACGAAGGTTTACCAGACTCTATCGCAGGAAGGCAGGACTGATATATTTAAAAAGACTGGATTGGTTAAGACTATATTGACTAGAAAACTTCAGGTGCATCTCTCAGGAACCTGGCAAATGCAATGCAGGAAGGATTTCCCAATGATAGGGGAATCCAAAATCAGCAGTAACACGTCTGCAGGAAGTTGGAGCAGCAGTTGGAGGCAATGAGGAATGTACAGGAGCTAGGGATGTGATGGGTGGCAGTTACAGGAAGGGAGAAAAGCCACAGTTACAGTCAGCTAGATGGGTTAACTCCGGGAAAGTTAGGAGAGGTAGGCAGGTAGTGCAGGAGTCTTCTGTGGCTATCCCCATCTCAAACACGTATGCTGTTTTGGAAAATGTAGGGAGTGATGGACTTTCAGGGGAATGTAGCACAAACAACCAAGTTTCTGGTACCGAGACAGACTCTAGTGTAATGAGGGATATGTTAGGTTCCAAGCGATCGATTGTGATAGGGTACTGTCTAGTCAGAGGCACAGACAGATGGTTCTGCAGTCAGCAGCGAAAAATCAGAATGGTGTGTTGCCTCCCTGGTGCCAGGATCAAGGATATCTCAGAGAGGGTGCAGAATGTTCTCAAAGGGGAGAGGGACCAGAGGAGATTGGAAGGACATTGGAATCAATGACATAGGAAGGGAAGAGGATGAGATTCTGAAGGGAGAATGTAGAAAGTTAGGCAGGAATTTAAAAAGGAGGTCCACGAGAGTAGTAGCACCGGGAGTATTCCAGATACTGAGTTAGTGAGGGTGAGAATTAGGAGGATAGAGCCGATGAATACATGACTGAGGAGCTGGTGTATGGGAGAAGAATTCACATTTTTGGATCATTGGAATCTCTTCAGGGGCAGAAGTGACCTGTACAAGAAGGATGGATTGCACCTACATTGGAAGGGGACGAATATACTGGCAGGGAAATTTGCTAGAGCTGCTCAGGAGGATTTAAAGTAGTACAGTGGGGGGATGGGACCCAGGGAGAGTGAGGAAAGAGATCAATCAGAGACTGGTACAGTTGGGAAAAGGATCTCGTCAAACAGTCAGGGCAGGCAGGAACAAAGCAGAGAACGAGGTAGGACTGATAAATCAAACTGGGTTTATTTCAATGCACGAAGCCTAACAGGGAAGGCCGATGAACTTGGGGCATGGTTAGGAACATGGGACTGGGATATCCTAGCAATTACAGAGATGTGCCTCAGGGATGGGCAGGACTGGCAGATTAATGTTCCAAGATACAAATGCTTTTGGAAGGACAGAAACTGGCAAGAGAGGAGGTGGAGTAGCGTTTTTGATAAGGGATAGCATTATGGCTGTACTTAAGATATTCCTGGGAATACATCCAGGGGAGATATTTGGGTGGAACTGAGAAATAAGAAAGGGGTGATCACCTTATTGGGATTTTATTATATATTTCCCCTGCTCATCTGCAATAGTGAGTGGAAAATTGAGAAATAAATTTGTAAGGAGATTTCAGTTATCTGCAAGAATAATAAAGTAGTTATAGTAGGGGATTTTAACTTTCCATACATAGACTGAATTGCCATAGTGTTAAGGGTTTAGATGTTGAGAAATTTAATTGTGTACAAGAAAATGTTCTGATTTCAGTATGTGGATGTACCTACTATAGAGAAGGTGCAAAACTTGACCTACTCTTGGGAAATCAGGCCGGGCAGGTGACTGAGATGTAGTGGGGGAGCACTTGGGGTCAGTGACCATAACCCTATTGGTTTTAAAATACTGATGGAAAAGGATAGACTGGATCTAAAAGCTGAAGTTCTAAATTGGAGGAAGGCCAATTTTGATGGTATGAGGCAAGACCTTTCAAAAGTTGATTGGGAGCAGATGCTTGCAGGTAAAGGCATGGCAGGAAAATGGGAAGCCTTCCAAAATGAGCTAACAAGAGCCCACACAGTATATTCCTGTTAGGGTGAAAGGAAAGGCTGGTAGGTATAGGGAATGCTGGATGACTAGAGAAATTAAGGTTTTGGTTAAGAAAGAGAAGGAAGCATATATAAACTCTAGCCAGGAGAGATCGAGTGAATCCTTAGAGTATAAAGGCAGTAGAAGTATACTTAAGAAGGAAATCAGAAGGGCAAAAGGGAGACGTGAGATAGCTTTGGCAACTACGGTTAAGGAGAATCAAGGGATCTTTACAAATGCATTAAGAACAAAAGGGTAACTAGGGAGTGAATAAGACCCCTCAAAGATCAGCAAGGCAGCCTGTGTGTGGAACCAGAGGAGATGGGGGAGATACGTAAGGTATATTTTGTATCCGTGTTTGCTGTGGAGAGGGACTTAGAAGATATAGAATATGGGGAAACAGATGGTGACATCTTGAAAAATGTCCACATTACAGTGGAGGTCTAATGTCTTAAAACGCATAAAGGTGGATAAATCTCCAGGACTTAATCAGGTGTGCCCTAGAACTCTGTGTGAAGCTAGGGAAGTGATTGCTGGGCCCCTTGCTGAGATACTTATATCATCGATACTCGCAAGTGAGGTGCCGGAAGACTGGAGGTTGGCTAACGTGGTGCCGCTATTTAAGAAAGGTGGTAAGGAAAAGCCAGGGAATTATAGACTGGTGAGCCTGACATCGGTGGTGGGCAAGTTGTTGGAGGGAATCCTGAGGGACAGGATGTACATGCATTTGCAAAGGCAAGGACTGATTAGGGATAGTCAACATGGCTTTGTGCGTGGGAAATCATGTCTCACTAACTTGATTGAGTTTTTTGAAGAAGTGATGAAAAGAATTGATTAGGTCAGAGCAGTGGATGTGATCTATATGGACTTCAGTAAGGCATTCGACAAGGTTCTTCATGGAACACTGGTTAGCAAGGTTAGATCTCATGGAATACAGGAAGAACTAGCCATTTAGATACAGAACTGATTTGAAGGTAGAAGACAGATGGTAGTGGTGGAGGGTTGCTTTTCAGACTGGAGGCCTGTGATCAGTGGTGTGTCACAAGGATCGGTGCTGGGTCTATGGCTTTTTGTCATTTGTATAAATGATTTGGATGTGAACACGGGAGGTATGGTTAGTTTACAAATGGCATCAAAATTGGAGGTGTTGGACTGCCCAGAAGACCTCAAAGTACAACGGGATCTTGATCAGATGGGCCTATGGGCTGACAATGGCAGGTGGAGTTTAATTTAGGTAAATGTGAGGTGCTGCAGTTTGGAAAGGCAAATCAGAGCAGGACTTATACACTTAATGGTAAGGTCCTGGGGAGTGTTGCTGAACAAAGAGACCTTGGAGTGCAGGTTCATAGTTCCTTGAAAGTGGAGTTGCAGGTAGATAGGATAGTGAAGAGGGCATTTGATATGCTTTCCTTTATTGGACAGAGCGTTGAGAATAGGTGTTGGGAGGTCATGTTGAGGCTATGCCGAACATTGATTAGCCCACTTTTGGAATATTTTGTGTAATACTGGTCTCCCTCCTACTAAAAGGGTGTTGTGAAACCTGAAAGAGTTCAGAAAAAATTTACAAGAATATTGCCAGGGTAGGAGGATTTGAGCAATAGGGAGAGGCTGAATAGGTTGGGGCTGTTTTCCCTTGAGTGTCAGAGGCTGAGTAACCTTATAGAGGCTTATAAAATCATTGGGGCATGGTTAGAGTAAATACACAAGGTCTTTTCCCTTGAGTTGGGGAGTCCAGAACTAGAGGGCATTGGTTTAGGATGAGAGGGGAAAAATTTAAAATGGACCTAAGGGGCAACTTTTGAAGGTGGTGTATGTATGGAATGAGATGCCAGAGGAAGTGGTGGAGGCTGGTACAATTACAGGATTTAAAAGGCATCTGGATGGCTATATACTTCCATTCCTATTTTTTATGGTCTTCTGGTCTTATATGAATAGGAAGGGTTTAGAGTGATATGGGACTAGATTAATTTGGGATTTCTGGTTGGCATGGACGAGTTGGACCGAAGAGTCTGTTTCCATGCTGTACATTTCTATGACTCTGACATTAAAGATGTGGGGTAGGCTGTAGGACTTTGGGGAGAAATTTCTTCACACACAGACTAGTGAGTCTGTGAAATTCTGTCACAGAAGTAGTTGAGGCAAAAACATTGAATGTTTTGAAGAAGGAGTTAGATATGGACCTTTGGGCTGAGGGATCTCATGATATGGAGAGAAAGCAGGAATAGAGTACTGAGTTAGATAATCAGCCATGGTAATGAATGGCAGAACAGATTGAAGGTATGAGTAGCCTACTCCTATTTTCTGTTTATTTTATCTTGTTAAAGGTACTAGATCAATACAGGTTGTTGGGCAATACAGAGAAACATGCTTTTTAACATGGCTGTTTAGCCACTCAAAATTAAAACCAGTCAGTTTATTTGACTAAAACATGTATTTGTCATATATTTTCTACTTTAGTTAGCTAATTATCAGGGAGTTTTAGATTCAAGTTGCACTAAATTCTGGTACTGGCTCCTGTTTTGCAGCTTATTCTTTTATTTCCCCTGTGATAGATGAATGCAGGAATTCAGGTGGACTTGAACAGTTGATGGCACCGAGTTGTTCTGTTTGATTATTTGGATGACTGACATTTATGGAAACTCATCACTTGGCTAAAGTGTCTCTGAAGAATCCTACAGAAAAATCCAGATGATGACCTTTTCTGACTAGAAAGTGCATCTTTACCAGTAGAGACTGCCCTGGTCAAGTTCAGAGGAGGCAGTTTTGCAAGAATACAGTGTGCAGGAAAAGATGCTGCTGCAATTTAGCAATCACTTACAATTCAGAAAATTGTTTTTACTGTAAGAACCTCTCTCCCCATTAGGTTGTCCAGAGCTGGTTAATGATATGTTCACTATAAGCTTACGTTTTTGAAGAAAGAATAAAGCTTCTGTTTTATTCACCAGAGCGCCAACTTTTGCCATAACTGCCCCAGATGTCCTTGGTATTTTCCAACCAATACTTTACTTGGTTGCAAAGTCATAATATTGTACTTGGCACCTATCATCAAATCTTCCCAGTTTTACCTTTCTTCATGATGAGCAGACCTAACCTGGTAAACAGGAAAGTCTGCCAACCAATTTCTTTTTTTCTCTGTCAAAGGTGTTGCCAGAGACAATGGCGACTGTCTGTCTGTAATCCATTCCATTAAAGGTTGTTGGGTGATAATGCAAAACTGAGCCTCAGTCTCAGCAGATGTTCAAGTTTCCTTTCTACCCTATTGATTTGGATTTTATAAAAAAAAACAGGATTTGCCCACGTATTTTTAATTTCTAACTTCACCAAAGTCGATAAAGGCATTGTCGATTGATTTCCTGATCCTTGAGGTTCCACAATTCTTTGCAAAGCCAAAATAAACTTTACATTTTCCCCATGAGCAAACTGGCAGCAGTTGAAAGAAACAATCTCCAAATCATATTGTGTGTATGTTGTGACAACACAAGGACCAGTTAAGGTTAAGTGATAGTTCCAGGGTTTATGTATAGTTTGCAGTCTCTTTGAAAGCCTGTTGGATAAGTAAGTAATCTAATCTAGTAATCTAATCTAAACTATATTTGGAATTGAGACTACCAATGCTAGACATGTCAGCAAGTCAGTTAGTCAGTCTAAGAATGGTATTTTCCGAAGCTGCTGAAGGAAGGAGTTGTTCAAGGAGAATTGCTGGTTTTTGGAATTGATATCCGAGACGATTACCAAGTAACTGTTTCCCAGCCGTACCCCTTCACAGGTTCCAACACTGTTATCTTACAGAAAACTAAAATTGTTCTCATCCACTATGCATGTATTTCCAGGTGACTCGTTCACAATTTTCTAGAATCTCCCATCTGCTATCTCTCTCTCGGGCTTGCAGTGCCCATTTCTGTGGAATTACTTTACTTTTGTTTCAATTAATACTACTTGCTTTTGATTTATTCTGGCTTATCACTAACAATTATCTCAGTCTTGTGAATTACTAGACGCATAAGCCATCACTAGCGCAAATAATTTGGGGTGACACGACACAAATATTCACACTTTTGCATGGCGTATGGTTTGAGTACAATAACTTGCATAAAAAGCTAATGCATGTGGAAATGTCAAATGCTTTAATCGCTTAAAAGCTGCCACAACAAGTCACTTGTCGTGATTATAACAGTACATTCTTCGTCTTTATTTATTTTGTAAAGTATAAAAATAGCACCTAGTACATTCAGGATTCTGGCATGTTCAGTCACGTCCATGTTCAGTGTGGGTAGATAATGGAAAATGTTCCCAGCAGTGTATGTTGAAACACCCTAAAACTACGTGCCAAACACACCATCCCTCCCTTTCCCTTTTAACCTCTATTTGGCAACACCCTGGTCCACTCCTCATTCACCCCTTCACTTTTCATGCAATCACAGGGGGAAGCGGTAAAGACAAGGTGTATGCTGCATCTGACCTGGTCTTTTACTTTCCCACTTCCCAACAATCAGGACCACAAATCCTTTCAAAAATTAATCAACAAATTACTCATGCCACCTTTAAGATGTTACACTGTATTACTCAAATTGCTCATGATGCAATCTTTCCTGTGTTTGGGAGATCAAGCACTAATTTGGTTGCTACTTTGTGGAACATGTCTATTCCACTCTAAAATGTGACCCTGAACTTCTACTTGCCTGGTCGTTTCAATTCTGCTTCACTGAGTTGATTTTTTTTTTAAGATTACTTTCAGTGTGGAAACAGGTCCTTCGGCCCAACAAGTCCACACAGACCTGCTGCTCTGATATTGCTGTCCCTGATGTCCTATATTATTCCAATAAAGCTCGAGAGACAGCACTTCACACTCTTCTGGACTCAACATTGACTTTAATAATTTCAGGTCATAACCTCTGACACCAGAGGTGGCTGGGTGGCTCAGTGGTTAGCACTGCTGCCTCAAAGCACCAGGGTCCCAGGTTCATTTCCAGCCTCAGACGACTGTCTGTGTGGAGTTTGCACATTCTCCCCGTGTCTGCTCCGGTTTCCTCCCATAGTCCAAAAGATGTGCTGGTCAGGTGAATTGGCCATGCTAAATTGCCCTTAGTGTTAGGTGCATTAGTCAGAGGGAAATGGGTCTGGATGAGTTACTCTTCGGAGGGTTGGTGTGGACTGGTTGGGCCGAAGGGCCTGTGTTCACACTGTAGGGGAATCTAATCTGATCTAATCCAGTTTTCCAGACAGCAGTTGTTTATAATGGTCATATTAATCTTTGGTGTTGGTGACAGGAAACTTTTACACAAGCAACTGAGGTGAAAGCAGAAAACCATCAGCCATAGATAAATGAGGAGAGGACCTACCCATAGCCAGCTTATTTCTATGCTCTTCCCATTTACACCAGCTCTAGACCTATTATTTGATATTTCTAAGTTGTTCTGGGATGGGTGCAGGAAAATAAAGACATTGTGGGGTTTGTATGTCTGTTCATGGGATGTGAGCAATGTTGGCTGGGCCAGCATTTATTGCTCATCCCTACTTGGAGTCAGTGTTTTGAGGAGGAGTTTAAAAGCAAAAGGGTGAAAATTTAGATTTTTGAGAAAATCCATCAACCTGATTAAGTATTCTCCAACTGGTTGTAAGAAGTGCCGTCTGTCAGGAAGCATTTACGTATGCCTTTCAAGCTATCCCAGCTCAGTAAAATTTTAATGGTTTCTTTACAGCAGTAGGTTGCTTCAGTTTTTGCAGAATCATTCGCTTTGGTTTTTTCTAGTTCATACATCGGAGATGGATGTTGCTGACTAGGCCAGCATTTATTGTCCATCACTAATTGCCAGAGGGCAGTTAAGAATCAAGTGCAGCATGTTGGCTCAGTAGTTAACACTGCTGCCTCTCAGTGCCAGGCATGTGGGTTTGATTCCACCTTGGGTGACTGTCTATGTGAAGTTCGCATGTTCTCCCCATGTCTGTGGGCGTTTCCTCCCACGGTCCAAAGATGTACAGGTTAGGTGGGTTGGCCATGCTAAATTGCCCATTTTGTCCAGGGACATGCAGGTTTAGTGGATTGGCCATGGTAAATGCAGGGTTACAAGTATAGGGTGGGTTTGGAAGGGGATGTTGTTTGGATGGTTGGTGTGGACTCGATGGGCTGAATGGCTGCTTCTACAGTGTAGGAGTTCTATTCAATGAAGCGACATAGGTCTGGAGTCACAAATAGGGCAGACCAGGCAAGGACAGCAGGTTTCCTTTCTTAAAAGACATCAGTGAACCAGATGGATTTGTAACACCAATTGAGGGTTGTTTCATGGCTCTTCCTTGGTTGGCTTATTCGTGATTTTAAATTTCACGATCTGCTATGGTAAGATTTGAACCCATGCTCCCAGAACATTAAGTTGGGGAATTCACACATCCCACCATCTCCTCGTTTGCTACTGAAGGTAAATTGTGTAAATTCACCATCAATAAAGCATCTTAATAGCCACTGAGTGGGACACAATTGAATTTTGAAATTATTGCTGTGATCATTTTATTCGTATATGTGTATCCATTCTTCGTCAAGTTTAATGAAAAGCCTTGCAGATGAATTTATACCCAAATTTGTGCCATGCTTGGTTGAGTCTATACCCTAATTTGTTTAATATGCAAGTTTTGCTGTTTACAGAAAATAGATTTCAAGTTTAGCTGTACAACCTTCTTGACCTCAAAGAAAAAATCTGTACTCTACGGGTTTGACCTGCTTGCATCAATCGCTAATTTCCCAGGCAGAGGATGTTTGAACAGCTGAAGCATGCACGTATTTATTCTGAGAGACATTTTTTTGTCTGGTGGAGCATAGCATGCTGATCTTAAAGAATGCATTGGATCGAGCATGTTTATGGAAACTGCTAAAATAACGACTTTTCAAAAAGAGCTTTTTTTTTGTCCCTATGAACTCTATTGATATTTGTCTGCATAAAAGAACTCCCTAAGTAGGCATTGGTTGTTTTGACATGTCTTGCCTTCCATTATTCAGATCCAAGTGCAGTCTTGCTTTCATCCTAGCAGATTTCTTGCGCAGCATTTTTTTTGACCAGGGTGGTTACCTTTAACCTCATTTCCTGCCTGGATCCCTTCCTTAAAGCATTCCCCATGGCTGTAAAACTTTGCATAAGAGTTATTCAGCAGGTCGGAGCGTGGCAGATATTCTCTTCTGAGGCACAGGAAGCTCAGAATTTTAGTTTAAGAAATTGTTAAACTTGTAGTGCAGATATCGCAGATAATACAGACCACAGTGGTGGTGGATGGCCAATGACGAAGGTAGTGATGAACTACTTGCTGAAGTTGCACTCGTCGAAACAAATGGGTATTATTCCGTTGCATTCCTGACTTGTGGATGTTGGAAAGTGTTTGAGAGTTAGAAGGCTGTATTAATGTTTTAATAATTGATGTATATTATTAACAATCTAGTCATCCGCACTTCTTCCAAGCTGCAAATATAGATTTCTGAGGATATATAATCTGAGGAAATCTATGTAGAGCCTGGCAAAATGTAAAATTTCTGAAAATTTACAAAAGGTGCAGTAGCTTTAACTAATGCACTAAAAATACATCAGGCCCACAATAAGGAAGCCAGAGCAGACTAAATCCTTGGATGTGGAGGAATTTCTTCTTTTGCAAGAACACACGTTTTTGGAATTAGATTAGATTCCCTACAGTGTGGAAACAGGCCCTTCGACCCAACAAGTCCACACCGACTCTCTGAAGAGTAACCCACCCAGATCTATTCCCCTACTCGTGTACCTCTCACTGTGGACAATTTAATTTGGGCTAATCCACCTAACCTGCACATCTTTGGATTCTGGGAGGAAACCGGAACTCCCAGAGGAAACCCACGCAGATCTGGGGAGAATGATCACCCATATGCACATTGACATGGGTTCTCAGTCTTCTCTCTAACAGCAATTTCTAAATGAATATATAATTCATTTTACAGGGAGGGAGCATCCAGATAAGGTAACATTCATATTGATTGGGTGACCGTCGCAATAGCGAGCATCAACAGTAAAGATTAAGCCATCTGCTGTTACACAATAAATGTTCTTAACCTTAACTGCATAATGAATACTTTTCACCTTGTTAACCTGACCTTACATACTGAATGTTTCCAATATTATTAACTGGCTGTACATAATGAATACTTTTCCACTTTGTTAACCCTTTACCCTTTGCCTTCAGCACCCCACTGTTCACTGTAAGTTCTTATGAGTTATGCTCAGCTGAACCTCGTTTCTCAAAACTCAAATCTTAACTCTTTCTCTACCTGCTTATATTCTATATACTTTCTCCGTCGAAATGCTGTCCACGTTTAGCTGCAAATGGGAATGGGTTCTTTCAGTATCTGATGAGCTGTATATCGTATGTAATCATTGGTGAGTATTCCCATTCTGACCTTGTCATTGGAGGATGGCTCACCGATGAAGTAACTGGTTCTTTGGCCGAGGACACTACCCTGAGTAATGCTTACAGTGATGACCTGGAACTGAGCTGATTGGCCTCCAAATCACCATAACCAACATCTGTGCTGTAGTTGACTAGCCAGTGAATAGTTTGCCCCCAATTGACTTCTGTTGTATCTGAATATAATCTAATCCTTTCTTTAGATGCTGATGCCAGCATTACAATAGTTACTGCCTTTGTAGCAAGAGGTACTGGAGCGTGAGATGTGGGAAAAGGATTCTTCAGCTCTGTTAGGCTTGTATCATCTTCAGTGTACCATGGTGACCGTTTGATGTGTTCTTGTTTTTTCTAATCTCCGGCTGTTTGGCAGACAGCAAGCAAGATGTTGATGGAAGAAATCATTAACATGTGAAGGACTATTCTCTCAGGTGTTTTGTTTATTGTCACCTGTTCCTTGTTGCCACGTCTGTCCAAGTGATATGGTCTCTCAGGCTTTTATTAGGGCTAATTCATAAAATGATTCACAAGCACAGACCAGCTAACTAACCTCAATTTTCCTTGACAGAATCAGTAACTGATGCAAGTTAATACTGTCAACCACAATGTATCTTCTGTGGCTACTTTATTGACCCACTTTTAAAGAGCTACTTAAATTGGGTAAACAGAAATTGCTTTCCATCTGCCTTTGCAATCCAACTTTTCAAAATGTAGCTGGCTTTCCCTGTCTTTCCTAACCTGATTTGGGTACTGTGACAGATTATGGTGGTAAGCCTGTACTTAATGCTTTCAAGGAAAATAGTGAGTGGAATAGATGAGTGGTTAATCGCAGATTATAAACTACTTCAGTTGTCACTGCATCAGGATGCAATTCAGCATCATAATTTTGTGTATTAGAGTTCAATGTCTGTGGTGTTTCAGTGCAGGATCAGTGCATTTCTAAAGCAGCCTGTGCAGTTCAGAAAGCTTGTACATTCTCAGCAATTCCAATCTCTGGTTGATGCAACACAGAGCTCTATGTCTTTGCTTTTCAATCTGATTATATTTGTATGGGCACATTGTCTTCAGGAACTTGGGAACCAAAAGCTGTTTACAATGCAGCAACGATTAGAGTATCCAAGGTAATGCAGAAACGAGAGTCAGTTGTGAACCTCGATAATAGAGTTGATTTCACAGAATTTTAGAAGAATGATTCCTGTGTGTTTTTAAAAAAAAAAATGTCTGGCTGCTCATTTCCATTGTCTAGGTCTGGCTTTAATCCATTGCTTTCTGGAGCAAACCAGGCTTTCTTACAGAGTAAAATACCAGAGCTTCATTTTACTGTTGAAATCTGCAGATATTGTAAATAATTTGTGTATGAATTATTTAGCTTCTCTGTTATTATTTAACTCAAAAATGGACTGTAGACAATATCTTTTGTCATTTTTCATACACCACATAATTCTTAGTAGAAATTGCATAAAAGAAGAGATACGGTGTGAAATTTTCATGTTCAAATAAACTGTGTGAAATACAGTTGGAGGGAGCACTTAAAGCTATGTTTGACCTTTTTTTAAAAAAGAATTGAGTCTGACATTGCTGTTTTACTGCCTGTGAAACTGGAGAAAGGCAGGCTGTTAAAATGGTGGCTGTAAAACCAATGCTATTCCACATGTGGCCTATTCAAAACATCAAAATGGTGATTTGTTTCAATTTTTGGCAATTTGGTTGACATTCTGCATTAACAGCACGAATGCAATTCCTTCAGAAATAAGATCTTAGGAAACATATTCATAGCTAATAAATGCTTTGTAATTGTCATAGCCTTATGGTCTTAGTTAGCTTGGTCTAAATGTCAGTGCTTGTGCTGGATGTAATTTAGCGTAGAATGTGTGTCCGGTGAATCTATTGTTTTACAGTTGATTTGAAACTCATGAGCTTACAGAATATGTCACTGCATGTACTACACCCAGAATATTAACAAAGAAAATCTTACATTCCTTTAATAACATCAGGACATCCCCAAAACATTTATGCCAGTGTTGCAGTTTTGTTAGAAACCTTATGGTTTTTATTTATATTCTTTTTCTTAAATGTCCGGCAGAAACTGGACTGCTGTGACTTATTTGAATTTGGCTCAGTTGCATAGAATAGATGTTTGCCCTGCCTGCTAGCTGCAGGAATCTTGTTTGATGTGTTGGACAGTCCAGTTATAATTATCTGAATCACCATTAAACAGAGTCTGAGGCCAACTGTGTTGGATACAGGAAATGGAAATGATGTAGTAGGCGTGGATTATGTAACTATGTTGTGATTTGCAAAACGTGTTTGTGCTAGAAAAACAGACAAGAGCATGAAGCTGATTTCAATGCTCAATATTCTAAGTGTTTCCATTCTCAACAACCATCATGTTCTTGACCTTGTCTATAACATTCATCACTAAAAAGGGAAAGTTGTTAGGCAGTAGAACAATTGGTTGTGTTCAAAGATGTTTATAGATTGATTTGATGTTGGACTCAGTATGAAAATCGACTAGAAATAAATTTTGTTTGTTTGTTTAAATAAGTTTGTAAATAAGTTTGTTTAAAAAATAGGATTGGTCAACATGTTCTCAGCCTCAAAAAGGATGGATGCAATGAATATTAGTAGCCTTCTGTAACTTGAATGGTTTTTAAGAGAATAGAGTGAAGGCAGGATCTAATTTCCTTTCCAGCCAAAAGAAATCATTACGCCTATTTTTCTAATCAACCTGTTCAGAGTTGCCATTACACACCTTTGAGGTAGGTGGGACACGAACCTAGGCCTCTGGTCCAGGGGAAGGGACACTACCACTGCAGCACAAGAGAGTTAAGAAATCATTATACCTTTTTAAGGAGATAAATTAGACCCAGGTTGTTCTGATTATGACGATAACTGGAAGAAATACATGTTTTATCAGAAAACTTAAGATAAATTGATTCCTTTGGAATTTTTAAGTTAGTTTGAATGGAGATCTTGACTGTGTGGTTGTAGTCATATATTGAAGGGAACAGGGCTTCATACTGATGCGCTTTTAAAAAAATTTTCCATGGTTTCAGGGTCAGAAATGGTGTCATCATATTCGCTTTCTAAATGATCTGTGCCCATCCTGAAACTCAATCCCATTTTTAAAAAAAAATTTGAGTGAGGTGTATGTTTTGGGAATGTGGCCAGTTCTTCAGGAATGCTAGCATTTAAAAAGGCTTAAATGTTCTACCTTTTTCAATCTTTAAGATTTTTTCCAGTACTCCTGTCCTGGACATGATTGAAACTTGCTATCCTCACTTTCTATGCTGTAATTCATCTCGCCACTGATCTGTTTTCAGAAAGGTATGGAGCGTACACCAGATGCTTTGCTGAAAGAAATTCAAGACAAAGGGATATATGAGCTGGGCCGCATCTTTGTGTGCCTCCTAGCAAACGTCACACCAGAGACAGACAGACAGAGTCCATTGGATAGGTGGCCTAACTCTCCTTTGCCAGAGTGTGTTGTAAAGCTGAATAACGTACAAATGTAACTTATCAAAAGAACCTTCCTATGAAGATTGATACAATTCAGGACAAACAATTTACATAATATTGTGAACTTGTTGATGAAGTGTTAGAAAACTTTACAGTTTTAAAAATTAGATTGTTTGGTTTTGATGCATCGTTTAAATATCACGTGCAATTAAATATACTTTGGCATGTGGGTCAACCATTAAAATATTAAGTTAGAATGATCGCAAGGGAGCAGGTTTAGCTTTCCTCTAAGAGCATTACTGTGACAAGACACTGAGAGGGAGACCAGACACCTGCAGTGGGATTGAAATTCATATGAAATGGTTTCTCCAGTCTCATGTACTCACTGTTATCTCACCAAAAGCAGATGGTAAACTGGGCAATCCGTATTTCACAAAGCTTACTGCTGGAAGCTATTCAATTGCACCCTTCTCTGATAATTTAAAGTTATTTTATGCATTGAAAAGAACTAGAATTTTCCTGTAATTTTAATTAAGGAATGCCAATGATACCTCAAGGAGGTTAGTGCTTATAAAATAGAATAATGAGATCATTTGAAATGAGTAAGACAGAATGTCTTGCAAGTATAGAGCACTTTCTTTAACTGCTGGAAATCTCAAAGTGCTTCACAGCCATTGAAGTATGTTTGAAGTACAGATATGGTTGAAATGTGGGAAATGCAAACTCCCACCAACAACAATGACCAGATCTCTAAGCATGTTCTCATTTTAATGTCTCCTCCAAAAGACAGCAGTTCAGGCAGTGCAAGTTGTAGTACTAAACAGCAGTGCCTTGAGGTTTGTGCACTAGCCGTGGACTGAGACTTGAATTGAGGACCATGTAGTTCACGTGAAGGTTCTACCCACCAAGCCACTTAACTCAATATTCCTTTAATTCAGTTATTTGATTCCAAACTAGACAAAGGTGTGCAAGTTATTTCATGTTTTGTTTCACCACTGCTTCTGGTTTTATTAGTGTAAGTCAGTGAGTCAACGGATGTTTGAGACCAGGTATAGAAACATGGCCACAACCGTAGTTTAGACATCTCTGCCTTACATTGGGTACTCTGAAAGTTAATGCAAATCAGTTACTTTCTGTAGTAGTGATTGTGACAACAAACTGTCGATTATTACATTCAGACATTATTGTGTGACATAATTGTCTACTCAATGGCAATTTAATTTTGTAAGTAAAATTATTGTCAGGGAAAAGAGATACCTTCAGGTAAACTTAATAAGTTTATTCGTTATCCATTGAAGCAAGGTTTAATCCAGAGATAAAGAAGGCAGGTTAGCCTGTTCTCGTCCAAATATTAAGGAACTACATATTTTCAAGTAAAGACATTGTAATTGCTTTTCACCAGAAAGTTGCAATTTATTTTTGTTAGCTTTGTCAGGATTAAAATTATGGTATGTAATTCTCATCTGTTCAATAAAATGGATTTATTAGCTCTGATTTAGATATTTTGAATTAAGCTACATCTCGATTGTACAGAGGCTGTTATCGTGTAGAGGTCTTAATTGTAGTGTTTTATATTCAGCAAATTAATATAATTTGCCTGTTTGCCTGTTTTGTGGAATTTAATTTTTAGCAAGTTTTGAGAACATTTGTAGCTCAGGTTTAGGTTCTGGATGTAGGTTTGCTCGCTGAGCCGGGAGGTTCATTTCCAGACGTTTCATCAACCTGCTGGGTAACATCTTCAGTGGGCCTCAGGTGAAGCAGTGTACATGAGTCTGCTTTCTATGTATATGTTTGGGTTTCTTTGAGTTGGTGTCACTTCCTGCAGTGATGTCATTTCCTGTTCTTTTTTTCCTCGGGGGGGGTGGTACATGGGGTCGAACTCTGTGTTTGTTGATAGAGTTCCGGTTGGAATGCCATGCTTCTAGAAATTCTCGTGCGTGTCTCTGCTTGGCTTGTCCTAGGATGGGTGTGTTGTCCCAGTTGAAGTGGTGTCCTTCCTTATCTGTATGTAAGGATACTAGTGAGAGAGGGTCATGTCGTTTTGTGGCTAATTGGTGTTCATGTATCCTGGTGGCTAATTTTCTGCCTGTTTGTCCAATGCAGTGTTTGTTACAATTCTTGCAAGGTATTTTGTAATTTACCGGAACTCTATCAACAAATACATCGAGTTAGACCTGTCTACCACCCCCTGAGAAAAAGAACAGGAAATGTCATCACAGCAGGAAATGTCATCACAGCAGGAAATGTCATCACCAACCCGAAGAAACCCAAACATACAAATAGAAAGCACTGTGTCACCTGAGGTCCACTGAAGATGTTACGTAATAGGGTGATGAAATGTCTGGAAATGAACCTCCCAGCTCAGCGAGCAAACCTACATCCAGAATTTCTTTTTGCCCAATACCAATGGCAAATTTTATTAGGCATTCTGTTATGCAGAGTTCTGTTGGAAAGTATTCTAGCAGCCCTTTTAGATTGTTGTTTTTAGGAGAGCAGTTTTGTTTGGTGAGATATAGCAAACATGAATTGTCTACTAAAGCACCTCCACGTTTTAAAAGCTGAAAATAATCACCAAACTTTACAATTTAAAATGCATCAACATGCAACCTTTTGATGTAGCTGTATTAAGTGAGGATGTGGTTTGTATTAACATTCTACCACCAAGAAATATTAATGACTTGCACGTTAATGACTTGGGTATGAATGCAGAAGGTATGATTTAAGTTTGCAGATTACGCGAATTGGTGGTGTTAGTGAGGGGAATAGTCTCAGGCTACAGTCTGATTATTGATCAGCTGATAAATTGAGCAGAACAAAGGCTGATGGAATTTAATCCTGATAAGTGTGAGGTGATCCATTTTGGGAGGCCTAATAAGGGAAGGATATTTGTAATGAATGGTAGGCCTGTTTGGAGTATTAAGGAGCAAAGGGACCTTAGTTTAGGTGTCAGCTCAGGTATAGGGTGGCATGGTGGCTCAATGGTTAGCACTGCTACTACTGTGTGGAGTTTGCACATTCTCCCTGTGTCTGTGTGGATTTCCTCCGGGTGCTGAGGTTTCCTCCCACAGTCCAAAGATGCACAGGTCAGGTGAATTGGCCATGCTATGTTGCCCCATAGTGTTAGGTCAATTAATCAGAGGGAGTTGGATCTGGGTGGATTACTCTTTGGAGGGTCGGTGTGGACTGGTTGGGCCAAAGGGTCGGTTTCCACATTTTAGGGAATCTAATCTAATCTTAAAAAAAAATACAGGGTGGTGAAGAATACATATGGGATGCTATCATTAGCCAAGGAATAGAATACAGGAGCAAGGAAGTCTTGTTAAACTTTATAAAGCATTGGTTAGGCTACATATGTAGTTCTCATTATCACATCATTAGAAGGATGTGATTGCACTGGAGAGGGTGCAGAGGAGGTTCAACAGGATGTTGCCCGGGGTGGAAAGTCCTGACAGACTGAATTTGTTCCCCTTGGAGCAAAGGGGGCTGCAGGGATCTGATTGAGGTATACAAAATTATTGGAGGCAAAAACAGTAGATCATGACAAAGACACAATGGGCCAAAGGGCCTAAATCTGTTTTATGACTCTGTTAAGTTACTTCTATTCAGATTACCGTGTAAATTTGTTCGCAATCTCAGCTGAGCTATTGGAGTTGCATATGGCATATTGTTGAGCAGCCGCTACTGCTCAGCTGAAGGTACTAAAGGCCTCAAAGTGATAAAAAGTCAGAGGTTGAAAACCTGGGAAAAGCAAATTATTTGTTGTTTCCATGAATGAGTCATAGAGTCATACAGCATGAAAACAGACCCTTCAGTCCATATCAAACGTAATCTCAAACTAAACCAGTCCCACCTGCCTGCTCCTGGCCCATAAACATCTCCAAGCATTTCCTATTCATGTCTCTATATAAATATCTTTTAAATGCTGTATTTGTACACAAATCAATGTGATTCATAAAGTCAGTATTATTTTCAAGTAGAATAACCTAATACTGCTGAATTACCAATTGTATCTATCTCTCTTTAATCAATCACTGTTGGTCAACTGAAAAAAGTCTATTCCATAAATATGAAGATTGCCAGAAACCACACGTGTGAGCTGTGGACTACTTTGTTATAGTAATGATTTAGAGTTCCAAAATTGTGATTACTTTCTTTGCCTCTGAGCTAGTGGGGAGTGGTGAAAAAAATCAGCAAGGACTTGCGTCTCGTCACTCCAATGTCAGTACCTATGTGTATGTTAAGTACCTGATCAGACTCTGGTTATTACAACTGTCAGGAAAGGTCAATTGGGCGGGGGGGGGAGGTACTATTTCATAAGGCACTGCCTTGAGAGCGAAGGAAGAAAATTGGACAGAATATTTTTGCTTCTTGGTTGGACCATGTGAATTTAGTTTCGGTATGTGTTTGCATAATGTCCTCACCCAGTTGATAAGACCACTGGAGGTAAAGACATTTCTTAATGTTGTGCGGAATACTGGCTATTCGGATCAAGGTTTGAATATTATTCTAGAGCAGGGTTCTTCTTAAACCTAAGTACTATTCTGATTTCATTGCTCTGAGTCAGATGTGCCAGGGAAAGGTGATGTGTTGTTGATGTTTTGTTAAATCAAATTAGGTGGGGAAAACAAAAACATTTGCCTGAAAACACCACCACCACCTCCTCTCAGAAAAATGTGTTGTTGTGCATCAATAGTTGTGTAGCTACTTTATTTATATTTTGGAAACGATCAAGCCCCTCCTATTGATGACGTGCTCCCAAAATCTCAGACATCATCAGATATCGCAGCACATTTCAAAGCTGGGTGTAGCTCCAAAAGTTGTTGGAAGGCTATTAAATATGCAGAAGCATTGTATTAAAGGGTTTTATGCTTCAGGACTTTTAGGAGAAAATGGCCACTGTTTATACTCTGTGAATTTTATGTTGAAGAAAGTAGGATAAAATATTGTCAGTTGCGAGAGAACGCTCGTCAATTTTTAAATGGCTCACTTTGAATTGATGGACACAAATGATTTAATCATTGTCTTTGTCTGCACAGCACACACCTTCACGAGTCATCCTTTCAGGTATTGCAGGTTTTAAGCATCCTTTCTTGGTGAGCATATAAATTTGTTGTTATTTCCCATTTGGATTCACTTCCGCGATGTCAACTGCCAAAGATATTTGTCGACTTTGACACCGAGTACCTCTGAATATGTGGCCAAGGTTTTCTCTGTCTCTGGAAATGTTTTAATCTATAAAAGAAGATAAGTAATTAATTGGGTAATGCCATTGGATATCTAAAGGCAATCGAACATGAAAGGTAAACAGTGAAGCTTGTGATTATGATTAAACATCCGTGGTTATAGTTCAGCGTAATTTGAAGTTTTTTTTCTGTTGTGATCGCACTTTCATATGTAAGACTTTTGGAAAATAACATAAATATATATTCGTATTTCTTTCCTTGTTTCCCTCATTTTCCCCAATAAAGCCTCTCAGTAAAAGACTGTTTTTAATTCTTATAGCCTTTGTTAATGCCATCAGTGTTTCAGAAAGGTGAAAAGACTGATTTTTTTTTGGTCAGGCTAATTGCAGGCTGGTTTTCAGAAAGAATAGAAGGATGAAATTGTGACTTGGATTCTCAAAACACTATTTCAAGAAATCTAGACTTCTACACAAATACAATATTAGATTAGATTAGATTCCCTACAGTGTGGAAACAGGCCCTTCAGCCCAACAAGTCCACACCGACCCTCCGGAGACTAACCCACCCAGACCCATTCCCCTACATTACCCCGACTAATGCACCTAACACTACGGGCAACTTAGCATGGCCAATGCACCTAACCTGCACATCTTTGGACTGTGGGAGGAAACTGGAGCACCCGGAGGAAACCCATGCAGACACTGGGAGAATGTGCAAACTCCACACAGACAGTCACCCGAGGCTGGAATTGAACTCGGGTCCCTGGCGCTGTGAGGCAGCAGTGCTAATCACTGAGCCACCGTGCCACAATATTGTGACTATGTTTGTGTGTTTGCTTGCTTTTCTAGCCGTAATGTTTATTCCAAACTTGTTGGTGACTGCTGTGAACTTTACAATTGAATTGTAAATGTCCTCAATAAGTCTTAAAGATTAATGACATGAATCAATCAGTCTCTCAAAGCCAGTTGTGGAATTATTAAAGGGAACATACAATCAATAACAGAGCGTGACAATCCTTAGATATGACAAACTGCAGTGGTCTTGGTTTTAAAGCGATGCACGATACTGTTTTGTTTATTGATACTGGAGATGAAATACGAATTCTCCATTTTAAATAAAAAGAATATTGAATCCACCACAAGCTGACTTAATTCTGAATTCATACTACTGAGTTAGTTAATAAGTAATAGTAAAGATTAGATTAGATTACATTACAATGTGGAAACAGGCCCTTCGGCCCAACAAGTCCACACCGACCCGCCGAAGCGCAACCCACCCATACCCCTACATTTACCCCTTACCTAACACTACGGGCAATTTAGCATGGCCAATTCACCTTACCTGCACATCTTTGGACTATAGGAGGAAACCGGAGCACCCAGAGGAAACCCACGCAGACACGGGGAGAACATGCAAACTCCACACAGTCAATCACCTGAGGCGGGAATTGAACCCGGGTCTTTGGCGCTGTGAGGCAACAGTGCTAACCACTGTGCCGCCGTGCCGCCCTCAAAGGCTAGAATGGCTAAGACAGCAGCCATGTATATTGCTTGCAAGAATATAAAATGTTATGTTTTCCACTTGAATAGTTTTTTCCATTTGTTTGGGGATGTGTGGGAGCTTAACTTCCTGGATGTAGGTTTGCTCGCTGAGCTGGAAGGTTCATTTTCAGACATTTCGTCACCATCACCAACCCAAAGAAACCCAAACATATAAATAGAAAGCAGGAATAATCAACAGTGCTTTGTTCGGAGGCCAACTGAAGATGTTACCTAGAAAGGTGACAAAACGTCTGAAAATGAACCTTCCAGCTCAGCGAGCAAACCTACATGCAGAACCTCAACCTGAGCTACAAATCTACTCAAAACTTGCTAGCTTAACTTTGTTTTTTAATTATTGCTGTAGTCACCATGAATAATCAGTATGTGTCCCTTGAATTAAAAAAAAATTCAGAACTTAATTCTGCATTTCTTTTCTTCCCCCAGCTTAGGTTGACAAGAAACAAGCCATGAATGTGGGCACTGCTCACAGTGAAGTGAACCCAAATACCCGGGTTATGAACAGCCGTGGGATCTGGCTGTCTTATATCCTGGGGATAGGTTTGCTTCACATCATTCTGTTGAGCATCCCATTCTTCAGTGTGCCAGTGGTATGGACACTCACTAATGTTATTCACAATATGGTAAGGCTGATTGAAGTGTTGACGCAAATCATTGAAGATGCAGTAACGCTTTTCAGACTATTTCAGACGCTGACATTTAGATGTGCTGTAAAGGAAACGTGTACACTGCATGCAAGAGTAGGAATCATTGAGAGTATTAGTTCTTCATTTTTTTTCTCTTTAAGTTGGGGATGAGTAGAAGCTTAATTTCCGGCTTTTAATTATTTCTGCAGCCAACATTGTGTCATGCTTTTTTCCCTGGTTTAGTTTTTTCATTTTCATATTGGTTTTACTAAACTTTGCCTCTTTTACGACAGTTGCAAAAAAATAAGATTTCTAAAAATATCTGTACATGAATGTGTTTTGGAAGCTTGTAAGTAAAATACTTTAAAATCAGCCTGGACTCGTATCATAGCTCTTATTGCACTGGCTACATGATCAGATTATTTCTTGTTCCCTTTCCTCCTTCATGTTGGAGTAGCTTCCTAGACAAGTTACTGAGCTCTCATTAGGTGATGAAATGGGATGCCTACATCCAAGAGTATTTCATTTAGTTCTGTGAAATAGGCTTTTGGACGATTATTGACCTTAGAGAGGCTGTTCTCTTGAATGAAACCAGAACTAAAAGTGTTAAATCATAAAGGCAGATTACAAAGATTGAACGTGCATTCCCTTGGCAAAGAAGATTAAGGGGTAATCTGGTTGAGTTTTTTTTTAGAATGCTTAAATGATTCGTTTCCGTGAATAGAGAGAAGCCTTGGAAGGGGAATGAGGGCTTAACCTCAAAACAGAGCTATGCTGTTCAGGGATGATGTCAGGAATCACTCGTCACATGAAGAGTAGTGGAAGTCTGGAACACTCCTTTTCCAAAAAAAAAATGTAATTCCTTCTAAAATTAATATTGATAGATTTTTATTGCATGGATCCAAGCCAAGTACATGGAGCTGTGATACAAATCAGCTTTAATCTGTTGAGCAGCAGAATAGCAGAATGACCTACTTCTGTTCCTATGTTTCACTTCTATCCCTATGCATTTTACTTGTGTCAACCAAGTTGTTGCCTTCATTGCTTCATTGCCCCATCAACTCTCATCCCTCCCCAATTTAAATAAGGATAAAGTGGAAGAGTTAATAACATTGAAAAATTCCAGCTGTCTTTTTGAGCTGTCCGCTGATTAAAGGTAACTAACAAGTAGTGCGGCAGTCATTACCATTATAAAATCTATGGAACATGCAACACAACATTTCAGAATGCGAATAGCCGTTCCCTCTGCGGTAGTGTTTTGGAAGTGCATTATCTAGACTCAGTTTACAAAACCTGGAGTTAAATGTGAGCACTCCAGTGCAATTAAAGTATTTCCAATCTACATAGATTATCTGAAAACATCAGAACCAAATGGATTTTTGAATAAAGAATATTTTTCAGACACACTTGCAGATAGATCCATTTGGGGCCTTTGGCAAAAACCTTGACTTTTAGATCTGTTCTGGTCCGCTTTAGTGTTTAGGTTTGTTTTGGTTTTCAGACATGCAGGTAACGGATAACTAACCTGTAATATTTAACAGGAGCATCACAGCAGTACAGGACATTGGCTTGGTCACATTGGTTTGTATATTCCTTGCCACCTGATTTTGTTATGCCTCCAGGATTTATTTTAGTGTGATGTTGTGCAAGTTGCTACTAAGTATAATACTTTATTTCCTTGTTAATGAGCTTTAAATCTTTGCATCTATGTTTATTTATGGACTGTGTACATGTTAACATGAGGATTTTGCACCTTTTGAATGCTGTTGCTGCTGGAGTCTTCAGCCCAGGTGCAACCCCTTTTTCTGTCGAACAAAGTTGCCTGTTTCACATTTCTAACCTTCAATGCAAAATCTGAACAACTGCAGTCTTTTACTGAAATGAAACATACTTAAGTGAAACTCTATATTCTCTCTCCACAAGGTCAGCTCAAATGGGAGGCCAACTCGTGTGGTCTGCTTCAGTGTAGATATCCATGAACTGCACGTAGCTTGCTAGCTCTCACAACTGACACCCACATATCCAGCTTGCTGCTGTTGGCATTCTTTTGGTGCTAGCAGTAAGTGCAGAAAATCCCCAATGGGGACCGGATAAGGCAGAGGGACAAACTGATAGTTTATTGCTGGAGGTTATTAAAGTAGCCATTCCTGTGTAAGCTAGTTATGTCATTACCTGCTTCCTAAACATGAAGTCCCTCGAACAAATCATGAGTAAAATGAAGAGGTGCTTGAAATTGCAAGAGCAAAAATACACCCAAGAAGGGAAATCCAGATAAAAAAATGTCAATATTGCCAAAATGGAGTTTAATTTAGTGAAATGTAGGGTGCTGCATTTTGGAAAGGCAAATCAGCGCAGGACTTATACACATAATGATAAGGTCCTGGGGAGTGGTGTTGAACAAAAGACCTTGGAGTGCAAGTTCATAGTTCCTTGAAAGTGGAGTCCAGATGTACAGGACGGTGAAGGTATTTGGTATGCTTGCCTTTATTGGTCAGTGCATTGAGTTTAGGAGTTGAGATCATATCACAGCAGCACAGGACATTGGCTTGGTCACTTGTGGAATACTGCGCGCAGTTCTGGTCTCCCTCCTAAAAGAAAGATGTTGTGAAACGTTGAAAGGGTTCAGAAAAGATTTAGAAAGATGTTGCCAGGGCTGGAGGGTTTGAGCTACAGGGAGAAGCTGAATAGGCTGGGGCTATTTTCCCTGGAAGCTGAGGGGTGACCTTAGAGAGGTTTATAAAATCATGGATAGGGTAAGTAGCCAAGGTTTTTTCTCCAGGGTAGGGGAGTCCAAAACTAGAGGGCATAGATTTATAGTGAGAAGGGAAAGATTTAAAAGAGACCTAAGAGGCCACGTTTCAAGCAGAGGGTGGTATCTGTATGGAATGAGCTGTGCAAGGAGGTAATAGAGTCATCGAGATGTACAGCATGTAAACAGACCCTTTGGTCCAACCCATCCATGCCGACCAGATATCCCAACCCAATCTAGCCCCACCAGCCAGCACCCGGCCCATATCCCTCCAAACCCTTCCTATTCATATACCCATCCAAATGCCTCTTAAATGTTGCAATTGTACCAGCCTCTACCACTTCCTCTGGCAGCTCATTCCATACACGTACCACCCTCTGTGTGGAAAAAGTTGCCCCTTAGGTCTCTTTTGTGTCTCTCCCCTCTCACCCTAAACCTCTAGTTCTGGATTCCCTCACCCCAGGGAAACGACTTTGCCTATTTACCCTATCCATGCCCCTCATAATTTTGTAAACCTCTACAAGGTCACCCCTCAGCCTCCGACGCTTCAGGGAAAACAGCCCCAGCCTGTTCAGCCTCTCCCTATATCTCAAATCCTCCAACCCTGGCAACATCCTTGTAAATCTTTTCCGAACCCTTTCAAGTTTCACAGCATCTTTCTGATAGGAAGGAGACCAGAATTGCATGCAATATTCCAACAGTGGCCTAACCAATGTCCTGTACAGCCGCAACATGACCTCCCAACTCCTGTACTCAATAATCTGTCCAATAACAAAAAGCATACCAAGCGCCGCCTTCACTATCCTATCTACCTGCAACTCCACTTTCAAGGAGCTATGAACCTGCACTCCAAGGTCTCTTTGTTCAGCAACACTCCCTACGACCTTACCATTAAGTGTATAAGTACTGCTAAGATTTGCTTTCCCAAAATGCAGCACCCTGCATTTATCTGAATTAAACTCCACCTGCCACTTCTCAGCCCACTGGCCCATCTGGTAAAGATCCTGTTGTAATCTGAAGTAACCCTCTTCGCTGTCCACTACACCTCCAATTTTGGAGTCATCTGCAAGCTTACTAACTGTACCTCTTATGCTTGCATCCAAATCACTTATATAAATGACGAAAAGCAGTGGACCCAGCACCGATCTTTGTGGTACACCACTGGTCACAGGCCTCCAGTTTGAAAAGCAACCCTCCACCACCACCCTCTGTCTTCTACCTTTGAGCCAGTTCTGTATCCAAATGGCTAGTTCTCCCTGTATTCCATGAGATCTAACCTTGCTAATCAGTCTCCCATGGGGAACCTTGTTGAACGCCTTACTGAAGTATATAGATCACATCTACCGCTCTGTCCTCATCAATCCTCTTTGCTACTTCAAAAAACTCAATCGGAGGCTGGTACAATCATAACAGCTAAATTGCATCTGGATGGTTACATGAATAGGAGCAGCTTAGGGGATATGGGACAAATGTTGACAAATGAAACTAGATTAATTTAGGATATCTGGTCAGCATGGATAAGTTGGACTGAAGGGTCTGTTTCTGTGCTGGACAGCTCTGTGACTAATATTCCATTTGATCAGAGCTGAAAAGCTGCAGACATCTCTCCAAAGGGCAGAGTGGAGGGGAGGAATCTGGTGGGATTCACCTGAGCAGAGTTGGACTGTGGACGCCAGAGTGATGAGTTACAGTGAATGTGTAAGTGAGTGTGACGTACCATGATAGCAGATGTAGCAGTCGCTACAAGCAGCATTAGCATTTATTTCAGTTTCAGCTGACGTGATGATTGCTTAGTTTTAATGGCGACAGATCCACTATCCTAAATTTGAATTACTCAGGCTTTATTTTGGATGTGCCACACATCTCCAGTAAGGGGACCTTCCTGTGAAGTTAGGATTAAGCAGTTTAGCATATGAAAGAGAAGTGGGGTTTTATTTATTCCATTTGTCTTTTATGCTGAATATGGGAGTTCTTAATGCTGGTATGATGCCAAAAGCGGAAGCATTCTGCTCCTGAAAACAGTCAACCCTCAGTGTGATTACCACACACAGGCCTAATGTGGTAATTTGATTCTTTTTAAGAAAAAGGCCTTGATTTTTTTGATTGAAGTCTCTCAACAGTGGACAATAGACTATAGACAAAATCTGTTTGAAATGTCGGCACATGTTGGGTTTTTACAGACTGCAATGTTGCTATAATGTGCATTCTCTGAGCTCCAACACTGCACAGTGCCAGTTTGGATTTTTAAAAGAAGCTCTGGTTTGTCTGTTTAGTGCTCACAGGTCTAATTTTTAATGTATTGGTCACCAATGTTTTACTCTATACGCATTTTACACTTTTTTGCTATTTCATTACTCATCTGTCTATACTGCATACATCTCTCAAACTTAATTTTCTTCTCCATCAATTTATTTACTGATTTTGAAATTTGCTAGGAGAACATGAGGACTGCAGATGCTGGAGATCAGAGTCGAGAGTGGGGTGCTAGAAAAGCACAGCAGGTCAGGCAGCATCCAAAGAGCAGAAGGGTTTGATGAAGGGCTTACGCCCAAAATGTCAGTTCTCCTCGGATGCTGCCTGACCTGCTGTGCTTTTCCAGCATCCAACTCGACTTGGATTTGAAATTTGCAAGATACTTGAAATTTCTGGGAAGAAATCTGTTCAAGCAGCTTTATACTGTTGCTTTGTCATTGCAATTTCATGTCCCGATATGGGCGTGTTTGTCATTTGATTACTGGGAGCAATAAGCAACACTTCATGGGGGCATTTGGTTAGGATTTTCAATATGGTGCCCAAAGATTTTGGTGGAAAGCAGCATATGAAGGTTCATATGATCACTGAAATCGTATTGATTTTTAATGCTGTAGGTGATTTCCCCAAAGTTGCTTATATAGAGATACGTATGGAAAGTTGCATATTTAATTTGAGTAAATGGAAGTGATGAGATGGAATTTTATCCAGTGAGATTTTGAGGTAAAGAAATATTCATCCCTGCACTTTCAGGAGATTGTGACAGGTATTCACTGAGGAATGCATTAAGGAGTGAGGAGAAAAAAAAGCCGGAAGTGTGGGATGAACAGGAGAGCATCACTGAATAGCACAGGTACCCTGATAGTGAATGCTGGTGTAAAAAATTGGGATTAAGTGGGAGGCAAAACAGGTTACTGAAAGAGTATAGAGATAGACATCGCAAGGCATGATAACTAGATTAGAGTGGTGTTGGAAAAGCACAACAGGTCAGGCAGCATCCGAGGAGCAGGAAAATCAATGGTGCTCAAAAAGCACAGATGTCTACTGTAAATTTTAATGGCAGGAAGGAACTAATAGACTGGGGAAAAAGAAGGCTTCTTGTCACTGTACCAAGCTAATTGGAAAAAAATTGCACCTGTTCCTCCAAAAATATTTAAATTGACTTCGATGTGAGACTTGTTTGCATGGATACGTTACAACTCTCTCGATTAGAGGAGGAGACCGATTTTTAATGGTGATATTTTCCTGGCATAATAGGATGTGTCCAGTGAAGTCTAGTCAGTGAGACCTCTAAAATGGAGTCTCATGGAGTTGGTGTTAGATCAGTTGTATTAAACTGGGAGAAAGTGAGGACTGCAGATCCTGAAGATCAGAGTCGAAAAGTGTGGTGCTGGGAAAGCACAGCAGGTCAGGCAGCATCCAAGGAGCAGGAGAATTGATGTTTTGGGCATAAGCGCCTCATCAGGAATGCCTGATGAAGGGCTCATGCCTGAAATATTGATTCTCCTGCTCCTTGGATGCTGCCTGACCAGCTGTGCTTTTCCAGTGCCATACTTTTCAACGAGTTGTATCAAACTGACAGGCTAATAGGAAGAAGCAAGTGTTGAGAAACGCAAGAGGGCTCTGTCCTTTGGGAAGGAAGGTTGCAGTGCTTGCTGGAGCTCTAAGTTTCTGGAATGTAGGGGTGAATATGCGGAGTGCACTAATAGTAAATGGTGTGTGGCTAACTGACAAAGTTATTGTCCCTGAAAGGATCTGGGCAGGTTGTGTTATCCAACAGAAATTGGCATTTCGTGTTAAGTAGATGTATTGCATGTTATGTGTACACAATGAAGTGCTCCTTGACCAAGGTGAGATTTAGGTGTATTTATGGAATATGAGCAAAGTATATAGTGGTAAATGTGAAACATGGATATTGAAAGGGCTCATCGGTTATTGGGGTTACTTGAGAATATTTGAGTGCGAGTAGCTTTAAAATCCCACTTGTCTGTTGAGTTAAAGCACCACTTGGTGTCGTATTAAAGGGCCTTGGGTTCAGATAAATCAGTAGAAATCAGACGCCACCACCCACTGTATGCAGTACTCCAGGTGACATCATACAGTTGTCTTGTGAGAGGGACTTATGCACCTACAGGTGATCATAATAATAGGAAGCGGTGGAAACCATGAAAGATTTGAACCTTTAAGACATAAGCTTCAAATTGAGATATTGGCAAACAGGAGGCCTAAAATGGATAAAAGTGGAAAAAAGCAGTCGAAACATTAGACTAGATTACCTACAGTGTGGAATCAGGCCATTTAGCCCAACAAGTCCAGACTGACCCTCTGAAGAGCAACCCACCCAGACCCGTTTCCCTACTCTATATTTACCCCTGACTAATGCACTTAACACTACGGGCAATTTAGTTTGGCCAGTTCACCTAAATTGCACATCTTTGGACTGTGGGAGGAAGCCAGAGCACTCGGAGGAGATCCATGCAGACACAGGGTGAATGTGCAAGCTCCACACAGATAGTCACCTGAGGCAAGAATCGAACCCAGGTCTCTGGCGCTGTAACTACTATAGGAATACATTTAGGAAGAGGAGGATGGGGAGCCTCTCAGAATATTGCAAAACTGGAGCTATCAGTACACAGTGTCAGGTTTGTCTTTTTTTTTCTCTATTAATATTGTCCATGGCGAATCAAACGGATCTTTTGTCTGATATAGGATGATTCATCATATGGTCGAAATACCACATTGCCATTAAGACTTGAATTGTACCCCAGCATACATCTTTGGGAGAGGAGAACAAATTGCATTCTAAGTGTTGCACTCTTGTGGCAAAGGGCTAGCTACCTGTAAGAAATAGAGCCAGGAACAGACCACTGGATCCATCAAACCATCTCTGTCATTTAGTGAGCTCATTGCTGATTTGATTATCGTCTAACTCGACTTCTCTTCCACCTCCTGTAAGTAGTTTTGAAATGTTGTAGTTTTGTCAAAAAATTTTCATGATTCATTTCAGTAATCCAAGAGGCCTTACACCTTCCAAAGTTATCAAATTAAAGACAGTTAATAATTAGATTCCCTACAGTGTAGAAACGGGCTATTTGGCCCAACAAGTCCACACCGACAGCTCAAGTAGATATGGTAGTTTAAAAAAAAGACATGCTTGCCTTCATTAGAAGGGGCTGAAAATGTGTTGCTGGAAAAGCGCAGCAGGTCAGGCAGCATCCAGGGAACAGGAGAATCGACGTTTCGGGCATAAGCCCTTCTTCAGGAATGAAGAAGGGCTTATGCCCGAAACGTCGATTCTCCTGTTCCCTGGATGCTGCCTGACCTGATGCGCTTTTCCAGCAACACATTTTCAGCTCTGATCTCCAGCATCTGCATACCTCACTTTCTCCTTCATTAGAAGGGGCATTGAGTATAAAGATAAGCAACTTATGCTGTAGCTTTGTAGAACTATAGTTAGGCCACACGTGGAATATTGCATACAGTTCTGATCACCACGCTACCAGAAAGATGTGGATGCTTTGAAGAGGGTACCGTAAAAGTTTACCAGGATGTTGCCTGGTATGAGGGCTTTTAACAATGAGGAAAGATTGGATAGACTGGGTTTGCTTTCACTGGAACGCTGGAGGTTGACAGGCAACCTTATAGAAGTTTATAAGATTGTAAATGGCATGGATGAAGCAGAAAGTGTGAGGCATTTTCCCAGGGTGGAGGGGTCAATTACTTACTAGGGGACACAGGTTCATGATGCAGGAGGGGAGTGTTTAAAAGAGATGTGCGCGGTAGGTTTTTCACACAAAGGTGAGAGTGCCTGGAACATGCTGCCAGAGGAAGTGGTGAAAACGGACACAATAGCAGGATTCAAAAAGCACCTGGATGGGTCAGTGAATAGGAAGGGAATAGAGGGATACTGATCCTGTAAGTGAAGACAGTCTTAGTTATGGAAGAGCAAAATGTGTCAGCACAGGCCTGGAGGACCGTAGGGCCTGTTCCTATGCTGTATTGTTTTTTGTTCTAACAATAGGTAGGAAATTAAGTTATGAAGAGAACATAATGAGGTAGCAAGTATTGACAGGTTAAATGAGTGG
This sequence comes from Chiloscyllium plagiosum, assembly GCF_004010195.1. Lineage (NCBI taxonomy): Eukaryota > Metazoa > Chordata > Chondrichthyes > Orectolobiformes > Hemiscylliidae > Chiloscyllium > Chiloscyllium plagiosum. The sequence goes on from NC_057742.1 coordinate 12,032,140, forward strand.
GAGAAAGTGAGGACTGCAGATGCTGGAGATCAGAGCTGAAAAATGTGTTGCTGGAAAAGCGCAGCAGGTCAGGCAGCATCCAAGGAGCAGGAGAATCGACATTTCGGGCATAAGCCCTTCTTCAGGAATGAGGAAGGTGTGCCAAGCAGGCTAAGATAAAAGGTAGGGAGGAGAGACTTGGGGAAGGGGCGTTGGGAATGCGATAGGTGGAAGGAGGTTAAGGTGAGGGTGATAGGCCGGAGAGAGGGTGGGGGCAGAGAGGTCGGGAAGAAGATTGCAGGTCAAGAAGGCGGTGCTGAGTCCGAGGGTTGGGACTGAGATAAGGTGGGGGGAGGGGAAATGAGGAAGCTGGAAAAATCTGCATTCATCCCTTGTGGTTGGAGGGTTCCTAGGCGGAAGATGAGGCGTTCTCCCTCCAGGCATCGTGTTGCCATGGTTTGGCGATGGAGAAGGCCAGGACCTGCATGTCCTTGGCTGAGTGGGAAAGGGAGTTAAAGTGTTCAACCACGGGGCGGTTGGGTTGGTTGGTGTGGGTGTCCCAGAGGTGTTCTCTGAAACATTCCGCAAATAGGCGGCCTGTCTCCCCAGTGTAGAGGAGGCCACATCGGGTGCAGCAGATGCAGTAAATGATGTGTGTGGGGTTGCAGGTGAATTTGTGACGGATATGGAAGGATCCCTTGGGGCCTTGGAGGGAAGTAAGGGGGGAGGTGTGGGTGCAAGTTTTGCATTTCTTGCAGTTGCAGGGGAAGGTGCCGGGAGTGGAGGTTGGGTTGGTGGGGGGTGTGGACCTGACGAGGCAGTCGCGGAGGGAGTGGTCTTTCCGGAATGCTGATGGGGGAGGGGAGGGAAATATAAAACTGACCCCACCACCAAGCCCTCCTAGGCAGATCAGAGAAGATTCACTTGAATGATACCTTGGGTGGGGTGGTTGCCTTATGAGGAATGGTTGGCTTGTATCTTCTGGGGTTGTGAAGACTCACCGGTGACTTGATTGAAATGTAAGATCCTGAAGAGTCTTGACAGGGCTGATGTGGGCAGGATATTTCCTCTTATGAGAATCTGAAACTGGGGTTCACCTATTTAAGATAGAAATAAGGTGCATTTTATCTGAAGTTTGCGTATCTTTGGAACTCTTAGTCATAGAGGTGTACAACACAGAAACAGATCCTCAGTCCAGCTCAATCATGTCAGATTGGTATTCTAAATTAATCTTGTCCCATTTGCCAGCACTTGGCCCATATCCCTCCAAACCCTTCCTATTTACATACCCATCCAGATGCCTTTTTAAATGTTGTAATTGCCCCCGCCACCTCCACTTTCTCTTGCAGCTCATTCCGTACATGCACCACCCTCTTTGTGAAAAAGTTGTCCCTTTCACATCTTGCCCCTATCACCTTAAACCTATGCCTCTAGTTTTAGACTCCCCTACTCTGCGGCAAGGATCTTGACTTTTCATCCTATCTATGCTCCTTATGATTTTCTAAACCTCTATAAGGTCACCCCTCAGCATCCTCTTCAGGAAAACAGCCCCAGCCTATTCAGCTTCTCCTGATAGTTCAAGCCCTCCAAACCTGGCAACATCCTTGTAAATCTTTTCTGAGCCCTTTCAAGTTTCACAACATCCTTCCCATTCCAGGCAGACCAGAATTACGTGCAGTGTTCCAAAAGTGGCCTAACTTCTGTCCTGTACAGCCGCAACATGTACTCGATACACTGACTTCCTGAAAAGATGGCGGAAGCAGAACCCATGAATATTTTAAGTCAGAAGTAAATATATTTTTCAGCAAGGAGTGAAACATTATCAAAGGTAGGGAAAAATGTGAATGACTTGAGATGAGTCAGATCAGCTGCATTCTTATCAAGATGGGGAAGGCTTGATGGGCTGAATGGTTGCAGCCTATTATGTATGTTTTTGTGTAATTATTTTCCCTTCTGCCTCTAGGGAATGTACATATTTCTGCACACTGTGAAGGGAACGCCATTTGAAACTCCAGACCAAGGAAAGGCACGGCTGCTGACACACTGGGAACAGATGGACTATGGCGTACAGTTTACAGCCTCGCGCAAATTCCTCACAATCACACCTATTATCTTGTGAGTCTCAGAAGTAACTATTAAAGACTGGATCAGTCCATGGAACAATGATCACTTATATTAGAAGAAAGAGAAGTTTAAAAGCTTTGTTAATACATTGTCCTTTTTAAAGAAAAAAATGCAAAATGTCTGTCCTTTTTCACTAACTTTGTGATTGAAATCACAAAATCCCCCATATTCTATAATCCTAAACTGTAAACTTCAGAAAGCCCCCAATTTGTAGGGAGTCCACAGCACCATTGGATTTCCAACAACTTCAGATAGTGTTTCCAGGCTGGAGGGGTGATGAGATTGACCAGGATTCTCCTTGATGGGAGTTAGCTATGATTTCTGGAATTCCTTGGTGAGGTTGCACAGTGGCCATTAGATTGTGACATGCTTCAAGATCAAATGGTGTTGTTCTGTGTCTGAAATGGTGAGCCTTTATCATCCACAGCAGTATACCCCATAATCCAGAGAGAGAAGGGAAATTAAGTAGTTCAAGAGAATGATTTCATTATTGGTAACCTGTTTGGATATGATAAATTGTATGAAATTTGAAAATAGCACTAGTAAGTTATTTAAAAATATAAACTTTAAAAGTTGTCAACATTTAAAATCTTTCCAGTGTTAGAATTCTAAAAGCTATAAAAAGATGGTAGATGTTAGGACAATGCTGCCAAGTCTTTGGGAAATTTTTGATGCTCTTTGTCTTTTTTATTTCAAAAACAGGTATTTTCTTACCAGTTTTTACACAAAATACGACAAGTTACATTTTGTTATAAATACAGTTTCGCTGATGAGCGTCCTCATCCCAAAGCTGCCTCAACTTCATGGAGTCAGAATCTTTGGCATCAACAAGTACTGAAGACAGCATGATGACACACGTGAAAGAAAACACTTTTAGAACAGCTATCAGCGGCAAGGACACTTCGTGTTCAGATATTAGGACTTATACCCTGCGCCCTATAATCTCTTATCATGGACTTTTTATTATGAATAGTATATTTGTGAATGAAGCAGCTCAAGTTGGTTGCTCAAGTATCACATTAAATGTTTGCAGTGCTCGGAATAGGAAGCCTGCTTTTTCGTTTACTGCCTGTAGATCCTATTTTCACAAATGATAATTTTGATACCTTGATTTGCCATTATTAAGTGAGGAGACTTTGGTATTGTAAACATTTAGTTACTGCAGTATGCAAATTTGCTGTCCACTGTGACCAAGCAGATGTAAAAGTATAATGTGTAAATACTGTAATGAAGGTAGATTTATGAAGATATGCAGTTTGAATAATGATTGCAAAAGATTTGTTTTCAGTGTCATAATAGAAGCAGTTGCTGAAGATTCTAATATCATGCATGCTGCAAAATGGCAGGATTGATTAGGTGTCCTTCACTATTGAGATACTTGGAAACATTGTCTATTGGCTTAGTGGCCTCTTTGAAGAAACAGTGCTGGTCTTACTGTGCATTTTTAATTACTATCTTTTGCAGATAATTTTATTTATTTTTTTCGTTTTCCCCATTTCACTCAGTGTTGTTTGAGAGAAAATTACTTGGGAGAATATAAGCAATAGTAAGGATGTGTTTTGAAGCACAGCTTATGAATGTTTGATTTAAAAAGGTGTTTGTTTTTGGATTTTTTTAATGTATAGTGTTAAATAATATAGATTCTGTGTGTTAATGAGAACAGTGATTGAAACTGGATACTTAAATCTGTCTACCCAGGGTTTGTTTGTATGGAATCTTAGAATGGGATGTTAATTGTTGGAATACTGCAAAACATCAGTGATCATGCATTTTCCTATACGTTTGCCATGTTGCCTAACTTGCATTCCTTTTAAAACAAAAATGTAATGCTGGTTGTATCTGATCTGTTTTTCTGTCAGAGTATATTGTAATTTAAACTGGCCGAAGAGATGTGTATGAATTTCATCAGGTTTTTACTGGATGGCAGCAATGTACCTGACTTCTTTTATACTGTCATATAACTGTTGCACATTTGAAGTGCACACCAGTACAGCTGGAATTCCTTGCAGTCTGCTAAGACTACAAAATGACAGCACTGTGAATCATGTTTTAAGCAATAACATATGAACACATGTCCCATAGCAAGGGAATTGAAGGCATGCCTAGATGGTGAGGCTTTGACTGCTATATACATTTAGATTGCTGAACCTTGGTTTTTAAGAATCTGGTTTTGGAACTAGGTGGAAGGAAAGAGCTGAAGTTAAAATTCTCAATCTCCATCCAGTTGCTAAGAATGTAAAACTACCTGATTTGGAATGTCTTGACAAGCCCGCCAAGACAAGTGAAGGTTCCTGATCTTAGAAATGCTACTACAGTGATGCAGTTGGAGTGAAGACATATTGCTAATACTGATGGTGCTGATTGCTTTAGCAGATGTGAAGTATTACTTTTCCCAATGGTGAATATCTGAACCATGTAGATTGGGAAGGAGGGAGAGGCCAGGATCATGTCCCATTTTTTGATTCCAGTCAGATTAGCTAACTGCAGCTGGGACAGAGATAAGGTCTAATTGCCTCTAGTCCACAAAGCTGGAAAATCAATCAGTTTGCAAAAACCATTGGGCAACCATCTTCTGGAGATGTGCCAGTGTCGATGTTGGGCAAGAAGGTGATTGAACTCTGTTCCCCTTCCTGCTGAATCTCTAAAGCTTCACGCATGAAATCTAGGAATACAAACAGCAATTAATAGAAGTATTGAATGGTCATGTAAGAATAGTAGGCACTTGGAAAAACTGCCAGTTTTGGTGGAGTATGGGAATGGAACACTATGAATAGGGAAGAAGTAAATCCATTTCCATTCCCACCTTTCATTCCCTGCTAAGGTACACATGTAAGTATGTTACTACTTTTGACGAGACTTTCAACATATTGAAAAGTCCTGATCTTTTAAAGAAATCTGCCATATTTTTAATCTTTAAAAATTATGCTTACATTGGGAAGTGTATCCTGAGGTATTTTATCAGGAATAGTCTACCAGCATAATCGATTAGAGTGCCCAGTTATTGGCAGTAATTAAAAGTTTACAGTGTTTTCTAAATCTGGGAATTTAATCATAATCTTTTTTTCTTGCACTATTACTCAGTTGGAGAAGAAATATTCAAATTGCACTTTTTTAAAATGTTTATAAGCCTATGCTGATCTCCTGCAGCAAGGAGGAAACAAAGAAAACAATTGGACTTCAGACTTTAAATAAATGCCCTCAAATTAACATATCTCTCAAAGTTTTGAAACTAAAACACATTACTTATCAAATAGTTAACAACTGCAGCAGGTTAACACTGTCACACTTGTTTCTGTAGGAGCACAATTCTCTGCTTTTTAGTTTGACTATTAATGAAATCTGTCATTTACAGGGCTTAGTTTGCGTCATGTTATTCAAACTCTGTGAAAGGTTATGCCAGTGAAAGGGTTAACCTATATCCAGGATTTGTTAAACATTTTAAAATATTGCTTTACTGATCTGATGCATTGTATAAGATGATTAACGCCTTGAATTTATCAATTTTTGAATGCTGGTAATGAAATACGTGGCTGTTTTTATAGTATTTTGATGGGTTCTGGATTGTCAAAAAGTAACTAACGTCTGTGGTGAAAAACAGTATCGACTTTTGTTTCACCCACAATTCCCTTCCACTTTCAGTATGTATCATAAATATTAATGGGTGATGGGTTGGTACTGATTAAGTACCAGTGCTATCCCTATCCTAAAAATAAAGTAGTAAATGTGGGAATTGATGTATTTTAGAACAATTCAGGGTCAAATTCCTGCATTATTTTTATAGTGGTTGTAAAAGGTACGAATACCAAAACTATTTTGGTTGAATCTAAATTAAATATATGGCAGGCTGGGCCTTTTGAATTTTATACCAGTCTATCAATTGTGATATTTACCATTTGAAGAATTATTTGCATTGGGGATTAGTGAGTTTGTGTTTGAACATCATGTAAATAAGAGTTAATTAAGCATCTGGTGTAAAAGGGTTCTATATGCCAACTGCCCTTCTGCACATAGATGTTTTTTCATCTAGATCTTTGTAAGAAAGTGTGAATAATATTTTTATTACTCCTTTGTACAGTATTCTGATATTTAATAAAGGACAGTATTCATGTAACTATGCAGTCTCCTTCCTTGTTCATGCTTTTACAGCAATTGTATACTAAAGCATCCACTGGAACTAACAATATTGAGAGAGGAGGTGTAAAAATGAAGACATCTGGCCCCCAGGTTTCTTATCCAGTATTGATAAAAGATAAACATAAATGGGAGATTATGCCTCATTTGAAAATTCCCAGCACATTGACTGCAGAGAGGCTGTGGAGAATGTATAATAAACTACAGTAAGTTCCTGGCTGCGAATATTCCCCTACCACTCCGTTCCATTTAGTTACTACCATTGTAACAACAACGCTACATTGAGAGCTGAAGTCTTCAGATTACTGAAATTGCAAAATCTGCCCGTATGCCTATTTTATTTATTCTGTTTTGGGTCTCTAACTGGCCAGCATTTATTGCGCATCCCTAGTTGGTGTGAGCTACCTTCTTGAACCACATGGTGGCTCATGGTTAGCACTGCTGCGTCTCAACGCCAGGGACCTGGGTTCGTTTCCACTCTTCGGCGACTGTCTGTGTGGAGTTGCCCGTTCTCAGTGTCTGTGTGGGTTTCTTCCCACAGTCCAAAGATGTGCAGGTTAGGTGGATTGGCCATGCTACGTTGCCCACAGTGTCTACGGGTGTGTAGGTTAGGTGGATGGGGTGGGTCTGAGTGGGATGCTGTTTGGAGGGTTGGCGTGGACTTGGTTTGAATGGCCTGGTTCCACACTGTAGAGATTCAATAAGTCACTGTAGTCTCTGTGAGGTTGGTGGACCCATATTAGGCAGGAAATTCCAGGACTTTGACCCAGTGATGGTGAAGGAACAGCAGTGTATTTCCAAATCAGAATGGTGAGTGGCTTGGGAAGGAACTTGCAGGTGGTGTTCCTCTGTGTCTGCTGTCCTTATCCTTCTGTGTGGAAGTTGTCATGGGTTTGGAAGATGCTAAGTATCTTTGGTGAATTTCTGCATTACTCACTGCTACTGAACGTCACTGGTGAAGGTTTAATTTTTATTCTTGTGCTTTTGATAAAATCACAAGAAGTTAAGTTTTAATACTGAGATATCTGTTTAGATAACTTATGCTCACTGTATTTAGTAAGCCTGCCATTTTCACCAACTCTAGTTGCTTTCAGACGAGTGGCATATTGAAACCATTTATCATCATACAGCAACAGGGAAACAGACTCTTCAGTCCAACCCGTCCATGCTGACCAGGTATCCCAAAACTGAAGTCATCCCATTTGCTGCATTTAGCCAAGATCCCTCTCAACCTTTCCTAGTTGTGATTAGATTAGATTAGATTAGATTACTTACAGTGTGGAAACAGGCCCTTCGGCCCAACAAGTCCACACCGACCCGCCGAAGCGTAACCCACCCAGACCCATTCTCCTACATTTACCCCTTCACCTAACACTACGGGCAATTTAGCATGGCCAATTCACCTAACCCCTGCACATTTTTTTGGATTGTGGGAGGAAACAGGAGCACCCGGAGGAAACACGCAGACACGGGGAGAATGTGCAAACTCCACACAGAGAGTCGCCTGAGGCGGGAATTGAACCCGGGTCTCTGGCGCTGTGAAGCAGCAGTGCTAACCACTGTGCTACCGTGCCGCCCATAATGCCTTTTGAATCCTGTTCAAATGCCTTTTGAATGCTGGAATTTGTACCTGCCTTTATCACTTCCTAAGGTAGCTCATTCCACACATGTACTACCCTCTGTGTGGAAAAAGTTGCCCCTCAGGTTCCTTTTAAATCTTTCCCCTCTCACCTTAAACCTATGCATTCTAGTTTTAGACCTCCCTATCCTGGGAACAGAATCATGGCTATACAACTTATCTTTGCCCTTCATGATTTTATAAACTATCAGCATCTGACACTCCAGGGAGAAAGGTTCCAGCCTCTCTCTCCAGCAGAATGACTAGAATTGTCATATGGCTATAACAATACTAATGATTAAAATCATATATTGGGTACAGTGGCTCTTTGATTAGTACTGCTGCCTCTCCTTGCTAGGGACCTGGGTTCGATTCCACCCTCAGCCGACAGTGTGGAGTTTGCACATTCTCCCTGTTTCCATACAGCTCTGAATCACCTCGTTTCTGCATGGGTTTCCTTCAGATGGTCTGGTTTCCTCTTACAATCCAAAGATGTGCAGGTTAGGTGGATTAACTATGCTAAATTGCCCATGGTGTGCAGGCTAGGTGGGTTGGCCATGGGAAATGCAGGGTAACAGGGTGGGGTTCTGAGTGGGATGCTCTTTGAGGGTCACTATGAACTCAATGGGCAGAATGAACTGCTTCCACATTTAGGGGTTCTATGTATGCAAGTTTCCCTCTGAAGCCTAATCATCTGACAGCGTGATTTCAAGACAGTAATTTCTGCTGGGGCTAAAAGCTCTAAGAAAAATGAAGTCACTCAAAGTTTGAAGTTGAACTTGGAGTTTTTAATTCACTTTTAGAGCCTTTTGTCTGCTACTTAATACCTGTGTTTGCATCAGTGATTCTTGGTTACTTTTTACCCAGTTAGTTGTTAGTTCAGTGAATAGTTTTATCTCTGACTTGGGTATGAAGCATGAAGTTCTGGAAATACCCAGCAGGTTTGGACACATCCATGGGTAGAGAAATAACATTTCAGGTCAAGATCTTTCCTCAGATCATATTGTCAGCATTTGCTTTCTTTAGTCATATCTACCAAATCATTAACCTGAAATTCTCTTTCTCACAGAGTCTCTCTTTCTCACTCTCTCTCTCTCTCTCTCACTCTCTCACTCAATGCTGCTGCCTAAGCTGCTGAATGGCCTGCTTTGACACTATACAGATTCTATTTCCAGCATTTTCAGCTTTTGTTTCCAATTTCTGGCACCCACAATACTTGGCATTTGTAGGGGGCTGAAGCATAACAATGGTGAAAGTTCCTGGCTGCAAGGATTCTAACAGAAATGAAGTTTGACAGGTCTGCACTAATTCTACCTGGGTGTGGCATTGCAGCACAAAATTACCCTTTGCACGCTCACTTGGAAAATCTAAAATCTTTTGTGTCAGGGGTTGTGGATAGGAAAACCAAATACCAACAATGATCTGCTCAATGTTCTAAGGTTTCTGAAGTAATTGTTAAATCTGTACATTACATACATTATGGCACACAATTTAAATGATTTCTCACCTTTGAAAAAGGTTTACACTAAGAACATGATGCTCTTTATAGTTACATAGAACGTCGCTATATAAAGGTTGTCATTTGGAGGTCTTGCACTAGTTGCAGTAGAGCTACCCACTTCACCCTGCATCATTACTATACCCTCTTTTTCTTCAAATATTTATCCACTTCCCTTTTGAAATGAACTCTTGATTTTACTTCCAACAGTGTGTTATTGGTGGGATGGTGTAGGGCTTGAAAAAAAAAATCCAACTTCTCTTTTGGCAATTAAAAGTAGGAAATAAGTTTTTATTTTTCCCCTGTTGTGACCCAGCTGGTAGTGCACTCCTCTCTGAATCAGCTCTGTTTGTCTTTCAAGTCCCACTCCAAACCTGAATTGCAAAGTGAGACTAGCTGCCGAATTATAGAGGGCGCTGGAGCAGACAGTTGAGACTGGAATACGCACAGATATAGATGATTATTTTCCCATGGATGTCACATAAACAAACAACAACATGGACGAATCATTCCGAAACTACATAAACAGCAATATTCAAGACCCTAAAGAAGTCAAGTATTAAAATCGTAAAGATTTTCTCAGTCGTTTCATCTTTGATAACCTTTCACTATAAGCCAACTCTACTTAAAGCAGATTGATTATTCATCTTGTCCTTTATCAGATGTGGGGGAAGTGAGAACTGCAGATGCTGGAGATCAGAGTCGGGAGTGTAGCGCTGGAAAAGCACAGCAGCTCAGGCAGCGTCCGAGAAGCACTGGAATCGACGTTTCGGGCATAAGCCCTTCATCTGGAATGAGGCTTGTGGGTCAGGGCTGAGAGATAAATGGGAGGTAGCTGAGAAAGTGATAGGTAGATGTGGTTTGGTTTGTAGCAGTCTGTCAACAGGTTTGAGTTCAAGTGCCCCTCCAGATCATGTAAAATGACTGTGCAGTACTAGGGATGTGTTGTAGGAGTGTGCCATCTTTTGGGTGAAATGTTAAATCAAGGTCATGTCTTAACTGGATGTTAAAGAACTCTCAGTACTCCTGCAAAGAATTATTCTTTGAAATAAGTCCATGGTGGGGTATTATCCCTGCTGTTCTGGTTAACAATTTATCCCTTAATTTATATCTCAGAAACTGATTTATCTGGTCATTGTCACATTGCTATTTGTGAAAGTTTTCTGGGTGTACATCAGCTGTTGTTTCCTCTAATGCAACACCGTCTACACTTCAAAATATTCCATTGTCTGCTTTGCCTTAAACATGTTTAGAGTTTTATGCAGCACCTGTTCAGGTAGTGAATTTCAGACACTTTGTGATGAAAAACATATTTCACCTTCCTTTTAATCCTTTCATTTTTTAAAAAAATTATTAGGATCTGGGTGTTGCTGGCTGGGTCAGCATTTATTACTTTCCATAGTTGTCCTGGCAGATGGTAGTAAGATGCCTTCATGAATTGCCTCAATCTGTATTGCATAAATACAATATAATGGTGGAGACGGTGGCATAATGGTAACGTCACTGAACTAAGTAAGCCTGAGATCCTGGCTAAAGATGGATGAACTAATTAACCATGCGGTGTGGTACAGGATTCCATTTGAGTGTGGGGAGCAAAAGGGTGTTACTCTTCATTGCAAACCAGCTGTCCAGCCAACAGTTAACCAACCCTGACTAAAACTGACAATAAAGCTATTCCAATTCAATTCAATCCACTAAAAGGAATGTAGTGGTAGTAAGGACAAAATGGTCTGGGGTTTATCTTCTCTGGGCCGGAGAATAATTTGCAAAGGTAGGGGAAGGGGTACAGTGGTTGTGGCCCACCTCTGTAACAATGATCTCTGGTAGAAATAAAAGAGAGATTCTGCTGGAGAAGTATGGGAAAGTAGGCATTAAATCAGAACCTCAATGGTAAAAAGGATCTAAAGTGCATTAAAATATGGTGTAAATTTCAAATAATTGCTCATTGAGAATTGCTTCAGTTGCAAGGAGACAAGGTAAACAATGATATTTTTCTGAATTATAATTCATGGGTGTAATAATCATTAAAGGTAATAGTTGTTGGATTGTTCCCTGAAATGTGCATATTGGTTTAGAGTGATTGAGATTAAAGAGATGAATGTGGCATGCAATTCTGGTCTCCCTATCGGAAGGATGTTGTGAAACCTGAAAGGGTTCAGAAAAGATTTACATGGATGTTGCCAGGGTTGGAGGATTTGAGCTACAGGAAGAGATTGAATAAGATGGGGCTGTTTTCCCTGGAGTGTTGGAGGCTGAGGGGTGATCTTAGAGGTTTATAAAATCATAAATAGACAGTCATTTCCCTGGGGTGGGGGGGTCCAGAACTTGAGGGCATAGGTTTAGGGTGACAGGGGAAAGACATAAAAGAGACCTAAGGGGCAACCTTTTCAAACACAGGATGGCACATATGTGGAAACGAGCAGCCAGAGGGAGTGGTGGAGGCTGGTATAATTGCAATTTTTAAAAGGTTTCTGGATCGGTACATGAAAAGGAAGGGTTTGGAGGGATATGGGTCGGGTGCTGGCAAGTGGGAGGACTAGATTAGGTTGGGATATCTGCTCGGTTTGGACAAGTTGGACCAAAGGGTCTGTTTCTGTGATGTACATCTCTATGACTCTATGTGAGGCTGTTGGCAGCAACATTGAAGAATGGGGATCTGTAATGTGTAAAAAACCATGGTTTACAAATGACTTGGAGGTGAACTATAACCTGGTGTTGTGTGATTTTTAAGGAGAAGGGCCTGTGCCCGAAACGTCGAATCTCCTGTTCCCTGGATGCTGCCTGACCTGCTGTGCTGTTCCAGCAATAAAGTTTCAACTTGTGTGATTTTTAACATGGTTTACAAAGGCACTTAGAGTTAGTACATGATATGGAGGTGCTAGTGTTGGACTGGGATGGATAAGTTAAAAATCACAACACCAGGTTGTCATCCAACAGGTTTATTTGGAAGCACTAGCTTTCGGAGCGCTGCTCCTTTGTCAGGTAACTAAACCTAATGAAGGGTCAAAGTTTAAAATCACACAACACCAGATTATAATCCAACGAGTTTATTTGGAAGCACTAGCTTTCAGAGTGCCGCGCCTTCATTAGGTGGTTGTGGAGTAGAGGATCGTAAGGCACAGAATTTATAGCAAAAGTTTACAGTGTGATGTAACTGAAATTATATATTGAAAAAGACTTGGATTGTTCAAGTCTCACAACACCAGGGTCCCAGGTTCGATTCCAGCCTCAGGCGACTGCCTGTGTGGTTTCTACATTCTCACCGTGTCTGCGTCGATTTCCTCCGGGTGCTCTGGTTTCCTCCCACAGTCCAAAGATGTGCAGGTCAGGTGAATTGGCCATGCTAAATTGCCCATAGTGTTAAGTACATTAGTCAGAGGGAAATGGGTCTGGATGGGTTGCTCTTCAGAGGGTCGGTGTGGACTTGTTGGGCCGAAGGGCCTGTTTCCACATTGTAGGAAATCTAAAGTCTCTCGTCTTTTAGAATGAACATGTTGGTTTCAGTTCTTTCTTATGTTATTCACAGAACTTTTTTAAAAGTTACATTCTCAAGTGAACTTTAACAATTTGTGCCATGTCGGCCCAGATGCACTAAAAGTGTGAGGTGCCCTGTGTGCCACAATGTTCAGGGTGATTCTAATCTAAAAAATGGATTTACAGACTCTTAGATGGAGTCATGCAGCTTTTGAGCAAAATAAAATGTAACTCTGCAAGTACAAATTCATCCCACAAACTTACATGTATGTATGGGGGGGGGGGGTGGAAGGGAGGGATATGACTGTCTGTGTGAGTGTGTGTGTCTGAATGAGTGTGCAAAGGAGTATAAGTTTGTGAAAGGGCATGTTTGTGAGTTTAAAGTGGTACAGGCCTGTGAGAGGGTATGTGTCTGTGCATATGACTGTGTGTAAAGGGGTACAAGTCTGTGAGAAGGTGTGTGTATGAGTGAGAGTATAAAGGGGTACAGACTTGTGAGAGGGTGCATGTACGAGTGTGTGCGCCAAGGGGCACACGTCTGTGAGAGGGTGTGTATACGTCTGAGAGAGCGCCAAGGGGCACACGTCTGTGAGAGGATGGGTGTACGTGTGTGCGAGCGCCAAGGGGCACACGTCTGTGAGAGGGTGCGTGTGGTCAGTGCTCCGAAAGCTTGTGCTTCCAAATAAACCTGTTGGACGATAACCTGGTGTTGTGTGAGAGTCAGTACAGGCTATTCTGCTATAACCCGATTGGTGGGTCATGTTGTTTCTATAACGCGGACAGTCGCATCTGTCTGTTATAAAGCGATTGGGGCCCTCGGTTTACATGGTGCCGCCATTACACGATTTTTTATAACGTTGGGTTTGTATGAGAATGGAACCATCGCGTTATATCAGCACCGACTGTATTAGATCCGAGTAAATTGGGCCAGAAAGAGAACACACAATAACCACCGAGCGCCGTCGATCGATGTTTGATGGGGATCTGTGCTCGATGTGTCGCGGCTGCGGTAGATGATGCGGCGATGGATTGAGCGTGCCTGACGGTGCGGCCTAGTCCGGGAGGGGGCGGGGGTAGAGCCTGGGAGATAGTGCTCAGTCATCGCGGAGACACGGGAGCGGGAAGGCGGTGAGAGAGCGAGGCCCCGGAGACAGAGACCGCAGCTGGACCCCCGCCCCAGGCCCCGCTCCATCCGCCAGGCCCCCGCACCGGCCTCTCCTTCTCCCTTCCCGCCGCCATGAAGGACACGGCGGGGAAGCACAAGCCCAAGGAGCCGGCCCCGGACAAGGCCAAGCTGGCGGCCGGGCCCCCTGCCCCCGATGTGGAAATGAAGGATGTGTCCGCCGAGCCCGAGGCCGAGCCGCCCGAGAGCGGAGAGAAGAGCCAGAAGGAGCTGGACCTGATCACCCTGGAGGGTGAGGTTGGGGGGGGTCTGCAGGAGCTGGGGGTCAGGGTCCGGGTTAGAGAGTGGCGCTGGGAAAGCACAGCGGCTCAGGCAGGAGGCCTTCACCAGGAGTGAGGCTGATAGAGAAAGGGCAATAGCCCCCAGCACCACCTCAAATACCCCAGTTAGACGGGG